>NC_065530.1:71252890-71580220 GCF_020184175.1 Aphis gossypii
TGAAGTTTATGCTGTTTGTAATATATTTTGATGGTCATAACAATGAATGTGTATTGTGTATATATATTTTTAAATAGTTTTTTACTTTTATGTGGTAAATAAAAATTTTATAATCTTAAAACTTTTAAATTACACTGAATATTCAAAGTTATATTAATGTACAGCTGTTTAAGATTAATGTAAAATTAACGTTAAGAGAATGTAGTCATTCAACGTAATCGTCGTTGATAAATAATATTTAATAATAACATATATTTTTACACTATTCCAATATTAAGTAATTAGATAAAAAAAATACAAGAAAAAAACCAACTAAAAATCATGCTAATAATTTAGAATATCACGAAAAATAAAAATAACAATAAGCTACCTAACTAAAAATCAGTCACATCTGCCTTAAATATGGACATCTTATAAATAATCAAATCATAAATAAAATACACTTCGTGTGGAATGCCGCTGCTGGTAAAACATATACAAAAGAATGTAGATCCTACTGGGGAGAAATAAAAGAGCTTAACACACATACCATATATATATGAAATAGTCAGCCCAATTTTCACCCAAAAATGGTCATTTCATTTCTCAGAAGCTCGGTAAAAATATATTTAATACAAATAAATAAATAGTTGTTTTTTCAGTTGTAAGGCACATTTCATTTAAATCTTTAAATTAACCTTTTTTTATTCTTCCTTTTGTTCTCTGAATTATAATCTTTAATAAAGCATGAAAAAAGTTAATAACTTGGCAGTTGAAACTTAAAATTAACAACAATAATAATAAAAGGTATCAGATAGGATCTATTGTTATTTTTTATTTACAGTTTCAAGGTTTCAATTATTAAATCATTGGTCGGTTAGATATTATCTTGTTTTTTTTTTTATTATGTCAATATATTTACAAAAACTATTTTGTTACATCTAACATAGTATACATTGTATATGGCTGTCTAAAGTTAGATATAATTTTAATAATATGCTATATGCATATTAAGTATACTATTGATAGCTATATGCCTTTTAGACCTTTTAGTATAATTGATTATATAATATAGTTTTACACATTGTAATATTTTATAAACTGAATCGACGATTAATAATTATTTTGGTGGGTAGTAAATTGTTTAATAGATTTCAAATATTACTAAACTAACTTGATTAGTAATGTGAATTTAATTTAAAATAAATTAATTCAAAATGGATACGTCCTTTCACATTCACATTTCCCACACTACAAAAATTGTTCAACTAGTGATAACAAATTGTACCTAGGCCTATATTATTAATTTTTATATTTTGCTGTACTTTATAATTGTATCAAGTTTAAAATAATTTAACTTATTTTTTTTATAATAATAACGCTATAAAATAAAATATGGTAAATTATTAAATATTAATAAAAACTGATTTTTTTGCGATTCGGTTCACCAGTGAATATTATTATTACAAATGTTCTCAACAAAAAGTATCTCAATTAATTTTAATATTATTTTTATCACGAATTGTTATTCATCACGACACATCTGCATTTGATATTACTAAAATATAAATACAGTAAATAATGAGTTAATTAACAACAATAAATATGGGTAGAAAAAGTGAAGTAAATATTTTAATAATTAGATAAAATGAAACGTAGCAGGTGTTAAATATTAAGAAAATTCTATGAAATTCTATTAAAAGATAATAACAGTATAGATAGCAACACGAATACGCAATTTTAAATTATCTAATAGATAATTATAGAAAAGTATTAATAAAAAAAAACAAAGAATAGATAATAGACATATAAATATATTCTAGTTCATAATCAGAATATGAATTAGACACATCATTATAATTTTATTAAGATTGTGTATAGAATAAAACAAAATAAGTAATTCAGATTAAAATACAATTAATCAATTCAATTGTTATAAATTTCATTTGACCTTTAAAATAATTTTGCATTTAAATTTATCAATTTAAAATAAAAAGGATAATTTTTGAATTTTAGTGACATTTTTTTAGATATGAAATGAATAAATTAAACTTAAATAAATTATATATTTTTTTAACAGCGTCTGCTATTTAAGAGAAGAAAAAATGCCACGAACTCCAAGTATTTATATTACAGATTGTAAATTGAGTCAATATTTATTCATCAATATTCTCAAAAATTTCACTATCTTATAACTATGACACTTAAATCAATAATATTGATACTATTTTGAGTGTATTTATTATTTATATATATATATATATATATATATATATAAATAAAAAAAATTACTCAAAATCATTAAAATTAGGTAAAAATATTTCAATATTTGATACTTACACATACATAAAAAAAAATATATACCTAAAATAATGAATTATCACAACGAATTTAAAACGAGTATCATAGTACGCAATTAACCATAGAGTTATAATATTATATTATGATATATGTCTACGGGTATTACTATAGGATCAAATTATATAATGAATCCAAGCTAATCTACAGCTCAAAAAGCAACAATCTACTTAATTTTTTTCTACCGTAATATCGCTGTTCTATGTATACTATAAATTATTTTAATTTTTGATGAATTCGATAAATATGTACTTTAATGTCATAATATTTTTTATAAACTATAATTTATAATATATTATTGATACATGTGGCTGTACATATATACTGAAGTCGATATCATAGGACATGATTATTTAGATAAATAGATACCTATAGATATTTAATTGGGATAATAAAATATAAAAAAATGTTTGATATTTTCGGATTTTTCGGGTCCGTAAACATCCACGACAGACTGTCGACGCGTCGGTGTGGGCGGCACCGGCTACAGGACTGGCACGCAGGACCGCTACGCTTTTTGGCCGTCCCTGGTGCCAACTGACTCGGTATATAAGTGCGTGCGTAAAGGCGATCGGGCGGACCTCCACCGGTATTATAATATTGTATCATTCCACTGCTGCCGATCGCGACGATCATCGTACGACTACGTCAAAGTCTCCCGTATCCACAGTAAGCCAGGTAAGGAACATTTTGTGTTTTTTTTTTGTCCAATTGCTTTAATATTTTCATTTTGATTTTTAATTTTCGAAATGTTCATATATATAATGTATGTATTATATATTATATAATACGTCATATCTGAGATGTATGGGCAAATTATACTCAAAAACACGTGACGAATTCCGTTTCAGTACTCTTTCATCAATGCAAATCATTTTCCTTTAAGTCTATTGGAAACCGTTATTTATTAAGGGGCAAAAATACAGTCAATTTTTAGTCATGTTTTTATGCTGTGGTCATACAATAAGCATTATGGAAAAATTAAATTAAAATAAAACCCATTTAAGTGAAATAACAAAACAGGAAAAATGTCTTATAAAATCGATAAAGTTTTATTTTTATTTATTTATTTTTTTTTTTTGAAAAAGAAAATCATTACTTAGGTAAATTTAATTTATTTTAATTAACTATTATAGACAAATATATTTAAAAACTTTAACATTTTATGACATTAGTAATTAGTATTTAAAATCTGAGTGTAATCCAACTTAGCGTAGTCTCCATTTTTCAAAAAAAAAAAAAAAATAATAATAATAATAAAAATAATAAAATAAAATATAATTCTCGCTATTCATATTCCGTAGACTTTGACGTCCTTAAATATATTATTAAAAATAAATCGTCATGTATAAAATTAATTTTAAAATTCCTGAATACGGGTTTTTGTTGCCACACAAATTGTGTTTTATACGTAAACGTCAAAATTGTAATTCCCAAAAATGAGTTAATATTTTTCAATTATTCAAATAAGCATAACTGTGAATTTTTCGTATTTTTTAAATGTAGGTACAGGTTTTAAGTGAAATTATAATTATGAACAACTATATTATAATTAAATATTGTTTTGCACTTATTGTGCTATTTTAATATAATTATTCTTTTCGAATTAAAGTAATAAAGTTGTTTTTATTGCTTGTGAAATAAGATATAAACTTTATTTCATTTGCCAGTGTCTTATGTTATCTATATGATAAATAAAAATTTTAATTCGTAAAAATTATTTTTATTTTTTATATTAATGTATTTTGATACATCTTTAATATTATTTTTATGTATTATGTATTAATATTATAAGTGACACTATGAACAAAATAAGGTTTTATTTATACAACACAACTAAGTTTTAATTAAATTATGATATTTATGATTTATATATTTAAGTTTCCATTCCATAACAGAAAAATAGCTATAAATTAAGCCATTTAATTCTAAAAAAAACAACTATGTTTAGTATGAAATTAAATTTAAAAAAAAACATCTGTTTGAATTATTTAAAAAAAAAAAATGACACGATAAATAAAGAACAAAAACTTTATTCTTAGCTTTAAGTACCTATTAAATTGTATTTAATCAGATTCTATTAAAATAAATAGAGTGTAGCACAAAATAATAAATTGGATTTCTGACAAAAGAAAAGTGAATAGTGTACGTATATACAGTTACTACAGTGCGTATATGATATAAAAAATTACAAACATTTTCGTAAAAAAATAATCAAGTATAATATACTTACCAGTAAATAACATTTTTATAAAACATCAGTTAGAAATTAAAATACAAAGAGTTTTCAGTTATATATTTTAAAATATTGAAGTTACAGTTTTAAAATTTGTTTTTAATATGAGTAATATTACTAATTAGTAAATACGCGTAGAATAATCATAACTTTACAAATTCTAATTTATATAGAAAAAAAAAGTTTTATTGTGTTATTCTTAAATTGTTGTACACTTTGTATAGGTACAATTTACACCATTTATATAATTGAATAAATAATATAAGATGTACATTTAAATTATTAATATGTACAAAATACATTGTTTACGTTGACACTTGTGACAAGACGTATTGAAACTTCAAAATAATATATTGTGTAACGTTTTGTATTTATAAAGAGATTTTAAGCTTGTCTGTATTAATTAATTTATGGTAGGTATAATAAGTTAAGCAGATATTGTAGTGCTTTTATCTTGTGTTAAAACAATACAATGCTATTTATTAATAATGATGTAATTATTACTAAAAAATGAACAAGCAAATAATAATGCAAAATAACCAATACAACTTTTAAAATATTTAGTATGTTTCTTATATTGAAATATTATGTTTACAATAGAGAATTTCATTAATTTAACTTATGGTTATCTAAAACTTAATAATCTCAATAGTAAAAAATGATAGTATTTGTCTAAAGATTAAAAAATGAATCATTTTAAATTTTAATAATTATTTATTACTTTACTTTTTATTTTTTGTTATACGGATTAAAAATTGATTTTAATATCGTTATTATAAATTGAATAAATTAATAATAATTAAGCTAATTATGTTTAGATACTTAAATATAAATAAAAATAACCTAAATCAAGTTTGTAAGACCGTAATATATTTTAACACTGTGATCTGTTAGGTTAAATTTTTGTATTAATGGATACTTCAATTTTTAATTTTGTATTTATTTTACTTAATATAAATATTTGAATGAGTATCAATACATACGTTTATGATAAGTATTAGCAATAATAATTAAATTACTTAATTATATTATGATAAAGTCATTTTATATTTTAAGATATTGGTATCCCCTAGTAGCTATTAAAATGTATTCTATCTTCTAAGCATTAAATGATTATAAAGTTATAAATAATGGATTCTTAATCGTATCTGGTATTTTTACTTATATCAATATATTTCTACATAACTAGAAATTAGAGTATCTGTTTAAAAAGCCTGAAAAAAAAAACAAACAAATAAAGACATTTTAGTAAAAAATTGTAAAATCTTAAGCATAAACATAGGAACTTAAAATTATTATTTAATTATTTAAGCAAAAATTAAATTTTTCTATTGTTGGAGTAGAAAAAGTTTTGATAGCATTTATAGCCAGTGTATTCCTTTGTCCAAATCTATCTTGATGCTTATATCTAACATTTTATAAATTAATTTAGTTATTTTTTTTATTTACCATATAATTAAGAAACAATATAATATTGTAATTGTTAAAAATTGGTTTCCTAGTAAGTTTATATACATATTTATTGACTTTAAAAAATGTATCTCACTGCAGAGCAATAATGCTTATTTCTTGGTTCGGGTTTTGTGTAAACAAATATCATGTACTGATCGTTTTTACATAATCTTTTCTTGATTTATATTTTAGGTAAGAACTTCAAATTATTTTCTAATCATATAATTTTTATACTTTTTTTTTTTATAACTTGTTCATTTATTAAAATATAAATGTATAATATATATATTTATTCATACATATTTAAAAACAATATTTTACGTTGTTTCATCAATGTAAACATTTACTTTTTATACAATGTTTTAATAAGGTAGGTCGGCACGTCTCGGAAAATCATACGACGGCGATGCTCGACACGTTACAATATTTTTGCAGTCAGTCAAACGAGAACAGGATACGACTCTATAGGGGTCTCATCCATCACCGTTAAGGCATTTTTCTAAAGTCGATCTGGAACTGCTTTTTTGTTCGTCTAGCGGGATTGTAGGTATCTCTCGTTATCTATATACCACCGTGCCGTGACTACCGTGGTACCATATAATAGTTATTATTATTATTATTAATTTTTCTAGACATAATGCACGTCTTGTAAAACTATAGGCCACGAAGGGTTAACGCGATTACTTACTAATACGGTATCAATAAAATAACATTTTTTGTGTAGTATCATGATATATTACGTATATCAGTATCGTTCAAATATTCGAATTTTCATTTATTTCAAACTCTGATGGATGTATAATAGATATAATAATAATATATGTATAATAATTATTAATTTTTATATTTATTCTTATTGCACTTGCATAATATATATACAAAAATGTTATTGTCTATTTATGATTAAAATTTAAAAAGTTAAGATCAATCTTGAATTCGGAAATCAATTTTTAATTGAGCCCGTAACAAAAATTGGCAAAAGATAAAGTAGTATAGTACTTAAACAATAATATTATACTAGTGATTACTTTTTTATTTTGCTTTTTCTTCAATTATGTCGAAATTATTTTTATAAATGATCATTTAAAACACTATTTTCATCAATAACCAATAATTTAGAGGTATATTATTTGTTTTTATTTTGTTTAAAGCCCCGAAAAAGAGTTTTGTGGACCCTCCCCCTCTAATAAATAAATTAACGTATACTTTGTTATACATTTATCATATTTCTTCGATCTATTTTGCAAAACACAAAATAGCTTTCAAAATTTTCACTTTAAAATTGTAATGTCCTTTCCAACGTATTAACTGTGTAGGTATATTTTATTCCCAACAAATGTCACTATTATATAGATATATATTATATGTATATTGTATACATATATAACGCATTATATAATAATAATATTATTTAGATGCCTATATAGGGGGTATATTACTAGTCGTAAAATAAATGCATCCAATGGTAACTTGTGGGTTGACAAAACTCTCTATCGAAAATATCTGTCGTCGGTCGCGTGGATATCATCGGTTATTGTGACACGTGTCTATCACTATCAATTCCGAACCGGGCCACAGCGAAACTGTGGTCGCCACGACCGCGTGTACACGACGTTTGTCGGGATCCATTTAAATTATGCTTTGTATAAATATTTTTTTTGTTTTTGATACAACCCGTGTCGTAAAACATAGGGTGAATATCACACTAAATATAACAGGTAAAAATAACTCATACGCAAGTTCCTATACTAAAAAAATACATCAATATATAAGGTTTTACACGATGAAAAAAGTTTAAATTAAATTATTTCCGACGAAATTTATAATTTATGTACATACAAAATTATAATTGAAAAATGTTGATAATAAAAATAATTTCCTCTCCATTTTACGAAGAATCGAGAGCGAAGACTGACAACTTAAATGTAGTTGTTGTGATTAAAATTTATATGTTTTGGTGTTGCATGAAAAACGGCTTAAATCCAATTTATAACGAATACAAAAAAAAAAAAAAAGAGGATTGTTTGTACTATTTCTATATCATAGGTAATAAGTTATAACTTATAAAATATCTATTTTAAACAGCGTTAAAATGTTTAATATTATTCTGTCTTACACAGTTACACTATTTTATTATCCCTTTAATTTCATTTCCGTATATCTATTCGTTTATTTTTGGTCATATAAGAACTTACGCACTGGAGTAAATTTTACCTGTAGGAACTTACATATTATATGCTATCGTCTACCTACTATAATTTGTATGGACAGTTAAAAACGGATGGTTATCAATTTATCATATATGATATTATTGTGTGACATCAACGGTTACTTTGACCAAATTTGGTCGCGATCGTCAACGGATGTCTGAACAACACAGCGTCGCCAGACAGACTTCACTGTAAAATGTATAATATAAATATACAGAATACGACCAGTTTTTCGCATCCGCGTTCTACTTTACTGCTTCCGTCGTAACGCGCGATTTTTCCACTATCTAGAACATGCACGTATATCGTATAAAATGCGCATAAAAAAATGTAACTGCGATGATGACGTTCACGTATACATTATAGTAGGTATCTATATATAATAAATAATATTATTATATTATATAGGTATCTACATCGAGTGCGCGCAACACATATATTTTCAAAAACGATTTACTGGGTCAGAGAATACATTTTGGTAAATCTTTTTTACTTTATGGTACATCTTTTGAATTTGGAATTGGTCACCAAATTTGCATGGGTGTGTTTGTGTTTTTATGTTGATTTTATTTTATTTTTTATAAATTACTCATATTACAGCTCAAATAATTCTATTAGATAACGTCGATCCTGTTCGATTTCAGTCAGATTTTGTTAAAGATCTAAGTAACGCATAATGTTTTTGACGGAGAACTAAATTTTGAAAATCATATAATAGTTTTCTCCATTAGCATTTAAAATATTGACGAATATTCAGTTTTTGCGTATTTTAATTGATCATATTAGTAGTTATCATTTAATGTGATTCCTTCCTGCCTTCCAATCTCTGAAGTAAAATTTTACACTATATAGTGCCTAGAATAATTAATTTGACTAATGAAAGCCTTTGATACAATTTAATTCAAAATTCACTCTCTTGTATAGGATTACAAATTCGTTTCAAGTATCTGACAAAATACCAATATTACCGATGCGTAAGTATGTACAAAATACATTTCCAATTACCCGTAAGCAGCTTGATCGTGAATCATGGATTTATCATTGTTAGTGAATCGAACCACTAAGCATAAAAGACATATAAAATAGTTGATAAACAGAGATAGTGGATTAAAAAAATGACACATTTTAACTTGATTTAGAGAGATTTGTGTTCAAAATTACAATGTTTATTTACAAAAAAAAAAAAATTACCACAAGGATGTTTTATTATTATCTTTCTATGATTTTTAAGTTGTATGCTTAGTGCTTACACATATTTTTTAAAATTTATCTAACCTATAAATGTTTCACTATATTTTGTTATGATTTTATAATCTTGATTAAGGAGTATATTATCCATGTTCTTCAATTAATTTAACAACTAAAGTTCGAGTATACAAATGACGTTATGGATTAAAATTATAACAATTAGTATAAATAAATAAAACCTAATACAATAGTAACGTATGTATTGTGATTTTATAACCTATTTTAATTAAAATGGGTTTAAGTCTTAAACTTTTAAAACAATCTCCATCGTCATCAGAATAGATGTACCTAACTGTATTGACAAACTGGTACTCTGACATCATTACTTCAATGTGTTGCCTTAAAATGGATTAGTAAAATCAAACTTGTTTAAAACTACTTAGTTTTATAACTGCGTCGTAACTCTGCAGTTTATTTATAAAAATAAAATGTGCATGTAATAATTTCATGATGTAGGTACAAGGTACACGTAATATTAACCATGTTATTATATAATTATAATATTTAAATTATAAATAAATCAAAAAATTATTATTATTCATTTTATACATTATCTTCCATATTAATAATTGTTATATTATACTAAATTAAATTATTTTGAAATTTTTTCGTTAATTACATTATAAACTCTTGTTAGCTCTAGTTATTATACCCAAAATTGGATGAACTTAGGTTGTAAACTTGTAAACATTGAACAAATTTTTTTTTAAACGTTGAGTGTGATTGCGTTTGTAAAGGATTTCACTCCAACACCGATTTCTGACAGTGAAACGAACCGTTGTTATATTTTGACTTGTTTCTCTTCTTATCTAAACAAAGTTGGATATACCTACCACAGTGGTTCTAGCTGTGAATACAAAACGTCAGTTTTGTGACAAACTAATCGTGATGGTCGCTCTTAGAGTAAATTTGAATATATTGAAAAACTTTCATAACAATTATAATGAAACTAAATTATAATTTATCTATGGAATTAAATTGTTCTTAAAAAAAAAACTTAAAATATTGTTTACACGTTATATTTTGTAGTATTTATTTTTAGACAATACATTTATTCAAAGTGTAGAATTGTGTAAAATAGATAATATAAATAATATAAATTTAAATTTGCTAATAAAATAGTAAGATTAAACGTATTGACTAATAAATATTAATATTAATATTGAAATATCATTGATACCATTATTATTTATTTTTAATATTGTATTATATTGTTTTTTGGATAAAAGATTATGATTAACTGAAGTGTATATAAGAACATAATTTTTTGTTCATATTTTTTTTTAAAAATAAAAGAATGTATACAATAAATAATGTAGTTTTATAATTGAAATTTATAAAGATGTAATAAGTTACTCATTGACAACTAAAACTTATATGATACAGAAAGTTGTATCTAGAAATATAAATATAATCTTAATTTTATCAAGATAATATTGAAAAAAAAATCGATTTTTTTATTAGATTTAAAGTATAATATATTTCAAAGTAATCAAAATAAATATGAGCCTTTGGTCTAAATATGAATTAGACATTTTAATATTCTGTAAGAAAAAGATTCGAAATTATTAATAACAATACAGATATAGACGTAATTTTAACCTTATAGTTATTAAATATTATGGTCTTAAGATCTAAAATGAACTATTTTAGAACTTAACAAATATATCAACATCTAAAATGTCTTTAAATTTCTAAAAATTACAAAAATAAAAATTTTAAATTCTATCATTGCCATTAAATTATGAACTTAATGTAAATTTGAATTTAATTTTGAGCCGTTAATTTTAGAATCGCGAAGAAACAACAAAACTCAAATTGAATGAAATCGAGATTACATCGATTTTAATTTATCTTTCAGTAGTTAATTTTTATGTATTTATTCAAAAATACTAAAAATTTTAAAGTGACATTTCAGAAGTAACAGTTATATGTATACAAGTTAAATAGATACATATGTATTAATTGAAAAAAGTCTTCTGATAAAAAAATGTTGTTCAAAAATAATATTATTATTCACAAGAAATAAATATTTTACTGAGCTTCATAACATACTAACAACTAACACCATATTTATCTAGATTAGAAAATTAATTATAAAAATAAAAATAATTGTTTACTAATTTTTTTATCTTTATAAGTGAAATTATAATAAACAATTTTATTATTTATTCAAAAAGATATTTATTACTAGATTGAAAGTTGTAATTATCACTTATGGAAATAATGTATGTATCTTCAATATTATGATCATTGATCATATAATAAGCTATTCTGTGTAACTGACTATCTGTATGAAATTTAACCGAGTCACTACTTGAATATAATATATATTTATAATATAAATACATTCAGACTTCCAAACAAGACATTTATATGAGTTATAATAATATGGAATGGAAGCAAATGAAATAAAATGTATAAAATATTTGTATATTATAGAATTTTAAACAACATATTGTATAACCCGAACTCCATAAAAACTTGTTTTTATTTTTTTATTAAAACATGTTGGTACATCCAATAGTAAGTTGTACTTACGAGTATTAAAAAAGTAAAATAAATTTTATTACCTAAAAAAAAAAAGTAAATTCGAAATGTCTGTAAGTTTCTAGAGTTTAACAATGGTTTGTTTAGTTATTTGTTAAAAGAAAATGTCTACCGCCGTATGTAAAGCGCAATATGAAATGCGTAGTAAACTGTAAACAGAAATACAACCTTTTCAACAGCACCTAATCTATCCGTAGTCTGTACCATATTCAAAAGAGAGTATAGGTACACGATACAGACACGTCTTTATACAATATTTAAAATTAAAATATACAGGTAGAAATAATAAAACATCGACGACTCGCGATAAAAAGTGATAAACTGTTGAAGAAAGCACACAACGAGTGCTGCATTCACCGGTGTTATTGACACAGCATACATTATCGCTGACGATTTGAATGTGGTACATTAGTCAGTATTTGCAAAGTACGAATGTATATAATGTGCATATATTATAATATAATAAAGTATTATGTTATACCAGGAGTGTGATTTTCATTTTATTTAAACGTATAGATCTTACCAAATGTTGTGCGCCAAACAGTTTGATGATTCCCCGTAAGAACCAACACAATAATATTTTCGGTCACACGAAATTCGAAAGACTCAGTCATCATGTAGAGTATAAACTGTACATACGTACAACAAACGTTTTTTTGTTTTATTGAACGTCGTAATAATATTCCTCACATATTATACAAGTATAAAATAGTGTAGATATTTTCAGAAGAATATAATATATATTATAATAATTATTATTGGTGTGGTTTAACGGACCGTATTATAGAGCATTACAAAAGGATCAGATTTCGATAAAAAAATAAAAAAATAAAAAACTTACTCCTCGAACATCAACGGTATTTGTTCGGCGAAAACGATCCGGAAATCTATACGGTCGTACTATGATGTGTTTCAGAGACTAAACTCGACGATGAGAAATATGATATAATATGTATATTAAAATCAAATTTATTTAAACATTTTATGCTATTCTATATGTGAACGTATATATTTCTTGTCATATTTTATGTAAAATATATTTTTAACGACCTATTCTTTGGGCGAGTATTATACTGTTATCGTCCGTTCCATATCGTATAGCGCGTTATATGTATACGTAAATACGTAACGCGATGAGCATTATAACGACGAGGGAGGGGTTAGTTTTATAAACCTAATCGGCGAGAAATCCTAAGTAGAATTAAAGAGTGGATCGACAAAGTCCTTCGTTTTATACACAGAAATAACATTATACGTATCTTATGGATTACATATAATGACGTATTGATATTTTGCTCATTCGGCAGACACACATCGCCCGGTCCCCTTTCATATCTCTGCATATCTTTAACCGTTGCGGCTGAGGACGAAGTAGAAATTTTAATAACAATACCATACACAAAAGACACGCACAGACGCGAGAAATATATATTCAACAGTCAATCCCATTTCGCCACCTCCCATCCATATAACCATTTATATGTGACAATATTTTGGCGTATAATATCACAGAGCGTTCATTTCTATTGAAATCTCCGGCCGTTGGTTGTTATACGCCTGATGAGATTCGAGATTTACGTGCTCCAGTCCGACATATCCCATGGCGTATTATCATAACGCTTTTATTCGATTTTACGATTTTATTATGAATCAGACCAGTTTAACTTCAATGTTGACTTTTGAAACGAAAGAATAATACTAAGAATCGTTATTTGTTATTCGTTCGAATGCTTTTACGTAGTTGTTTTCGCATTATAAGGAATCCACTCATCAATCTTAAAAACAAATAACAACATTTTTATTATTTATATTATGTTAAGACACCAAAAAGTCATCGATTTAATGTGGTGTACAATTATTGTACTGAACAACATTCCTAAGTTTCTTCAGTTATTCATTGAACATAATAGTACGTCACGATGTAAGTACCTATTTTGTGATAACATTTAATCGCATTACTGTTCTATTGTTAAATTTCCACGAATAATCAGAAACCTTTTTGAACTTACATAATTATTAGTTGTTACAATTACAGTAAGATTTTTGTATAATATGGAAAATGGTTTAATATGTAGATTTATAGAATTTGTGAAATTGTGCTCAATTTTGACTGAAAAAACAAGAATAAAAATGTTTACAGTATTTACTGGAATATACTAATAGATAAAAAAAATAACAGCACGTTATAATAGTAGGTTATAATATGGCTAGTTCATAAAAATTTGAATTAATAAACCATAACAAATTCATACTTGTTTTTAGATGGTTTTTTTATTGATAATATATATAGTTACTATTAAATTGTAAAGATTCATATGATTCATAATTTAGTCGTATATAGTAACCTGTGTTTACTGGTCAGAATATTGGTCACTGTGCGAGAGATAATATTTGGGTACTAAACTACTTTCCAACAAAAAATTGCTAGTTATCTATATAAAATATTAAGCACATCAATGCCCACATTTTATTTAACGTATCTTTTCAAAATCAAAAGTCAAAACTGCACTAGTATTTGAATGTAATTTATGTTTATTATAATATGATGTGGGTTCATAATATTATGTAGGAATTTCATTATCTGCCATTCAAGTTTTCTCGTATTTTAAACCCAATCGATTCCTATGTAGGTATCTATTCATTATACAATTCATAGCATTAATCTTATTACTGCGGTACTGTGGGTTTATAGAATACTCCCATGTGTTTACAAAATCAAGTTATTTGTGTTGTGATGTTATAAGATTGGTATAAAAGCATACAATGTACGATCATCTAAAATGTTATTATGTGATTTTGTTAACAATTATTCTGTTTATTATCGTGTTCTCTGTCGTATGTGATACATACGTCATGTGTAGAAAGAAATCATCAATTTTATTCATCTAATAAAATATGTTGAATTTTAGTATAATTTATCAATATTTATAATAATTAAAATACTAAAAAACAGTTTTGTAGGCAAAATATTAATTTGAAAATGTTAGCAAGAAATTTTTTGAGATAATTATTATATTACATTTTCTAATTAATCTAATGATTTAAATTATTAGAGTATCCTAAATAGGTATACAAAATATTAATTAAGAAAAAAATACTATAATTTTGAAAATAAAATGTAATAATATTATGTGTAGATATTTTTTAGTATAATATGGTAGTTTTTAAGTAAATAAATACATTATTACAGTGTGAAATCGTACAATACACTTATATTTTCTTGTAATGAACTCGTGAGAACATTTTTTTTAATATATATATAAGCACGGGAAGAGCAAATTAAAATTATTAAAATAAATATTTCAAAATGTAGGTTTTCAAATATATCTACAATATATATTATATATATATATATTCGATTAAGTATAATAACGATATAATTTTTTAGTTAGAGCAATATTTTATTGTGTTGTACTTATTTTGGAATCCTTATTTTTTATATTTAATCAGTTCGGGAGTAGAAGATACTTTGCTTTGAATTCTGAATATTTATTATGAAATCAATATTTAAATAAAAAATATATAATATGGCATGTGGTTAAGCCCCTAAAATTTAATCTATAATTATCAGAAATTGGGGTAGTGAATAGGGAGAAACTTATAAACAAAAATATTCAACCCAAAACAATACAGGCCATAATATTGCATATTCGACCATCGTACATAATATTATGTATGATGTATAAATGATAATTGTAATAAATAATAATGCACTAATATGGGTTTGCAATGCACTGATCTATATCTTAAAATTAAGTTTCATAAAAATCATTCGTTATTATTTTATATATATATATATATATATATAGAATATATAGATGTATTCTTTATAAAAAATATTTATTGAAAAATTACATGTATAAAATTGTGTTTTTTTTATCTATTAAACTTTTTAACAATAAAATGGTAACACATATAATGTCATATCAATAGTTAAAATAAATTAACTAGGTAAAACAAAGGTATTTATATAATTTTAAATATGTCAAAATTATACACTAATAATTTTTTTTCATGTTTTTATGTATGGGTGAAGTTATAAATGATAATAATTGTTATAATCACTTATTTAAAATTATAAAATAATATAAATTAAAATAATGACATTTTTTTGTAATAAAAATATAGGATGTTTGTGTGTTATTGAATAACAATAAAAAAGTATTATTTTTAGGTACTTCAATAAGTATTATTGAAATAAAAAATAAGTATAAATGAAATAACATAATCAATATAAAATGAGTACTTAAGTATTTTGTACCTATTACGTATTATAGGTAACCTATAACTTATATTATTATTGTAATACCATATTTAATAATATTAATAATAATACCACCTGTTATAACAAAACATCATTTTTAAACACACAATCTAGCTTCTTACAATATATATTTTATTTTAGAGCTTTTAATACAGCTATGATAGTGCAAAAATTATAATAATAAATGTATACAGTAAAGTTTTATATTATGTATTCAATTTTCCTTACACAAATACTTTTGGGGGCTTTTAAAATAAATTAAGCTAATTTACACTTTGTACAAGTTTTATTGACATATTTCAGCCCCTGTGGTGCTTATGTATGATTTAAAATTTGGATTTTCAAATGATAGTTTTTAATCTAGTGTTTTAAACTTTATTTATATTTTTTTAATTTTGAAAATTGTGGATTACACAATGTAAGCGTCACAATATGCGTTGTCGCTTATTTTGTGTATACAATACACTATTATACATAATTTATTATCACGCTACAATTTATCATCATACCTACGTAAAATATTCTCACGTGCTCTCTTTGCACGTATTCGAAGGGGAATTCGAGAATGATATTATTATGCTGCCGGGGATACGGGTACGCGCTTTTAAAAGATGGCGGTGTACGTCCGGACGGGTTTAAAAATGCCAAAATGTATTTACCAAACAAAAAATAATATCGTCGAAAATGTTTGCACAACATTGCATGTACGAGTGTGCTGTTATTCTAATCGAATCATCGCCGCAATAAAGCTCTGTCATCGTCGCAGCTGCCACTCACTAATATGTATGTAATAATAAATGTTCATAATCCCAACGTCGTGGTTGTGGTCGTTCTACACGCCGTTTTACGAACCAAAACAGTTTTTAGCGGTGCACGTAGAGAGTATTACACACTCTCCGTCTCTCTCTTTCACACACACACACATACACACACATAATATTATTTAACATATTATTAATATATTATATTATAACATATTACTTGGCCGCTGCACAAACCCGCCTCGTCTATTGCGTGATTTTTTAGGTAAGTATTTCATTTACGCTCATATTATTATAATCAGCGACCACGGTTTATGATAATTTGTCGTTTGTGCCGGAAAAGTGTTTGTAGCTGCAGATAGGATGCAGTATTCTTAAAAATATCAACAGTGGTGTGTGGGCTTTTTCAAGAAATCGTAGCTATACAACGGCACGTGTAAGGAAACTTTATAGTTTTGCCCGACGCTGATGTAGAATAATAATCAGTGGTTGCGCTAACTTTATTTTTCTACGAAGCAACTATATTTAAAATAAGTATACCTACTCAATAATTTTGTCCTTGTCAATGTGGAGGACTAACCCACACACAATCCCAATGCATATAAGTACATGAATTATTTGTAAATTATCAACGAGTCTGCCAATAACCAGCGCCACTTTTACGCGAATCCGTCGTTTTATAAAATAGCTAATCACCCTGCTAACGAGTAAAATACACGAATAGAACGATTCGGAGGACACGATTTTAATATTATTGATTTGGCTAATTATAATCTTCCAGATTATTAGAAATCGTATAGGATAATTCTCGAATGTATCGTATTTACGCATATTAGCATATCGTATTTACCCAATATTCAAATTAATTAAATTAACTCCTACAGGCTATACAGTGTTTGAAATTATTTTTAATATGATTTATTATATTATTCTAGTCGGTATATATAATATAATATAATGCACCCAGTATCATCTACGCGTTATTGAATTTATATTGTATATTATATACCTATACGATATTACACTACACTTGTTTGAATTTGGTATAGTTACCATGGTGTAGAAATACACATACACAATGTAATTCACCTATTATTAATACCTATCATGTGCAACATTATACCTATGTATCATTTTCCAAGTTCGCTTTAATAATATAACAGTATAATTGTTATACTCCCCGTTGAATATAAAGCCCATGCCTTGATTTGCCTTTATACAACTTTACTATACTTACTCGAATACTAACCGAATTTAACGTCAATTAAATTCCCATTTGATAGTCACTATCATACTATTTCACTTACTATTGGGCAGTGAATTAATAATATGATTATTTGAGTAGATTATAATATGTTAACTGCTTTTATACACTTTGTTAGGTTAAATGAGTCAATAAAAAGCTATATTATGGTACGAAAAAGACTGAAAAATGTTTTCATTTCATATAATAATCGTTATGCTATTTTATTCTATTAACTATGATAAATAGATAAGAAATTTAGATTTAAGTTAAATTAAATATATTTTATTTGTTTTTAATAATGCATTATTTTTATTAATACAGTTGTAATGTATTACATATAGTCCACATATTACAACAAAAATTTAAAAAATCATTAGATAAAAATTTTAAATATCTCAATAAAATTACCAATGAGAAAATTATAAATATTTTAGAAATAATCAGTTAAAATTTAATTTTCTATCTAAGAATAATTATTTCTTTAAGACAGACGTGCCCAACCTTTTTCAACTTGTGAGACACATTCGAAGTTCTTATTCATATATACTACAAGCCGTATACACCGGTTTATTTTCATAAAATATATAATTGGTATATTATATCATTAATATTATCTTTGATCACTTATCGAATGGATAATTCTTATTGGGTATTTAAAGTACTGAATACTTCCACGCTAGTCATTAGTTTGTTTTCGCCATTTAAAACTACAGTTTCGCATTTCTTATTTGTGAAAAATAATAAATTAGATTTTAATTATTAATTATTAAAATATTTCAAAATAAAAAGCACAATATTTTAAAGTTTAAAATAATATAGAAATATAAAAATGAATCAAATTATTCGTATACTTTTAAATGATATAATATTATATATATATGACTCTATAATTAATAGTAGACTAGTAATAAATATAATAAATAATTAAAAATAACGAAAAACATTTTTTTAAGTGTAATACAGTTTCCAATTTTCATACTTTTCAAGCAGTGAAAAAAAAAATAATTATAATTGACTTGGGTTTGTGGTTTTATGTTTTGGAAAAATAAATTTAATTTAGATTGATATAGTAAAGTTAATCATAAATAATATTATTGTTCTAAAGAATAAAATATCAGAATTAAATTACGTAGAAATATACGGAAAAATATACTGTAGTAAGTATATACAGAATTTGAATTATTATTTTATTTTACACGAGAAACATTAACATTAATATTACAAGATAAAATATGGTGTGGGAATAAATTTGGAAATTATTTTAATTCGTTAACGTTAATGCTGTAATATTAAACATAACACTAAAACAAAATCGATGAGCAACTATAAATTATTTATTGTAATATGATATAACAGTAGAATAGTATTTAAATAAGCGAACGCGCATTTAATCATATAAATATTATAGGTAGGTAGATTATTGATTAATGAATACACAAATGTTATACAATGGTATTAATAATATATTTTCTCTAAACTAAGTACATAGTTTTTGTCATTTTTGTTTTTTTTTTCAGATTATTTAACCCTTTTTTTTAATTTTGTAGACATTGATTCAAGTATAGATAATATTATTCTACGACCGAGGTAATTTAAAGGAATTTTACAATAATATACTTTAGGTAATGAATTTTCTAAATATACCAATTTATTATTTTATATCAATTATAATTTAATCCAATATAGTATATACTATACATAAATATATTATATTTTCCAATTTAATACGAAATGATAGATTTACATTTAAATTGATTAAATTTTCTACATTTAAATATTGTTCTTTACAATATTTGAATAATTGTGTACATTCATGTAATACATTATTAAGTATAATGTTACCGATAACATGTGTGTATGACTTAAATTATACGTAATATTACGACCTAACTTATAATGTTATATCTACTCATGAACAATATGTTTATTTTAAACGTTTCATGTATACACATATTGTTTAATGTTTCTCAGTTTACCGTCACAAGTTAAGTGTTTTCAACTACAAGGAAATTTCGACAAATAATAGAAACAACTAATTTTGAGGGATTTGAGGAGCAAGAAAAATGAATACGTCTAAACTTTAGCTTTGATGCAAAATAACTAATACATACTAATTATAATATTACCTAGTAATACTGATACTGACTCTTATATTGATCATAATTATATACCTACGTTAAACATTTCACCAAGTTATGAAACGTGTAAATCATGGTTTTAAAATTAAGAGGTGATTGAGTTTACAGTTTAGTGAACATTATAGTTGTAAAATCCTAATATGAATAATCATATGTATATATTATTATAATAGTATTATATTCTAAAAATCAATGGAGTTAAAAATGTTATTACAACAATTTAAAAAAATTGTGTTCAACTTAATGACTAGTCACTGAAAAAGGGTAGTAAAATGAATTATTTCTGATATGATACTAACCGTCATCATTTTAACTCGTACAATAGATTAACTTGACAGTGGCCTTGCGTACGTCCGGCCTGTTTCTTCCATCCCTTTCTACCTGTTTCCTTAATCGGTACTGTACTCTAACTGAGCTACCCGAAAATATCTCGCATAGTTTTTAATACAAAACGTGATGAAATTGCAGGACAATATGACTCTTCTCTCATTTCTGGTCAACGTGAAATATAATTTAGGGTCTCTCCTAAAAAATTTTGTAATCAGTTTTGACACTTGCACATTATATATTATACACACACATAGTTACATATTATAGTCTTGTCTGCTCTGTTTTTACGAAGTTCGAACATTAAAAAAATAAAATAAAATAGCATCAAATCCTTAGCAAGTTCCTTAAAATTGTAAAGCTATTATAAATAATATTATATTATTTTATGTAAACAAGCAATTGATGTATAATATAACTTAACGTAAATACAACTTTTATAATTTTTGTCATTTATATGCGCGTTACATATGGACGATTTATATAATATACCTTTCTATGTTATACACCTGTAATAATATTACTAGTATAATAATCAGTTATCACACAAAAAAACCTGAAAATTATTTATTTAATAGAATATCTAATTCCCATTACTTTATAACCTTAATACGTTGTATATAAATATACAATTATAATATGTTTAATTATTTTTACAAATTTATCATTTTTTATGTATCAGATTTAGAAAATTGAATTTTGTATAATATACATACTTTTTACACTATTTCTGTTTGACGTGTCTTGGTTTATAAGCATAAGGTGCGTTTATAAAATATAAAAGATATCTTAATATTTTATTGGATATTGTTTCTCTTACGTATATCGCACCTTCCTGTGAGTTTATGTTATATAATTGCATAGTTATGTATTAAAATCCCATATCGAATTATTTTTTTATACAGTTTGCCTTACAACCGTTTTTATTATTTCGATCTTGTAAGTTATATACGAATGGGGTTGGTTAAATTATGCATACGTTTCGTAAAGAACATAAGATAGTATACATTACGCATGTGATAGGTAACTCATTGTGTTTTTATAACACCATTTTATAAATTATTCGATGAATACATTTTGATCGGAAACCAGTGTAGGTAAAACTAACATTAGAATGTGTATGCATACATTTTAAAAATTGCCAATCCCTTCGATTTTAAATTGCAAAATTATAATTTTAAATTTGAACTTTTATAAAATAGTAACTTGCTCAATTTTGAAAATAATGGTTTAAAATATCATAAATAAATGGTTAATTAATACTATGCTAGATATTTTATAAATAAAATACTAAATAGTAAGTGTAAATGTAATGTAAGTATGAAATAATTATAACAACAATATGAATACTTGGAAATGGAAAAGTCGTACTTGGTGAAATTCAGACTCAACACAAAAATACCATTTATCAATTGTATACGTTGAATATTAACATTTTTTAGTACATAATTTACCAATTTCTGTAATTATCCGATAAAACAAGTGTCAATATTTTATTTAATAATTAAATAACATTTATTTATTAACATAATTAATACTGAACCTTTTTTTTCGACGATCAAGATATTAAGTACACTATTTTTTATCGGATACATTTAAACGTATACTTTATGGTAAAATAAATTTATAATTGTTTGATAGATTTTTAATAACGATTATTATTGTAATTTGAATAGCAATTATTATCTAATTTTATAAATTATAAATAATCGAGTTTTTATTTAGAAATATTTTAAATTCCTTTAATATTATTAAATGTTCACTAAGGAAAACTTGCTAACAAAATAACATCTTTCCCAATAAAGAACTGATAAAACTGAGATAGATTAATTTCTTTGATCGTATTTTTTATTCAATTTTATTTCATTTTTACATTATTTTGCATAATATTTTAAGATATCCAAGAATTGGTTTTAACATCAAACACTTTTATTTTATTCATTGCTTTTATATTTTTTAAATAAATACATTCAATTCTATATAATAGAAATATTTAAATTTCCAATTTGTTTAAATGCATTGTTTAATATTTAATTTTCTTATGAGATAACTTTTTTTTTTTTTCAAAGGAAGGGTTTTAGTAGACGGATAACTGTTTATATATATATTTATATATATATAAAATAGAACTTGGATACTCTTTTGAATATTAGGTGCATAGGTATTACTATCAAGTCTAAAACAAATATTTATATTTAAATATATGTTATCCAGTAAAAATATATATGCAAATATAATTTATTTCTTTTTAGAAGCACAATGCAAAAAAAAAACGGATATAATTGTACATACTTACATACACTTGATCATTAAAACGTAGTAGGTACTATGTAAAATTAGAGATTTGATACATACGGATTTTCGGAGCAATTATATTTATTGAAAAAATAAAATATGTCAACGTTCAACATTAATGTATGTTTATTATCTTTGTGTAAAGTATATTTTTATTATTATATACTAAATAATAATAAGACATAAAACATTTTTTTTATAGATGTCCAAAAAATATTATGTTATAATGAAATTGAATTTAAAAAATATCGTTTGCTTTATAGAAGTAGGTAAAGCCTTATAATATGCAACACGCATATTATGATTAAATTTAAACAATGCGGAATCGGACTAATCTAAAACCCTAGGAACCACGTTGACCATATTTTTTTAATTTGTTGAATTACTACAATATTTTAACAATACGACACCATCACGAGATGACATCGAAATTAAAATCAACGTTTGCGATTAAATTCAGCGTGATAATGAAACTTTTGTCAATCTGAACGTTTGATTTTTTATGAGAAGTATACGAAAAAAATGTTCGATTTTTAAACGCAATTTATTTTGTTAAAAATTAAAAATGTTCTACCCTCCTATTAAATATAAAAAAAATCTATCATCCACTGATAATATAAAAAAAAAACAGTCAATCCGGGCACATGCTCAGGAGTGTATACAGGATCCGATTGTGCTTTATGTAGTTTACGTTTTCACGGGTGCAGTGAGGAGGACTTGGAGCACCGAAAGTAGGAAATATGCAACTTGGTCACACATGAAAATGGAGCTGGAATACGTGTAAGGCACCGAAAGACGAGTGATCATCTTATTATATTATTCCAGGATTACATTAACGTGACAAAGGGGCCTCGTCTGGGAGTGTATAGTGTTAGAGAAAATGAGAGAGAGAGAGAGTCTTAGTGGTATAAAATACATTTTAAATTATCACCGAGTTTACCGCAGCCGGTAGCCCGTATCCGAAAAAGCACCTGCTGCTGAATATAATAAAAACCATTGCCGTTGCCGTTACGTCATATATTGCGTGTTAATAATACAATATATATATATATATATTATATTTAACGCGGACGAGACTGTCATAGTTCGCAGACCAAAAGCTCTACGCTAGTCGTAACGGTTTAAACGATAATATTATGCTGTACAACAACACTACATTTATTATATTATTATTGTCGTGTAGAGGTGGCTCTTATTCAAACATAATAATAGCAATAATAATAATAATAATAATATAAAACACACAAATACTCACACCGACACGTATTTAAGTGTTGCGAATTTGGGTGAATAGGTACGGCTGGAGAGCTCGTTTTGATATTTTTCCTCGTACACTATTCGTCCAGGTGCACCCACATTGCAATGTAATTCATATTATCATATTATACAGTGGTGCGTGACATAATATACAAATACTGCAGTATACTTTTAAGGATATAAGCGATGTCATCGGTTTGAAGACGAAATAATAAAGTTTGAGCATAATATAGTGTTATTCTATTCGCGAATCTACACAACTTAATTACGATTCTGTCGTTCGAACGAAAAAGTATAAATATTATAACTTGCTGCTGGATTATTATTTAAAAAAAGTCGTGTGTTACAAATGTTCTAAAACTGTTGCAAGTGTATTTATTAACCGTTTGAGTTATACGATTTTTCTACGCATAAACGTTATTATTAAAAATTATAAACAATAATTAAACGACTAGTATCTTGTGAAACTTATTGGTAGGTAAGTCATTTTTTGTTGTTATTATTATTATTTTACCTCTATGTGTATTATGAATCACTAAAACATTAAAATTACATACTACGTTTCGATTAATATTTCCTTCTAAAACATTATATCTTGAAATGTTGAACGTGTTTTTATAAACGTTTAATATAATAATTTAATCCAGTTATATTGTTAGTCTCTTTCATATTCTTATTCTTATTATTTTTTTTTTTTAGTTTGCTTAATATTAAATTTAGGTACTGTCTTATATAAAGCATAAAAGTTATTATGGAATTATAACTATGGATAAAATTATTTTTTATGATACTACAACAGTTATATTATATTTACATCGTTGTAATTTAGTGCAAAAATAAGTGTCAAACTGTTAAAACATACAATTTGCATAAATACATTTTTAACTTCTATTATCAACAACAAAACACATTATTAAATTAATACATAAAAAAATAATTACTTTTCATAAATAAGATACACGTCTACAATTTCAATTTTATTATTTTTTTAATTTATTGACTAGTCTTATGATTTCACTATATCGACACAAATAAAAATAACATCATTCGATAAATAAATTAAGCAATTAAATCGGCTCTCACAAACGTATTTGACAACACTACCATGACATGCACATACATTTTATCACTTAACTTCTTCGAAAAGTGGAAAGCCTGATGATTTATATGAAAACAAATCTATTAATAATTAAAATAAAATTGTTTTTTTTTTTTTTTAAAGTATATGAATTTTAATTCAACAAAACCATAAATTTTTAAATGATTTGTCATGCCATAAATTTTATATTATATAAATAACTATATAATATTAACTATATAATAACTAAATATTTTTAGTATAAATATATTATATATATTATATTCTCTATCTATTTCAATCTGAAATAATGATTTGATAGCCTAATTATTGAACTATTTTAAGGATAAATATTTGAATTTTAGTCGTGTTATTGTCAGTCACTTGAGATATTATACATAAGAAGTATGTTTTCTGTAGTAAATACTAAGTGAATGCTGTAGCTATAGGATCAAAGCACAGGATATAATACGCAACACGAGTAAACACATTTTATTATACAAGTTATTATTTCTAGTTAATAAAATTATACAATTTATGAAGCATTGAATATTACAATAAATCAATAGGAATAAAATATTAAATCTCTTTGAAATACTGTACAAATTAACCTATAATACGTTTTTAATTCCATATTCATCTTTAATTAATATAAGGTACAACTAAAAAAAAAGGATTTACCTACTATGTAAATTGATTAATATTGAGTTATTAATATTCTAAAGTACGAAGATTAAAATTATATTAAATTCTAATAATATTTGATATTTCAAACTGTACAAAATTTAAAAATGCGTAATTAAGAGATACGTAGGATATTTTATATAAATGGTGTACAGTTAATGATTCGTTACATGGACAAAAATAATAGTTTATTATTTCTTTAGCCGTTAAAAGCAAAACCGTGCTCGTTGGTACTGATACCTATATCATACTTCAATAATTTGTGATTTACAGGGACAGGGACAATAAAACGCTTTTGTTAAAAACCACAACTACAAATTATGGAATCATGTTATTAGTGTTATATTTATATTTTATGAAATAATAGATTAGCTACACGAAAGGTCTAATTGCAAATACTATTTATAATATATAGTTATTAGTTACATACTATATATTCATATAATACATTTTTTGTTTTTGTTTGTTTCATTTTGGGTTTGCAGAATTGCTATTGATTTTAATTAGTGCCGGCGGAAGACAAGTGTGACCTGTGCGACCTCACAGGGTGGCAATTTTTTTTTTGGAATTTTAGGGGTGACTTTGTTTATAAATAATAATATATAAGTTATATAAGGCGGAATATTATAGGTAATTGGCACAAGGTAGCAAAAAACCTAGCGTCGGCACTGATTTTAATATTCAATGATTTTATATACTTAGTATTTTGAATTTTGATTCATGGAAAATAATAAAACGAGATGATGGGTATTATTATTGTCTGTCGAAAGTCAAAATAATATACAATTATTTTAAATATATTATAAAGTAGATAGGTACCTAATATTTATCGTATGCAATGCATGAATTGACCATAAAACATATTTTATTATTTCGGCTGTTTAATGAATTACGTAAAAAAATGTACCGGCATTCGTTACATTTCATTCAAAATTAACCAGCTAGAAAACTAAATAACCACTTTAGATTCTGTTATCGGTTTTTAAAAATCTAAATGAATACATAAATTATTTTAAAATTAGTTTCTTTTCCAGTGAACGAAGTGCGAAAATCATTAGTAAAAACTAAAATACCAAGTATATATTATATTATTTGTCATTAACATATTGAAAATAATTTTTTATCAATTTCAGTTATTTTGTAATCCGTGTAGGTTACATATCTACATTGAACTATTCTCTATAAATTATAATAAACAAGTAAGAGTTTGGTGTGCCACACTACCATGTAAATAATATTATTTTTGAATGTAAAAAGAGGATTACAGAGTTTCACATTATAATGCATGTCTCGTACTATGTCCAAATAATAACTATGCTGAATAATTAGACCTTTGTCGCTATATAAAAATCGTAATGACAAGAAGTAAAACTGCATACGTTAGTTTTTAAACATTAAAAATTCTGCAGCCACCGAGTTTAGCATTTTATTTTTTGTTTAAAATTCATCAGACTTAATAAGTCACGTAGATGTTACACAATAAAAACGTGTTGAAATAAAAAAAAAGTTTAAATTAGAGAATAATAATATAATATTAAATTCAAAATAAAATGTTAGGTTATAAAATATTAAGGTATAAAAGTAGGTATAGTTTTTTTTTTTTAAATTGGTAAAAAAAAGGTTAACATACAACAATGCCATTGAATTATTTATAGAAATCTGAATTAATAATGTTTAAATTGCAATCAAAATATAGGCACCTATAATATTGTGCACTTTTAACTTTTAATATGTCTATAAAAATAGAACACATACCTCTAAAATTATAAATTATTCTGTACACTATTAACCAATTAGTAATTATTTACGCAGAGTCAAATTTATTATTCTTGTCATCGAATATATTAAATATCTAATAAAGTTCATGTTTATTACCTAAGTAATAACATAATCATTAAAATACATGATTAATCGAGATTTGAGAGCTAATATTATAAACTTAAGCTGGAGATACTATTTATCAGTGACAGTAATTATCCTAAATAGTTTGAAACTCAATCATTCATATCAGTGTAATATATTATTGGTTGTATATTATAATGTAACAGTATAAAAATATTTCCTACAGCTTTTAAAATTAAATGAAACAAATAATTATTCAACACCCTTCTCGCATATTTAAAATTTGATTAAAAAAATTTATCTTGATATTATGTGTATGCCAAATATTTTAATATAATTATTATCATATCCATACAACTTTACAATAATAATAAAAAAATAAATAGTTTGTAACAATTTTAATAAAAATATGAGAATAAACTTTTTAATAAAACTTGAATAACTTGTTAAAAAAATGTATGCTCTTTTAAAAATGAACTAAAATTTTTATAATATAATATATTGAAAAACTATAATATGCAATATGCATATTACTAAATGGATTATTTAATATTAATATAATTATATACTTTTTAATATTAAATACATGTAAAATAAAGAATTTGTTAAATTGTATATATATACTAATGGCAATGACTTATAAGTAAATAGCTTTCATAATAGCTGATTTAATATGAAATTGTTTTTAAGTTAAATTTGGTAAAAAATAGAAAGGGCTCTTGAAAATAATATAGTAATTTTTTTCTATCTGATCTATCTGATCATTCCTATAAAATAAGTTATAATATGAATAATACAAAGGTGACTTAAATACATAAGAATAAAAAGTTATCTTAAGACAATTTATAATAGAACTTAATTGATTTAACCCGAATCATTACTTTCAAATCAATAACTTTAACACATTTTGGTAGCTCTGGTGCAACGCCAAAAAACCTCAACCTGTGTTTAAATTAATTGTTTATTGTTGTACAAAAAGCATAAATAATACAATTATTTTTCATAAAAATAATATACGTCAAAAAACTTAAACTATGGATAAATAATGAATAAATGAAAAGGTATTCTTTAATAATAAAACAATGATGTTATTTCCAATAAGATAAGAAATACGTAATAATCAATGTGGCAATGGCCTGTAATGTTCAATGTTCAAATTATTTTATTGAAGTCAGTATCACTGAGTGTATTTTTAACTTAAAGATTTACCATAGTTTTGAAATATTGACATGATATCAATTTTTTTTTATTGTTATTTAAAACAAAATTTCAATAAGCTATTAAAAGATACAAACTAAAACATGACCATTATTTAAATTAATTGTTTATACTTGGTATATTATTTTTGATATTATGCAATTTTATATTTGTATAGTTGAAAAAAATACAAGGTTCATACTACTTAAATGTTTTAAAAGGGCTACATATCCAAACCATTCAAAAACTGATATATTTTGATTGTATTTTTTTTTACTTTTGACTCATAGTTCATACAAAACTACTTTTTTACGAGACTTAATAAAAAAAACGTAACTATTATCTACTTGAAATATCTACCTACATAGGTACACAATTATGGATAAAAAAAATGTTCATTCAATGGTTGATCAAATAATTTGATTACATAAAAATGAAATTTAATATTATATGATGGGTATAACATTCATGATATATTATTATATTTTGTAATAATACTTGTAACAAAAATTGATTTAAATCTTATAATTTATGAGTGAACTTGTATTAAATTAAAGTCATAGATGGTAATAATTATATTTTTCATCATAACTTTGAATGAAGATGATTAATTAATAATTATACATTATTGAATACATTTAACGTGGTAACGTTCAGTTATTATTTTCTTTAAGGTATAATTATAATTGTTTAAACCATGTGAACTATATTAGTAAATTTTAATTGTCTTTTCTTATTTTAATTAATAATTAATCAAAGACAGACCTAAATAGTATATTATAATATTATTATGTATACATTTGTTTCAATCAATTATCTAGTTTTTTTAATCATATTTTTTTTACGGTTTTACAACTATATAGCTATTATAGAACACGGTATCTAATTATAATACATACATTGATAATACACCAAAAATGTTCTCGTTAGCCATGCAAACTATTTCAATATACATAAATTAAATATCATGAACAGCCTAAACTAAATTATGCTATACTTCGTTTAATACATTAATTAATATGAATTTTCGAGTGTAATACAATATTTATGTTTTCACCAGTGGACAGATGTATATTATTTTACACTGAACACGAACTTAAGATCACGTACAGTATGTCAGACTTTTAAACTTAAACATTTTCTCATTTTGGCCTTCCATATACTTTCAAATAATCAAATCTTTTCTTGAAAATCAGTAATTTTTATTACATAAAAAAAAGTAATATTACATTGCCTACAATAAACTCATATTTTGGTTGGTTCATCTGAATAGTAACCTTTCACCCAACTCTATAATATAATATATTCATATCTACACTGCAGGTAACCTACATCAAATCAAATTCTTTTCGCTATATTTGCCAAACATACCACAATACTTACTTTAAATAATAACTTTGATATAGCGTCACATGATTTATAATTAAATTTAAATAAAATTAAGTATTGGGTTATAAACTGAAAAAGTAACGATGCAATATCCGCTCAGATGAACTTTTTCCTTAAGAAGAAGGAATGTTATCCACTCAAAGTTAATAACTAACAAATTTTACTACACAAACCAACAAAATACCTTTTATTCGCTCTTTATAAAAGGGTAACGTGGTAAAATCATTCTAAATAAAAACTAAAATAACTCAACGGTGGCTTCTATCTACTTCAGCCTTTACTAAAATCTTATATGAATCTTAAAAATAAAATACTTATATACAAATCAATTATTAGATTAATTTGGTCATACGACATTCAGCATCAACTCTATTCAAATCCTTTCCAGTCAATCATCTTAAGACACATCAAAAGTGTTTCGCGCTACTTAACAAATGCAACCCTCCATAACGATCTAAAACTAACTTACAAACATTAAACGAACTTGTTAAAAGCCACTACAAAACATTTCATTTTAAATTAATCAGCTATACTAACCCATCTATTAAGAATATGTCCTCTCTCACACTTTAACCATCAAATGTTCTTCGTTAATTAAAAAGAAACTGGGCTAAAGACCTTTTAAAAGAAAATATAAATAAGGGAAGGGGAAGTCTAACTTTTAAACTCTTAGGTTCTGTTGCAAACTGGTCTTCTCTCCACTTGTTTCTTGGGCTCGTGACATTGTTTTTAATTTGTTATCATTCATTTTTTTTTATTATTTATTTATGGATAAAATATAGTGTATATTTTATCTTTTTTTTTTTTATTAAAAAAAGGGAATTTTCTTGGTTTTGTGGTTTTTGAAACGACGCTAGTGTTTTATTTATACACAGTACACACCTATTGCTATAATAACAATGTCACATATAATATTGTATATACGCTGTTTGACAAAATGCTGCAGCGTCATAAATCGTATTATATTCTATATGGTACAATATTATTATATTGTTATTCCCTGCTGAATTTACGCATTTTTTCCCTTACTGCGTCAAAATTATTTACGTATAAACACGTACCAAACGTGTACCTATCTACCCGATACGAAAACTATATTTTTATTACATGTCCAGTAAAAGAAAAAAACTCTCCAGAATCTCATATTATTATTATCAACATCATCACCATCATCATCATCATCTTCATTATCGTTGTCATCGACCCTATTATTTACAAAAATTCAGTGCCACCGTCTGTCCTTTTACGCGGTAGTGTCAGCAATATATAATATTATATTATATTATCTGTACGCACTTTATATACGTATATGTACAATATTGAATATAATTTAGAGGAATGTAGGCCAATCCTATTATTCATTGTGGCCATATAGAAATGTATATGCGTTCAAACGTCCCAACGTAAGGTCCTCAGGGACAGAATGTCGGCGAGGTTAAATGATATTGTGTTGAAGGTACGTTGAACAATAGTGGTGTACACCGTAGCTCTCTTCCTGAGTTAAAAAGGCCGTAAGTGTCAAAAAGTGAAATGTACTTTTTTGTAAGATACATATATATTATCAAAATATTTGTAATTTTTAGCCTTAGAATCTAAGACATATATTTAATTTGTGTCCAGAAAAATACAAATGGTGTTCAACGAAAACACAGAAGATACTAATTAATATTACGTACTCAGACCAGTAATTTTATTTATGTACGAGTATTGATGATAGTTATAATATGTATATACTATTAAATCTGATATTTTACTTTACGAATACATAATCGAATTCATAATCATTTTTCTGAAACCTAAAATCTTTAAGTTGAATTTTTTTTTTATGTCATATCAGTAAAGTAAAAAATCCGCAGGCATAATTGAATTACAATAGCAATCGGAAGTATTTCAATATTTAAAATAATAGAGTTTACGAGTTTGGCAAATCGCCCTGTATGTAACGGACGACCGTGCGCAGAGCTTCGAAAGATGGACGGTCTTTTTTTCGCAATTGTCGTGTCTTACAGGCGCCCCCGTGCGGGGGCGTAAATTGTATTATATATACAATATATATGCGATCCCGTCGGAGGGAGGCTCCGATAAAGCCAAAGATTCCATTAATTTTTCAGCACAGACGTCTCCGGGGGATAACCCATAGCGCGGTAGCGTCCGTTGATGACTTACGCTTATATATATATATATATATTATATATATATATGGTCACAGCAGATATCATTGTATTATGTTATGTGTTTGCGAGTACATCACATTATACGATATAATATGTGCACGGTACACTATGTTATATATTTTCACACCCATGTGACTGCGTGTTAGGTTTTTATACAGACGATTTTCGCGTGTGCGCATATTACGGGACGAGCCCTCCGGGCAATAACGGTCCAGTGTTATTATACGATTATAATAATAATAATAATAATAATATGCACGGTGAAAATATATTGTAATAAATCGACCGATTATTATGACACGAGCAAAAGAGCATAAGCCAAACGCAATTTCACGTGCACACAAAAAAAGTAAATAAATAAATAAAAAAGAAATAGACGTCAGCAATAAACCACGTAGTGTGCGTATTTATTGGATAAAAACGCAGGCGAAAAGGGAAAAACATATACCCATTCGAAATCCAATACAAATCGTTTACACCTAGCTCTCTCCGTCGTCAGTATAATGTCCATGTCTAACTTTAAGCAGTGCAGATGTATTGTTATTTCTTAAATAGCGTTGCACAAGGTCGGTATTATTGAGAGTGAGACTATTGTACAGTTCAAATGTTATTAATTGCAATATGTACTAATATTTTCAATAGACGAATAATTATAATAACCCTTAGTTTTTATTCGTACAATTCTTTGTAACCGTCACAACAATAGTTTATAGGTCAGATACAAACGTATATAATATTATACGAAACTATTGGAAGTGATTTTCGTGTTTAACATATAGTTTGTTTAGTTATTAGTTGTTAATCTTTGTAAAATTAATAACTGATATCTTTATTACCGTTTTGGCGATCTAATCATCACGTTGTTGCAATCGATTATTTAAGAAAGCAAAATGTTTAATATTAATTGTATATAAGTGATATATATATATATATATAGTGATAGGTACCTACAGTTTTATGTTAATTTGGTCGGTTTTTGTTAACTACGGTGGTGGAAAATTAATATTAAATTTATAAAAAAATTAAACGATAGTATAAGTTTTAATCGAAATTTCATTGATAAAAATTTTTTTTTTTTCTCATAAGCTGCATGAGTTGTATTCAGAAAAATTATTTAATCAAAACCTGATGCACGCATGACTGGTAAGAGCTGTTGAATTGAAAAGTTTTCTTTTTCGAAAAATAAGTTTTGAACACTTTTTATGATAAAAGTTTAATACCTTTTATAGAGTATATTTTCATTTGACAGATTTGTCTGAAAGTTTTTCGTATAATTTTTTTATTTACATTACCTACCAGAATAATACGAGGTTTTGAATACAACCAATACGGATATACAACAGTTATGATAAATACACCGTAGGTATATGGTATATGCAATCGTCCACAAAAATATCAAAAAGATACATTTTCTAACTACTCAAACACTCTTAATGCAGACCGTCAGGAACAACAGTTGAGAATTCAAAAATAAACATTGATATCTATAGAATATAACTAATATAATATGCTGGTATAGCACTTAATAGAAAATAAGACGGTAAACACTAATGGGAAGTATTTATCGGTCGACAATTCGACATCGCAATACCGGTTTTATATATTATGATCTTACTTACTGCGATTTAAAAAGTTATAATTATTTTTTTTTAACTACCTACGCTCATTTTATGAACAAATTATCTAAATAAGTTTAATTAAATACAATGTAGAGTGCTCTAACACTCATATTATTATATTCACGATAGTAAAAGCGATTATAAAATATGAAACGTGTGAATGAAGTCTACTAGCGCACACATATTATATTATTATTTATAGTGACCTAAATTAGCAGTGAAAACTGAAAATAAATTGGCCAAATACTGTTTGAGATTCGCATATTTTACTAGTCTATATAATAAATCAAGATTATACTCGATTATGGTACTTGGCTGCTGTGACTGTATATATTATATATAACATTTTAAACATATTTTATGTATTTAGTGAACAAATAAAAATATATTTTGGTGGACTGATACCCAGATTTACCCATGTTTTCGCTAAAATGTATTTATTTGTAAAGACTATGTTTCCGCCAGATATTGTTTGAGAATCATGTAATATAAGCACGAAAATGTACCAATTTCATGTGTAATGTAAACGGATATAAAAAAAACGTTTTAATAGTTATTTTATTTTATTTGGTATAATTATTGCATATATTATAATAAATTGAGAAAAATATATTTTATTTATAAATTAATAAAAAATTGAATAAAAAAAAAAAAAAAATAGTTAAAATAATACTTCAAAACAAAGTTTTATAATTTACAGAAACTATATTAAGCATATTTTAATTACTTAGTAGGTAACAGATGCTAATAAGTATTACTTGGCACGCATAAATGCATAATAAATTGTATAAAAATTAAAATGACCGATTTTCAAAATTTTGTCTGAAACGGGAATTAATCTTTTCGTTTTTTTGTCAAAAACTGGTATCGGCCATATTTTACACCACTAAAGACATAGGAGATTCCTATTAATAACATTACAACGACGACAACAGCGGCGGCGATCGTTATCATTATAGGACAGATTTTCAGAGCGGTCTAAATACCACAGCCGAGTGGTGGCTTAAATTAATATATAAAATTTCATAATAAATGAGCATTACGCGTGGTCGACAAAAACACTAAACAGACTTTAATTCTCGGGGCCTACGTTCAAAGTTCATATCGTACGTAGTATCCGCGAGTATATGCACATAATATTATTAATATTTCGATGACGGCAATTTCGGTAAATCCGCTACGCAAGTAGGACAACGAACTCGTTGACAGCTCGCGACGGTCAAAATAATCAAACAGTGATACGAGTTTTTCTGTACGCAATGTTTATCGAACAAACAAAAGGAAACGAGGAAAAAAAAAAGCACACGGTCGTTTCACCAACAAAAACGATACACACTCTGCTCACGACGCAAAATATTATGTACTCGAGGCTGTTACATTGTACGTACAACGAGCGGTACTTACCCGAAGAAAGCGGCTCTTGTCGAGAACGCGTTATCACCGCGCCTTGTGTTTCGATCTGAATAATAATTACTAAATAATAATATTACAAATGTTCGATGTTTCGGGCCTCACGCAGTCCGGAGGGCTGGCTGAACATTCGAAATTCAAATCCCGGCCCCGCGGTGGCGTGCGCCGCACAGACTGAACAAGAACAATATAAATGAGTATTTATATAATATAATTATTATGATCCGTCTTAACTGGCCGCTATTGTGAATCGGTACGTTGGAAATTACATGACGTTGTTGTATACTATATAATATGGCACTTACTTGTTTGTTTTCTATTATGTTGTACACCGCTAAACAGTTGAATAAACGGATCACGTGATTGTGCGACCGCAAAATATTACAATAATTATTATTTGTAAAGCGTGCACTGCAGGTGATTCTATTAAACTGTACAGGGCCGGACTTGACGAATGGCTGCACAAATTGCAACTGGCATCGAGTGCATTTGCCCCCGAGCTACACACATTTTTCTATCTCGTATAAAATCCTAATCTGAGCCCAAAACACGAGAAAGTATGACTTAGGTTCTCGATCTAGCCCCAGTGCTATAATTGTTAGTGGTTATTATTTATTTGTATGCCAACATGATACCAGAATGAGCGGTCTCTGCTTGCTAGTATTTTATGTTAACCACATTATAAATGATCGGTAGAACTAAACGAACACGAGTTTCGTAATTATTATAATATAGATATAGGTATGCTTAACGTGTATATACTCATGAGAAAAATCTCAATTTGTGTTAATTGAATTGTTGTGTGGAAAATAAAATTAAGAAGTATGAGAACAATATATATGAATAAAAAACACGTCACGATTATACCATCGTATAAATGTATTATACGCGTTGGCGACTTGATGGTTGTCCAGAAAATGAATAGCTGCATCAATTATTATCATTAATTGCCCATAAATAATTTGCAACATCGTGTTCAGTTTTAGTCATTCATGTCCCGTTGCTCAAAGTTTTGGCACTCTCGCAGTTGTCAAAATGGGTTACTATACTTACTGCAGCGTACCAGACGAATTTTACAAATGACAAAAAGGGACAATAATGCGTACGTGATTAACATCGTTTCGGTTTTCCTCATATTCGCATTATGATTTTATTGTGTATAATTTGCATACACGTGTGTGTGTATAACTAGCCATTATATTTATAATTGCTGTTGAGAGAGTTCGATAAATAAAATGCAATATAAAGTTATGGTTCGTATAATACGTGCCACGTAACGATAATAAGTATAATTGTAGGAATATTGATAGATTCGGGTAAAATGTTGCAAGTTGTTATAAGTCAAAGAAAGAAATTAAAGTCTGGTTACTCTTTTGTCAGATGTTTGTATAATATAATGGAAATTTAATATAGATTCGTACATGTGCGTAAACCGTATTTATCTTATATGTTTGTATACTTATTTCTACAATCGTTTGAACTATCTTCCATTTGAAAATGCAATGATTACATTAACACAAATAGTAATTGTATTGCCCTTTGACGTCAAACATGCGAATGTTAATAAAAGAACAGTATTTTAGTGCCATTGTAGGAGTAAACCATCTGAACACCATGCGGATATTTTCAGTCTCGAAACATAATATTATGCATCATCGTTATTACTATGAAACTCTGGGATGTATGTTAATTATTATAAAGTAGGTATGAACAATGTAAAAAGGTGCTTAAATCTTGGGTTTAGTGTTCGTTTAAAAATAACAACATTTAAAACACTACTATCTGTATTATGCTAACACAGAATTAAACGAGTTATGTATGATGAGTGTGGAAATAATAATAAATATTAATATTAATTATGATAGGATTTGAAATATTTCACGGCTCGTACGTATAACTCATAATGCGTGTAAAATGTCCGTATAAAATCGTATTCTTTTACAGTAAACAATACCTTTAAAAATTTAATCATGATTTTCAACCCAGTCTAGCGCCTCTAATACAACACCTGCAGTATTGTGTACTTATGCGTTATGGATTAGAGTATAGTGCGTGGTATGTCCACTTTTTTGTTTGTATATGCGACGTCAACTCTTAATTTAATTTTGCTTTGGTAATTAGACACTAGACAGTAAAAATGTAAAATATTAATTATTATCGTGCGAGGCCGGTCTCTAAAAACCTGAGATAGGTATTTATAAACATTGTAATTTAAATTCACAACACTTTTTATGTGACATAGAAAAACTGGGAGATTCGTTAGATTCATATTAAATTGTTATCACCTTAATATTTTATGTGCTCCGAATTGCACAGTTGTAGTCACTCAGCACTCTCATGGATGTACGCGCGTTCTCGTGTTAGTCACCCACTCTTGTTGGAATTCACTCGGCAACATTTTTCATGGAATTAAAAATCCACGTGACTATTGTTTCGTGCACACGAGTGCAACTTCTTCAGTCGAGCTAACGTCACGTAATTGCTGTTTGCGTTTGATTAACGTGCGTTTCGTTTGAAATCCCTCGCCAAAACGATAAGACCCGCCTAAAACAAGATAAAATACCAACTTACATGGGGTGAGAACGAAATGAAAGATACATGCTATTGGGCTTATATTTGATACTAACCCTCATCTTGAAAACAACTCCATCAACCAAAAGATGGTTTGTGGAAATTGATGAAGAACAAGTTCAATATAAATATATAATTTCGTCTCACCATTATTGCTTCTTAGTTGATGTTACTAAAATAACTTCAAATAACTTATACTATGTATATGATACATCAATTTATTCATAATCACTGGAACTGGATTCTAAATTAGAAATATATATAAAATAAAATAAATAGAAAATGTACACCAGTATAATGTATACTGAGAATATTTTCATTAAATATATCTTGTCTATAATGTTCCGTCATTTTTTTTCACATTATGTATTCAACGCAAATATACGGTATTAAAGTAACATAAAAAGCAGTAAGAGTGGTGTAAAAGTAGAAGAAATTAAAAAAAATATATATAGGTATATGGAAATAAATTTTAAAAAAGTATGGACAAAAAAAAGTATGTTTCAAAGAAACTAACAGCAATCACCATCCACCATCAATGGACCTGAACCTGCAGGCCGCTATATAACTACAAATAACGTCGTCGTAACACAACTGTTTTTTTTTTATTATTATTATTATTATACTATTTCAATCAAAGTAAGTTTAACAACACCGCTCTCGGTAAAAAGAAAATTTTTATCTCAAAAAGTAATGTTTAGTATTAGGATCAAAATATTATTAAAAATTAATAAATAACTAGTAATATTGTATAGATACGATACATTCTACTAGATTGAACATACACCTTCACCGTGAACCAAACTTTGATTGATAAAAATATGGATTTTTTTATTATTATTCTCGATTATCCTCCACACTTACTTCTCCTAGTCGCCATCAGTTGTTGTTGAATGACTAGGACTATATTTTGAGTGGTGTACATTGGAGTTTTATTGATGGTCGTAAAAACACACTCAACGCTATCACGATTTTTTTTATTGCATTTTGCTTAAACATGTATGCCCGAAACCAAACCTGTAGTACGCGTTTTTTAATACACGCTTATGACTGATAAAGTACATTGAACGTCGAGAGTGGTATACGTACACGTTTTCACGCAGAAGAAGAGCAGTGAGAGGAGTGAACTGTGAGGAGCCATTATATAGTTTTTTAAAACGTTGTGGGCTACTTGTGTTTTGGGGAAAACATATTTTTGGCAGGGTGTGCGAAACAAGACAAGTGGCCAATATAAAAATCGCTGACTTTGCTTTATTGAGAATATTCGTTGAAACGAAAGGAAATTGTGTACATAAATATATAGTATTATGAACGTTCCAATCGAGTTATTCGAACTTTTAGATACGTGCAGGTGCAATAAATATCACATTTGTATTATGTTTTATGCGTATATCGTTTAAAAAAAAAAAATGTTTGTTATATTCATTCGTTTTTATGCAGCCACGAGGAAAAATACTTCTCAAGTTGAACAAAAAACACTTTCATCAGCATTATCTCATATTATAACATTACTTTTCTTAAAATAGAATTATAGTAAAACATAATATTACCTATACAGTTTTTCCATTATTAAATACATATCCACTTTAAAACCAATTATAATATGCATTTGTAATGATAAAAAAGTACAAAATATATATGGAGTAAAACCACAATTTATTTTTCAATTTAATTTTTATCCAGTGAAAAAAAAAACTTAATATTATTCTTTAATATTAATTTATTGTGTTCAATTTCAATTTCGATCATAATATATAATATGTACATTTGTTTTTTCCAACGAATTACAATAAAGAAATTGTAAAAGAATAATGTATGGTTATTACTTGTGTTTTTTACTAAAAAGGCACCTAAAGTTATATAGTTTTCTTTTGTGAAAATACCATTATAACAATTGCATTATTGTATAACATTGTATACATTACATATCATATCGATTTAATGACTTATAATATACCTGATTTAACAAATGTAATGAAAAATGTTGAACAAAATTAATTTAAGAAATGTCCGTTACATTTATAACTAGTATTTCAACTGCAGTTCTTAGAGTTCAGGTACTAGATAAATAGGTTATTATTTTTTTTTTTAATAATAAACAAAATTTTTTATACTGACATAATTTAAATAAAATTTTAAAACAAATATAACCAAATATAAGTGATTTATTGCATTATTTTTTGATCGATTACTTAGATATTTTCGTATATTAAAAAAAAAAAATGAAGAGTGTGGACTTCATTTAATTATAATATATATAAGTACACCTATATAAGTGTTTTTTTTTTAACTTACTAGCTGTCACTAGTCACATTATTTAAATTTAAAGAGACTAATCGGTTAAACTTGCAAATCATCTTGTCCACTATCCATATTCTCAAAACTTTAATATATTGAATGTTAAAAAAGGTATTTATTATTTTGTTAAAATTACGTCGAACGATCGATTATCAGTAAAATGCTTTAGAACAACAACACCCTTTCCGGTATTACTCTTAACACTTAACCCTATGATAAATTATACACATATAAATAAACTAATCTAATAATATGATGGTTCTTTAGAAAATAATTATTTTACTCTATGTTGGTTCAATAGGTGTTTATGTTATCAAACTAATAAATCAAATACAAAATGCTTATTATAGTTAGCGCTAGGTAAAAGCAGTCACGGAACAAATTTAATTAAATAATTTTACATAGTTATTAAATTAGATTTATTCTGTGCTATACAATCTTATATTAAAGTATATATTACTTTACTATACTACGTGTGCCTAGTTTTACCAAGAATTATCATGTTATTCGATTAATCGTACACGTTTTTTGTTGAGTATTATGAATTATTATATCCGCAATAAATAGGTATTGACTACGTACAAAATGTTGCATGATTGTTAGGTAGTGGTTGGCGAGATGCTAACAAACTAGCTTGGTGAGGGCCAATAAGATTACATTTGCAAACTCATGAGAGGGGGTATAATTAATCAATATCAAATTAAATCTATAAGTAGGTACTCAAGCTAAAATATTCTTACTTATACTAGTTACACACCCCGACCATCCCTCTTGCACCATGTCACTGTCTCAAATGACTGGTGTCATGATCTCTTGAATTAGTAATTAACAATTTTTGAAGGGTTTTATCAACGGATAACCTACTTAATCAAGTAAAATCCGTTGTTATATAATTTTGTATACACGTGGCTATTAAATAGCTAATAGCTATTCGGTTTTAAGACTGAAAGTTTGTTCGTTATATGATTACATTTTTGGTAATGAATAAAGATAGCAGAACTTTTTCTATTAGAATTCACACTAAACGTATATATTTGGACAATTACAATATTATGGCGATAGATTCAGTTACAGATACAATCATTATTTATTTTTTACTACAAAACATTATCGCAAACGAAAATTAATACAATTATCTCTCTACAAATACACACATTGGTCGTAAAATAAAAATAAACTGTATCAATTAAAAACACGGAAAGATTTGCAGATTGGGCTATTATATTTGTCGTGCATAATAATATATAATATTATATTATACTATCACGGTACGGACAATGCCGTCCGAAATCGCATTGGTCGTGCATCGTAACAAAGACATTATTATTGCACACGAGCAAACCGTTGAAAATGTATCATTTTATCGGACTCGGGAATGATTCATAAATATATATATATATATATATTATAGAACACAACTCAAACTAGGTGATAGTTTACCGCAAATACATTTCCCAAGTATATATTTTACTCTTTAGCGTTGAGAGGAAATTATTTTGGACAGCTTAAATGTTAAACAATATCATCATAATAAAGGTATTAGATAGTAATATTGCGTAGTCGTATAATATTGTAGTACTTAAAATTACAACAGTAATGTTTGATATATATGATACGATTTGTGTAACTATAGTGTAATAATTTGCGTCATTCAAATTCGTTTTTTGCACGTCCATTATAGTGGAAGATATTTTATCAAAAGAAAACCTGTAAACTAACTGTTTTAGTTCAAAATTTTTATTATTATAATTTATTATGCTTTGTAGTAGGTAAAATCTCGACAACAAGATAGGTTAGTAATTAAAATATTTAAACACAATATAAACTAAAATAAAATAATATTATAACCCGCATATCTGAGTGGTTGTTTAATTTAGTTAATTAAAATAAACAACAGTTAACAGTGTACATTGTATAAGTGTCGCGACAAAGATTTACGTGTAAACTACAAACTATTATAAAACTGGACACTTCACGCGATGTGTTGTTTCTTGTTATGCCACAATTGAACATTATATTTTACATTATCTCTTTGCATTTCTTTTTGGCAGGACACTATTAAAGTTTTTAATGTATACAAAATAATGAAATCTATATTAAACGTATAAGATTTACACAGTAATAGACACGAATCGATTACTACTAGAGATAGTATGTTGATGACTTTTGCATTTTTTTCCTTTGATCCTATAAAATGCTATCTTAACTATAAATTCGTTTTATGCTCCCTTAATTCAAAATATACTTATTTTATTTTTCATTTATTAGATTTTTAACATTATATTTTTATAATTCTATGTAATTTTTAGTAGTTTTATACAATTTGGGTCATTTTTCTTGAATTAAAGATAAAAAAAAAAAAAATTGTACTGTTATTATTGGTGGATTTTTGCTGTAACAAGACGTGTTAATTAGTTATTACTAATAAATAATAATAAACATATTATTTCTAGTTATTAGTAACGAAATTGTTTCTATTTATATTTGATTTTTAATTATTTCATGTATTTTTTTTTCTATACATTTAACTTAAAATTTAAATGATAACTCAATTTTTTATATTATTTTATATAGTTTTTAGGTCATTGAATCATTTTTTAGGGTAATTTTTCATAGTTTTCTAGGTATGATAACATTCAATCTCTACTTATTACAATACGCTTATGAATTATTATTACTATTATTTATTTTTTTATTATTATTTTATTATTTTTTTTATTTTTTTTTGATAAAATTAACCATTCGTTTAAACTTTTTTGATACAATGTATAGATTTTTTTTTTGATAAACAAATATCACAATCTCTCAAGTTTCTTACAGATATTGTACCCAATTTGATGTAACTTATATTCAATCTTATCCTCAGCATATTGAGTTTGTGAATAAGACTGATCGTTTTATTTAATACTCAATAGTGCAGTTGACTATATCAAAATCTCTGTATTATACTGTGCACATACAATATATTTGGAAGCATTGAACAAATGCACAATGTAAGGTTTTATTTTATTTTATTTAATCCTCTTTTGAAATACAGAAACACAATCTATCTTATTCTTTTTGACACTAAGGACAAAATTAATACGATGATGTCAATATGATGATGTCAATATAATCGTGACTATAATCAAAATATATTATTGATTTATAAGAATAAATTTAAATTACATTTAAAGTGTATTACTGACATTTTCAAACTTATATTTGATATAGTTATTATTATAATCATGAAATGGGATATGATGGGAATAGTTGTTAGGATTTTTTGGAAAACCTTGTTATGAATGTGAATGGCCTGAAAATCCATTGGAGTGTCAGGTTTTAAGTGTGGAATTCCAATAGATTAAAAAATTAAATAATTAAACGGGCTCGTCTACGATATTTAAATCAAATAGGTATAAGTTTTAAATCTCTAGTGTTAAATACTCGTTTCTTAATTTATTTTATATTGAAGTTAAGTAGTATATGTAGTATGATGATTGGTTTAGATAATCGTATTTCAATTTCATACAACAAATCACCAGATCTTTTATGATCACCAACTTTTTGTTTATTACGGTAAAATGCGTATACTTCAGACTTAAATAGTTCAATCATAAACTGAAATTTTAAGTTTTGATATTTACTGGTATATACTGAGTCTACATTTTTTATAAATAATAAAATATATGTATATTAGTAGGTATAAAATTAATATATAATACAAATAAAATCAACAACAATAATAATTAATAAATAATAGGTGTTAAGAGATGGCAGTTAAGTTTTTAGTATGGTTTCACTAACAAGAATAAGTTTTGGTGGAAAAGTTTTGGTACAACTACCCCTCCCCATAAAATATACCCCATAGAGCTTAGACAAACTTAAATATAAATACATTTATTTTGTATAATATTATCATTTAATTTATATAAGATGATTTATATATTTTGAATTAAAAAATTGATTGATATTAACACAGATAATAATTATAACATAAATGAAAAATTATCAACTGATATATAAATATTTAAATAATTCATGATGCAAAAACTTTAATTTAAATAGAATTCGAATTTTTAAGTCATCAATCATGAATTACGATCTAGTGTTGTTAGTATTAAGTAAAAATATGGTCATTTAACAAGTTGTTTTATTTTGTAATAAAGTTTAACAAACAAACACAAAATACAAAAACCAATAAATTATTGTTTTGTTGTACCCTTCTTTACTTCTCGAAACCTTTTAAAAATTCTAACGTTTTTTATATTATGTTTGATAATTTTAAAGCATTATAGTACGAAAAATATGAAGTAAACTTAAAACTTTTATCGCATAATATGTTTTCGACCTATATTCTATACAGTCTCCATAATTTTTCTCAAGTATAGCTTTTATGTTAGTCCAACAAGAGAAAAAATATATTTTTCATTACACCATACCAAAACAACATCAAAAAAAAAAAAAGAAAGAAAACGAAAAACGTGTACTAACAAAGCAGTAGAGATAGGGACAATGGGGCACACTGGGCACTTGGTTAGCATATTATCGGAACTATGTTTTTTGTAATAAAGGAAACCCTCGGAATGCGAGTCGCCGGAATAGCCTCGTATAACGCTCTATGTGTAAGTCTTCTGTCATAATATTTATCCAAAGGCCGAAAATATAAAAATTCCATCAACGAGCAAAGCTTGGATGGTTATAAAAACTAAGCACATGATATAAAGCTGATTTTTTTCCACGCACTCGCGATGCGTGGTATGCGATACGTCTCGTGGAACTATGTGTATAATCAAACACCCAGGAGAAAAAATACAGGCCAGCACGTGGTCTAAAATAAAAGTCGTGTGCGCTTGCACATATCGTGTTTAAGTTATTTTTTCATCGCGCCCTCCTATCGTAAAACACGTGTATAATGCAAGTAAAACTACGTACCGATTGAATAAATATGAATTCAATTTTATAATAGAAAAAAGAAGTCATATTATAAAAACTATTTTCATTGAAACTCGTAATTCATACAATATACGATAAAAATAATGTATTATTTGATCGTAGTACGGAAATTAAATACATCGTATAAACGAAGATTAAAAGATATATTTTATTTTTAGTTTTTGTAAATATTTACTGAACAAAATTAAGTATATACATAATATAATATATTGTATATTGTATACACAGTTACTAAAATATAATCTAAATATTTTATAATTTGTATTATACTTACATTATCTGAAATACATAGAATATGTAAATTCAATTAATAGCTATAAACGCGAAGAATCTTGATAGATATAGTATATATATATATATATATATATATAATATATAGACTGAAGATATAGTTTATATAAACTGACTTTATTTTTTTACTTTTGATATAAGTTAATTTTGTTAAAACATCAAGTCTGTGCATAAAAAAAAAAAATTATTTCACATTGTAATACAATTTTATAAGGTAATAATATTCTGATACATTATAATATTCTAAATAATATCGATTTAGGTTTAATTTTTTAAAAGATATATTATTCAGAACATAATTTTGTAGAGAATCTAAAAAAAATATTATTATATTGTAACACAATTGTTTATATTTCAAGAAAGCATTATTTTAATAATAATAAAAATAAAAATGTATTAGGTAGTCAATAATAATAACGTACAAAACTGAATAGTATTTTTTCAATGAAACGACATCAAATCTATTGTGTGAATCGTTTTATATTTCATGTTTATTTTTGTATCTATACAGACTACGACTATAAATCGTATGTAGCACCTCAATGGATGAAAATTAAAAGTTTTATGGTGACCTGGTTTTTGTGCTGTATAGACAAAAATTGGATTGAGCTAAACTGAACTAAATTCAATTACATTTTAGAGAGTATAATAATATAATATAATAATAAACATAGTTGATTAGTTGAGGCACCTCTCGGTAGAATGGATCGTGACAATATAATAAAAATAATATCGGTGTGTTAGCTGTAGATTAATATAGATATCTAATGGTAATTTAACAAGTAAGTACCTATTTGCTATACGATGACGAAAAAGTGAAAAATCAACTCCGAGAAACGAATAAAACGTACGCTAATCGTCCAGTCGGCGGACATCTCGCGGTTTCGTGCGGTAATAGTTCGCGTTAAAAGGTATAACGTACTCTAACTTTGGGAGATATTATTATACTGAGACTGCAGACTTACGCCGGGCCGACCGATTTCGAGATTCGTTTTTTCGGAATATATATATCATTTCCAAAGAGCTATGCCTTATATCACCTGTTGAAGTGTAGATCTTAGAGTATTAATCGAAAATCCCGATTGCACGGCATCCTGCGATACGCAATACTTCCAGTGATGATGAGCATAAACGTGGATGCTGCAGCGGACCGGATGATATTATGATATGTCGTCGGCGTATTCTTAGTGCCGCCTCCTCGTGCAGCAGTGCACTATACATACCTAGACAAGTCTTACACATATATTATATACATATTATTGTCTCTGTCGAAATCCCAACGACGACTTGCGGGACGGCTCTCACGTAACACTTCTGACACCACGTACGAGTTTAATCACCGTCATTACCGCGGCAGTGTAGAGTGCATATAACGTATCGTACCTATACGTATGGGGGTCAGGTATATACTGTGCATTTATATATAGACATTTATTCGACGTTTTGACCGCACGACGAGTGCGTTACACTAGTCTCGTACCTGCGTAGTATATGTGTATAATATATACTCGCCGTATAAATATATATATATATATATATATACCTATATGAGTATGTGTATGTGTGTGTGTGTAGCGGTACGATATTATATGGATATTGATATACTTACGCGAGTAAAACAGGTCGGTCGCCCGACTAGTTTTCGATTTTCTTCGCCTGCGTGCCCGATGATTATTGTGGATCACGAGTACTAGAAATCGTCCGGCGTGATATTAGATAATAATAATAATAATAATAATGATATCTGTCGACTGCGGCTGTGTTGTGTACACTAGTGCCTCGATATAGTTCGGGCATAGGTTAGCCGGTACTGTAATAATATTATATCCAGACTTTTGCCATTATAATAAAACGGCGGCGGTTAGCACACCTAATTTTACAGGTACCCACGTCGAATAAATCCACGAGGATCAGCCACCCACCCGTCCTTTAGCGCTGTCGACATCGGTCCACATTCAAAGACCGTTTGAGCTTCTCTTCCCAGAATAGTGATACAATGTTTAGTTAATCCTGTTTGTTTGACGACAATAAATACTAATATTCACACATACACATAAACATAGGGCGTAATTTTCTTAGTTATTCATTTTCCTCATTTGTTTCCCAGTAGAATGTACAGAGAACTGGGCCGTGATCTCCATTCGATTAACATCGGCAAATAAACGAACACGTGCATAAATTATATGATATGTGACTTCGTTGTGTACTTATAGGTGGTGCACTGACTGTAATTCTGTTGCTTAACATCTCTCGTTTTGATAAGCCAATTGTGCACATAAATTCCAACCAAAGTGCAACCTACGCAGTATTTAATCACTAAATGTCATGAACTAGTTACGCTATAAATAAAACGTACTTATTATATGTGTCTGATAATCGGAAGAGTCCTGACTGTAATGTGATTTTCATTATTTATTTATATTATTTTTGAGTCACGTGTGTCCTATATGGTTTCAAAATAATTATCTTTATAATGATCTCGATTGTTATAAAATTTTTTTAAGTAGTATGTGGTATGAATTATCTTCCGCGTATGCTCAGATTTTATACAGCACATAATTGCGGATGTTACTAAATTCTAATCATCGATGATAATATATAACTTTTTCTTTGATTTAGGTAGGTATTCTTGTTCTAAGAGACCAGTTATCGTTCTAACATTTTTTTCCCTATAATATTAAGATATTTTAGTTTGGTATAATTAAGAAAAGTTACCAATTTATTAGACCACGGATATAATATTATAAATATTTAATTGATTATCACTTTGTCTTACGGTAATAATCATCATCAATGTTGAAACTTTCACTTAGAACATCGTTTCAGGGTTAAGTTATAACATACTTTACTTAATAAAATAAATATTATCATAATAATACTATAGCGATGTAGCATATTACCATATTAATATAATACAGACATACATCTACTACCTAAGGGTGTATATGCAAACATAATACAATATTACGTATAGGTATCACAAGGAAATAATACGTTTGGACGACAGTGCAGCAAATATTTATTATAAATATTAGCATTGATAATAAATGGTGTGCTATATTAAAAAACTAACAATTCAATTTTTGCATACGTCGCGTAGGTATTGACATGTTAGACTTATACATATACGTACGTTACGCCCACAACATAATATTATTATACTTTAACTCACCCCTTTGTACACGTCGCTTCTTAGCGTATAATTCTTTTTCATCCTCTTCCCACACTAGACGTTTGTTTTCTATAGGTATCGAACCGAATCTAAATGATTGTTGTCGTCACTCGTCTCTACTTAATATACCAGGTGAATACGAGAGATAGGTTTTAAGTTGTTTTTTTTTATTATTGTCACAAGTGGCGTCGTCTCTGTGCAACAAAGGCATTTTGCGATTAAAATAAAAGCGCTATGCAATATATATATATATATATTATTTATTTTACAAGTCGGATATCATCACGAGACGCGCAAACACATCGAAAACGTCGCAATATTTTTATTTATTTTCAATGGCGTAAATGTTTATAGTCTGAAAACAATAGATTTTCCGTCGACAAAACTAATAACGATTTCTTTCACGCGTTAAAGACACTAAACAGTATTATATAATATATATATGTATATACGCCGCTGTTTAAAAACGTTCAACACGATAAGTATCAGACGGCTGAATTTAGAAACATATGAAAAGTTTTTTCACGTTTCGCCTCTACACGTATTAAATTCAATTGAATAGGTACATACCTAGAACTTAAATGAAACAACAAATTAATACATAACAAATTATCTTATATTTTTCACGAAGGTACCTCCACAAAATTTTCTACATAAATTTATTTCAATAGGTCGAGTATTTTATGATCACCGTAATATTATATATTATCTAAAACTCGTTTTCTGACAATCTGTTTCAAGAAATAATGTTAAGATTTTCATTATAATTCATTATACAATCCATTCGGAACATTTAAACAAGTTTAATAAAAAAAGAAATTAAATTATTTAAGACCTAGAATTCCGGTTCAGTTGTATTCATTTAGGAATTTTACTCGGTCGTCAATATTTATATTTTTGTTCTATTAAAAACTTTGTATTTTATTTTTTTAACTATTAAATACATTCAAACAATAAAAGCTATATAATACCGTTAAACATTTTTATATTTATACATCGTATAACAACTGTCGTGTCTCAAAAAAAAAAAAAAAAACAAAAGATATTAATCTCAAGCTCTTGACCAACGACAACTTGATTCCAAATACATAATACACTAGAATAGACAACACCACTTTGTAAACTATATTGCACAATTCACATCACTAATTCTGGTAAAAGTGTTTGGCTAGATTTTTTTTTCCCTATACAACCAAAATTGGTCTCGTATTATGGTATATTACTATGTACTCTCATTTGGTGTTAATACTAAAGTGCACGCCCATCTTGTGTTTGTAAAAGCAAAAATACCATACGACATCGATTAAAATAACTTTCTTTTTTTTGTATTCGTCATTGGTAAATGGTAGGTAGTTTACTGAGAAAAGAAATTTAGATCTGTAATCTGGCCAAAATCCCAATGGCCTTGCTATGAACCGGTGTTTGAACTTCGTATCCGCTATTACATTTTTTTCGTGAATATAATATATTACAAATTACAATATGAATACAAAATCATAAATCAGCAATACACGATCTATGAACGATATTAAAACAAATCTATTTTTAAAGCTAGTTGCAGTTTTCGTTAAAGTGACACTTTGTTATAGGGGAAAAACGTATACACAATTTATGTGTGCAGAATATGACCAAAAACGTAATATCATAAATAAAATATAGTTATAAACGTCGATATATTTTGAGGATTATTAACAACACCAAAGTGACACTTGCAATGATTGATTTCATTTGGGGTTAAACTAGTTTATTATTTCTAAATAAATACGACTACTGCGAATCACCTGTCCATCGACCTTAGGAAATAGGATTTTAGAGATTTTTATTTTTTCTATTTTTAAGTTGTCAACGAGCACAGTTTGTTAATATTTTGTTCGATTATATTTTAAATTACTTATAGCATAGGAAAATATCTAAAATGTATTTTTTATATAGACAAATATAGGTACGTGGATAACGGTATATTCGATTTTTAGGCTTTTAGAACATAATTATACATATGAATTGTATATTTTATTTACTTTCGTTACAGCATGTTTAAGTAACATCATTTTTTATTACTAATGGAAATAGTTAATTTTCTATGAACCTAAACCGACTTATAATTATTTCCATAAACTAAATTTAAAATAGGTATATAATACGAATTACAAATAACGTTATTCCAACAAAATAAAACAATCTGCGTAATATAATATTAATGTATAAAAAATATTTGTGACTGCATTAAAAATGTGGTAAGCTTTCACCGAAAAATATAGTAAACAAATAAAAAACCTCTAAGAATATAATGAATTCTAAAAATACTTCACTCAATTCTAGTTTTAGTTGACGACTGGTAGTTGGAAAATAATAATAAATAATTTTATTTATAACTGAATTTAACCCAATTCAATAGCTTTATAATTAGAAATAAATATAAAATAGTACATATTTTTATCGTTGCAATAGAATTTATTTTGAAACATTAAAATTAAAATACATATAATTTTATAAATGTTCACTGTATTTAAAAAATATCATAAATGTGTGAAATCAATATGAACCTATTATGATAATCAGAAAATATTTTATATGTTTTTTATAAATATTGCTTCAATTTTATTTATGAACATGAAAAGTATTAAATAAAAGTTTTTGAGTTTTTAAACTTTTTATGTGTGTAATGGTCTGAATAAAAATAAATTTAAAATTACTTATGTTAGAGATTATTATAATGATGTACAAACATAGATCAAATTACAATAAATTCACATTCACAAGTTTTTTTTGCATATTTTAAAGCCTAAACGTTTAATAAAAAGTAAAAAAATATACTTTATTACCGCAAACTGAGTGATACATGAGACAAAAAGATTTTTTAAGCTTTTCAATTGTTAAAAAAATGACAATCGTCTCACAATTTAACGACACTATAATTTAAAATATCATTGCAAAAACGTCTATTATATGCAAAATTAGACTGAAGAAAGAGTTCATATAAAAAAAAATATATAATTTAAAAATATGTATATACCTATATATAATTGTTGAACTCTTTTATAAAATAAATATAAAACAATATTACTTATTTGATACGATTGACTTTATAGGTACCTACATATTTTCAGAGAATTGCTTGATTAATATATAAAATTATAAACAATAAAACATATTTATAATTTATTATTACTTTTTAATAATATATTATAGAATATCTTCTGACATCGCAAAAATGTGAAATATCAAATAAACGTCTGAATAAAATATATTTATTACATCCAGAAAATAAATATGACTAACCATCTGAAGTGTATTAATCGTTATTTTAAGATCATTAATAAATATATACAATTATAAGTATAACACACGCATTTATAATTTAACATACCTACATAAGTACTAACGTAGAATATCGCTTTTAGGTTATCGTGTAATTAATTATTATACAGTAGACGTATAATGTATTAATTGACAATATCCCTGGAATATTGTTACTTTTGCGTATTTATTCGATAGATTTGGTTGAATATTTATAGTACTTAGTTATATCTATAGTATCTATGTATAACAGTACATAAGTACTACATATTTCAAACTGTAATTGTCAATTTGTTCTGATAACATTCACTATTCTATTCAAATCGACAGTGCTATAACATTACTTTTATAATTATATAGGCAATAAATAATTATTTTATTTTATAGATCAAAACCAACTGAAACAAAGATGAAATCCATCGCAGCCGTGGTCTGTACACTTCTTCTAGTCTCTACAATAGTATCAGCTGCTCCATCTTACATGGACTACGAGAGTAAGTACACAAAGATTCCCGATATTGTTACGATTTGCATAATAAATACAATACGATTTACAATATTTTTTATATAGAATAATTCACATGATAGCATGCTATTATATTTTATGTCGTTTTTTTGTGTAATTTTAAATTTCCATAGATTCAACTAACATAATAATATTTCAAAAAACAAATAAACCTTATAATACGTTTTGTTTATTGTGGACAAGTACACTCTATACTATAGGGTCTATAGGATAATTGAATAAAATAAAGCTCAAGCAGGAAGTTACACTCAAATGACCAACAATTTCACGTGTATAATAGGTACCTACTTTATTATCATTTAAAATATTTTAAGTGAGTTAAATTTAAATTGTTTTCATATTAACTTCAATCTTTTAGTGTTAAATATAATATTGCTTTTTAATTATTAACTTAAGAGTTATAGCTTTATGTTCTTAAATTAATTAATCAAAATTATTTTTTATTTTTTTTTTTACTTGACTACCTACCTTTCATTTATAAAAAACAAATATCGAAATTCAAAATTTATCTTACGAGTAGGTATGTTTGTTATGAGGAAATACTATACCTACAACTGTAATATGATGACTAGTTTAGATCATAATTTACTAAAGTTTAAAATTTACGGGAGTATAATTATCCTTAGTTTTCACAAATTTTGAAGTAAATAGATTGCAGTAAAATAAATATTATGAGCATAATACAGTTTTTATTTGTTGATAGAAATAATACTGATTCAAATTAATATGCCATCACAAACTAAACATGATTTTATGTTAATTATAAAATATAATAAATATAATAATATAATTGTTAGGTTCAGGATTCAGCATTGCCTAAATAAAGAAATTTCAACAGTTATAACTTGATAAAAATTATCAAAAAATATGAATTTTCTCCAAATACCTTTAAATATATTTGTGAAATAATTATTTATAACCTAAATTACTATATTTTTCCAAACTAAATAATTTAATATTAATTAACACCAGTAATTCGGTGAAACATACGTATATATTATCATATTTTAATTTTCGTTTTTAATTTTATGTTTTTTATTATTTTATTTTATTTTTTGCTATTTTGACCATGACCTGAATATACTGTTATATTATATAAATCTATGGATCGTTCGTACACGTTTATTGTTATCTACGATTTTGCTGAGCGTGCAACGCATCGGAGCACTTTATACTCGGAACGATATACAGAGGTACTTTTGTTTTCTGTCGAATATAAACGATATATTTTCTCCACTAAACCAACGACTAATGCATACAAACAAACCACCACGTCACGTTCACCGTATAATTATACTTATACAAATAATAACGCGTTGTACGGCCATAGAAGAATGTCGCCTGATAAAAATAATAATGTTGTAACGAGAGTACAACGAAATAAGCACAGAGACAACGATGTCACGATGGCGTTATTTCATGATAACCCGCGAATATTATATTACATTATAAACGCATAAATCAGACCACACATCATTTGCTACCCACCAGAGTCAATCTTCACAAGAAGTTGATACCTACACTTATAAACAGTGAGCCCATATTAAAATTTGATGCAGTGAATACCTAAGTCTAATCTTTGATAAACTTCTGTCGTAATTAAAATACTGCATCCGTTTGACAGAATAAAATTTAAATATATATAAATTAATCAAAATAAAAAATAAATAAATTAACTACCTAGAGTCACATCAGAAAAGAACTAAAAAAATTCTCAAAACCAAAATTCAAATTTATTACCTCCTGGATCTCCGCGGGTTCAACCCATACGGATTTATATTTAACTTTAGGTCTCCTCTAAAAAAAACTAACAAATAAAAGATTTCAATAAAATGACTTCATATTCATAATTAATGCTCCTACATACGTAACGTACCTTCGTATTGATCTCGATATACCAAATGCTAAAATATCCAAACTAAGTGTAGTTTTTATTGTTGTGCAATAAACTCAGAAGTCACCATTAACGGCATGCTAACCTCCATATTGAAAACCTACTGTTTATCTCTATTCTCAAAAATTTTCTCAGTTGCCTAAATCTGAACGATCACTAAACTTATTTTACTTTAATTAATTAAACACCTAGGTAATATACCATAATTTCTTATTAAACTAATTCCGAAGTAGCTTCGCTTAGACAATTCTTCTCCCTTTTTTACAATATCAATGTTTTTTATTAATGATTGTTGTGTTTTATGTTTAAGATATTATTATTATCTAAATTGAAAATTTATAAAACAGTATAAACACAAATACCAACCATTGTGTTTTAGATGCCAAAGATCTGTACGAAATTTTGTTGCAAAGGGATCTAATAGACTCCATGGGAAATTCTTTGATCGATCCTAATCAACATCGCATGGTCCGTAAAAACCAGAGGTCTCCGTCGCTGAGGTTAAGGTTTGGACGCCGAAGCGACCCAGCACTCTATCAGGTAAACATTATTATATTTTTATAAGAGTTATAACAGATAAATACTATGGACAATCGAGTAACGTCAATTTTTTTTTAACATATTTCTATTATGACAGTTTTAAGATAATATTATAATGATCGTTGAAAGTTGAAAGTTTGTTTCCAGCTTGTTATAAAATGGATAGGCCATAGGTGTGAATATAATAATTGATACTTTTCCAGACTTAATACTTCAGCAACCGTATTATATTTTACGATTATTTTTATTATAAAAAATTTGATTCAACTTTATTATCTCGTAAATATTTAAGTAAAATTTAATAGTATGTTGGTAGGTGGTATACATTTTTAACATCATTAAAATAGTGATAACAATCTTGTAGTCAATAGTCAATACCTATTAGCAACATGATAAAAAATGATAAGTGTATTGTATTTATAAAGTTTTAGTAAGTATTTTTAATAGTCACTATATTTATAAGGATAATATTTAATTAAATGGGACTTTTAAATGGAACTCAATAAAGTACTTTACTCGAGTGAATTTAAGTTTTTTGTTTTACGTTAGAGTATTGGACTTATAATGATACCTACTTAAAAAGATTATGCTTAAGGCTTTTAACTGGAAAAAAATATCCATAAGTTAAAATATAATTATAATTATATTATTATTTTATTAAACATATTAATATGTTATTTTAGGGAATAAAAAAAAAGGTAGGCATGTGGGTACAACTTTACTGTACATGAAGTATCAAGTGGATCACCATTATGGTAGTGTTAAATTTTAATTTTAAGGATATATTATAGTTGCATACGAAAAACGATTCTAAAAGAAAAGGATCTCTCAGATTATATCACTAAGTATATTTCATAATACGGTTTTTTTAATGTAGCTAATAAAATCGTTAGTCATAAATTAAAATAATTAATAGTTTTCTATGAATAATAATAAAATATAGATCACTGATTATATATATATATACGTATATAAAAATAACAATTATAATAAAGTCGGGGTTCTCACATATTTTAAGTATTAAAATAAATGATATTCAAGTGCTGTAGCCTGTAAGTAGGTACTGTTTAAAATAGTATACGTACAATTAATATGACTTTCATAATTGTTTTTATACCAAATTATCATAAACAGTTTAAAAAAGTTTAAGGTATAAAATATCTTAAAATCAATCTACATATTTTTTAAATTTCATTCCGTATAATTAATAATACGCGAAAATCTTTTAAAACAACTATAACAAAACCATTATTTTAATAATAATATTGGATTTGGGAAAAAATTTCCTGTTTCCGTTAGTTTTTTATTTGTTTTTATTTTTTTTTTTTGATGTTGACCTCTTTAAAGTACAAACCAAATCTAATTGCTATAAATAACCATCATCAAAGGTTGAAAATCAAAGCTTTTTTCGACTACTTATCGTGTACACACTACACAGACACACAAAAAAGCACATAATACCATCATAAAAGACACTAACCTTGAGTCTCAAGTCTCAACCAACTATTATTCCATCCTGAGTATATCTAATATATTTTTAATTATATTTCGCCACGAATTTGATTGATTATTTGCTGTTTGAATAAATTGAATGTATAGTGTCTAAAATTATGGTTTAATTTATGTGCTCTGTTTAACTTGATCGATGATAGATAAAAGTATGATAATAATACCTAACAATAACAATATTGTTACTTAATAATTATTATTATCATGCAAACAATGTATTAAATTGTTTTCAGCTCTATTAAAAGTAAATGTTCGTATTAGATTTTAAAGTTGCTTAATTTCTTTTGAAAAAACATTATACAGATAACACATGTAATATTTCGCTAGTACATTACAACAGAGAAAGGTTTTTTTTATTTATTTTTTCTATGTTTTGTATGTTGTGTGTGTATTACAGTGCAACGTAATTGTTGGTAAATTAATATGCATTATGATTTTAAATCATCATAATTACTATTTCAATTAATCAAATGCTGTGTATTTTATTGATTTATTATATTATACGTATTATCAAAGATTTATTTTTTATTCTTAATTAAATATTGTGTTTCACTCAAATTCCTTTACTTTCTCTATCATATCTGTTTGAAATGTATGTATTCTGTTTCTAAAAGTTATGTAGGTTCTTGTATAACGTCAGCGATAAAAATTATTTTATTATATATCAATGACTGAATACTTAAAAATTCAATATTTTAAATGATATAGTATGTGGAATTCAAGTGAAGTGACACAAATTATATGTGGTTTTTAAAAATGTAATATATTATATTATTTCATTATTGTATTATCCACAGTCTAAACCGTTCTCGTTTGATACGCACAGTTTTCTCGATTTATCCTTAGTAGCGCTATTAATTTTCTATAATTTGTATAATTTATTACCCGTTGGGGAATAAAACGGTGCTTGGCGTAGTTGACTGTTGAATGTTGATATTAAAGTACGGGTCATTATTATTTCGTTTTCTTTGATATTCAACAATGAGAAGTATTGTTATAGTTATTATTATTTTGGAGAAATCACAACAATTATTATGATCACAATATTATTATTTTAGGGAATAACGTTTTCATTATGAAATGTCCTATTGTACAATTAAATGTTTTAAGTATGTATTGTTTGTATGCTGTAGCAAATAGCAATACGCGGAAAGGAAATATCAATAAGCTTGAATTGTAATCAAAATCGTAAACTATACAAACTTGATTTAAAATCTAATTTTATCGTTAATTATGCATACGAGCTGGAATGAAAACAAAAAAACGAACAACGTTATAATATTTTTAGCTTAATAGAAATATTTAAATAAACAAAAAAATAAAAAAACGAATAAAAATATAATACCTAGATGTGACAATATACTGCAAGGTGTAACAAAAATACATACCCGTCGGAGTTAGATTTCAAACTTCATTGTCAAAAAACATAAATTCAAAAACAATTTGTATTAGTATTGTACTTGCTCCCCATGCTATATAAAGTTTTTCAACGTACTCCCAACGAATGACCCTCATAATATCAACTGATATTTTCATTCATTCCATAACTTCTCAGTCATATCGAGAATGTTAGCTTAAAATGTAGCAGTCATCCTTTGTTGTTTTCAATTATTATTCCACATTCTGGAGCATTAGTAAATTAAAATTTGAAAACATAACCTTTCGTAAACAGCAAAAAAAAAAACATTACGTGTATACATTTTAATACAATATGATCTTCAGAGAAAACAGATCGTTTAGCGTGAAGAATTTTCAAGTAGCAGTTGCTTTATTATTTATGAAATTCTATTATTTGTTAGTTCAGGTGTTTCGATGAGGAGATTAAACATGCCGTTTGGAGTTCATAGCCACCGTTATCGTACTCTCTTAGAGTCCAATGAACATGTATGTTCTATACTGCTATCCTGATCACCTTTAGTGACAAAGCAATATTTCATGGAAGTAAGAAAGTTATTACAGACATGTTAGAGAGGTTTAAGATAAACTAGATAATCAGTTAAACATTGTATTGTTTACTAGTGAGGAGAGGCATATTGACCAACTTTTAGACAGTATTAAGAACAAGTTAATTTAATGAAAAAATGTTTTTGGATAATATATTTTTGATAATAATGCTCTTTGAAACTTCGATATTCGTTTTGTTACATACCTACTGTACACATAATTATTAATAATATTTCTGCGAAGCATCTGGAGAATTTGTTCAAAATAACAACTTGATACTTCGCTGTTGTAACCGGTTTTCCATATCGGGGGGAGTTCACTCTTCAAGAAATTTACATTCGGGATCTAGGGAAGTCAAATTATAATTGCATGCAATCAGTTATGGCAATCTAATATCCCGTTTGCATCACTAAGTAAATAATAGTTGGCTATTTGAACAATATGCCAACAGATAATAATTGTTATTTCTGAAGAATTTGATTCGTTTTTATACATTAAAACTTCCTTTTAATTGTTCGATCTGATTATATTAATTTATCTTTAAGTAGTTTAATAATACAAGTATAATAGATATAGTGGGTATAATACTATAGTCTGCAGAGATTAATTATTATATAGAATAAAATAAGCATTATGCAAAAATGCATGACCCCTGCGATTTTTCATCAGACAGAAATTAATTTTGACGAGCTGCAACTTTTTAGATAAAATGTAAGAGATATTTTGAGATGAAAATTTTACGAATTAAATACTGCGTTTTACAGCGAAACTGATTTGTCATTTTTAAAAATTAAACGTTGGTAAAAACTATCATTAAACCCTTAAACATTTTGATTGCTTAACACTTTTAATTTATTGCGCATATCACGCTAAATATTTTTTTTTAACCTTTTCCATTAATTTAAGCTGATAATAATTTTCAAACAAAAAAAATTAGTTAGTTAATTTATTTTCCTACACCAAAACTTTGGACCATCCTTTTTATGAACTTAGGTACACCTACACCATTGTGCACTTGAGCCAGTGTTTAGTAATAGGATAACATGGCGTTAAAGTTTCACAAAGTACATGTAACTTTACTGACGACGGCCCGCAGTATGTCATAGTACTTGAATACCCTCAAACATTTCCACTCACGCACCCCAATAATAAACCATAGAGTAAATATTTCCTAAAATATGTTGGCCTCTTCATAATAAAAATATACACATTCAGCGGTGAACATAAACTATGTATTCCATACAGGTTATATTTTGATATATTTACCGGGTGAAATGATTCAACATGGATAATAGACAAAGGTCTGACATCGTCTAATAATATTCAGATAATTATTGAGAACTCCTCAATACGAATAATAGTTTATTCACGAGCAGTGGAAGTTGAGATACTTTCAAGAATATCATCGTAAACCGATAGGATGGATAGTCATAATTCAATTTATTAGAACATCGCTGGTAATCGGTGTTATTTAGTTTTGTCGTACAAGTAGCGGCTATTATATAGGATTGAGTACGATCCACGTGCGCGTGTATCTACGTATTCGTCACCAGACGGACTTCCGGCAGTGGTCATATATATATATATATAGGTAATATACTAACAAGAATATAATGTACCGAAGAGAAAAATCTCATTACAGGAAGACCGGCGTAATAGATCTCCGCCAGTGAACATATTATATACATATAAAAAATTGAATACGTATACACGTAGTCATAAGCCGGTCGTTCGTCATATATGAAAACGCAACAACGTTGTTATATAGTCGGGAAAATCGTTTTTCCACTCGAAATGAACGATACACAATAATATAATAAATAACATATAAATATATATATATTATTATACACTTTAATACGGACGCACGTACAAACGGTAATAATATGGCTTATACGTGTAATAATACACGTATAAGTTGTATTAAACGAACCGTATTGAAATATGGTGAACCATACGTATATAAAAAACAGACGTACACACTTGTGACGAGGCGTAGATGTGTGTAAAATAAGGCGTTAGGTTATTAGACTAAGGATCTGTGCTTGTGTGTGTTATCACGGCCATACGATATCGGGTGCATTGCAGGAATACAGGCATAAGTGTGTAGTTATGTGCACGTATACGAATAGTAATAACGGTTGTCGTCCCGACTACGACGACGGTGTAAGTTTACGCGCGATTAGTCAAAATATCGAGTTTATATTCTTTTATTGTATACAATATATATATCTGTTTTTACGTATATATTTTTTTATTCTTTAGACGTGAGAGGAAAAAAATGTATATCCGTTTCGTTTGTTCTGTGGTACGGATTTTTTTTTCGAACAAACGGCCGTTTTTTTACGTTATATTTACCATAAAATAATAATAATTTTATCATTACTCGGCTCCTTTATATAGAAACAAAACCTAACTTTGGGGAGGAATAATACGATATTATATACATAATACATAATAATGATTTTAAATTGCAACGCGAACGACCGTGCGTCGACTGCAATTATTCACAAGTCACTGCAACAAACGCGCTCTCGTCGCCACTCAAAATTCTCTCAACTGTATAATGTATAATATATAAAACGTGCAGCCACCCTTAACTGCATGTTTATGTATACAGCCTAACCCATGGTTTATACTGTTACTTGTACTCGACCCCGGTTAGGTCCCTGCATTTTGCTAGTGTATGCGCGCGAATGCGATATACATAGTATATAATACATATTACTATATTAGCCATTGGATACATATTGCACGATAACGATGCTGCAAGTGTCGTCGTCAACGCTGGTGCAGACGGTCTTAATGCAAATAAGAACACCTCCTATACATAACGTCCGTGTCGATCCTCTGACACTCGAATATATTATAATGTTTACGGGATCCATAAATTTGGTATGACCGCTTTTGTGGTGTGCTGTTTATGATGTTTTTTTCCGATTATTGTTCCGTGTATGTAATTATTCGAGTGGGTATCTATCGATCCGTTGTTTTTGGTTTCTGGATTATATAAAAACGGATGTAAAGTTATAATTAATATCACGGATTTAGAAATCAAAACGGACATAAGACGTCAACGATGCAACTAGAAAATATTGATTTGGGAATACCTAAGCACCCCCCTGAAGCAAGCCTGCCATATCAAAATATTTTTAATAGATTTTGTCGTAGCTTTGCCTTCCACAGCTCGCGGTTATGACTTGTGGTTTTAGCTGCATCCTCGACATTTCGTCTCAGACCGCAGTGAAAGTAATTTTTATGTACCTACTTTACGTTATAATACGTAAACAGTTTATTTCCCTGTACTTCTATTGATCTAAGTTTTTGACCCCTTCTTAATTATTTAATATGTACAAATCGAGTAAATTTAGGTAAATTGATTCAAAATTATATTTTATATTCAAACACTCTAAGGTTATAACAATTTTTACTTAAGTCTAAATTTTCTAATTTTATTCAATCAGATAATTATCATAAAACGTATAAATATTAATTTGAATCGATAATCATAAGTATGTCAAACGATTTCAAGCTATATAATGTAACTAATTTAGAAATGAATATAAAATTTGGGGTACGTGATTATCGACGACGAACATAAAATTTGTAGCTTGTCAATATTTTTTTTCCAACGTTATAATATTATATTGATGCGATGAACGTATATTATCTTGTTTAGACTTGAATGTGCCAACCTATAATAATTTAGTATACTGTCTTCCTTCTCTGTGAGATTATTTTTTTATCAAGTAACTTACAAATCGTTAAAATAGAACGTAATCATAAATTAATTGTAAATGGAAATTGCAAAATGAAAATTATAATATATTTTTTATAGAAATACATGTAAATTAAGTTTTAAGTGGTGTTTTGCTGTTGGTAATTTTCTGTAGTCCAATTCAAATACAACCTTTGTTAGCTTTAGACCTTTAGTACGATTTGAAAAAAAAGTGCAATTCGACCCCACTTTATGATAAGTTATCTTAAATATAATTATCTATACACACAAATCGTATTGCAAGTAAAAATGTTAAAGCTCTTTTTAAGTTTTTGGAGTGTAATAAATGTCATAAATATTTTCGATATAATGTGTATTTCAGTATTTGATTACTAACTAAAGTACTTTTAAATATATTCATCAAGTTTGATGAATTTGTTAAAATTATTATAACTAAATAAATAGTAAGAAAAATAACAATATACTATAACACTATAGTTTAAGTAGAATTATTATTCTATGTACTCATACTAGTCATACTTTCATAATGTTATTTTATTTACAATCATATATATATATTATTGAATTTTAAATTGTTTAATAAGCATATATAAAGACAATTAATTATTACATTTTATATGGAAACTTTAATTAGTATTAAAATACAGTAAATACTTGTAAATCAATCAAATATTGTAATTTATTACAAATTGTAATAAAAAATGTAATAAATTATAATTTTATGATATTCCAAATGGTACAAACTATAGGTGTAGAATAATTGAATTCAAATTAAAAACTAAAAATAAAAAATTGAAAAATAGGACCTAGGTATCGTCGATTCATTTTGTACTCGTTGAATAATAATAATGTATTATTGATACTATCAAATTATATCACTTATACATATTTTATTTTACACATAATAATATCATATTAGAATTTCTTTTTAGTAAATACCTATAAAATATATACCTATTTTACATGAATAAATCTATAAAAATTATTATATACACATAGTAATTATATATGCATATAGTTTACGCTTAGTACACTAAATCTACGAATATAATTTTAAATCGGGAATACATATTCTTTATCTTTATTATATTATTCAATGTTAATTTTTACACGTAAAATTTACTACCAGACAACTAAGTTATATACTTTCTAAAACTTCAAGTATGACTTGTCACAATATTATTGTATGTTATAACTTGTAATGTAATTTTGTAATGTTCAAAAGCGATTTTTGAAAACACAGCAAACTCCCCAAGTTTATACAAACTCGTGTGATAAAATCTAAAAATAATATTTTATTGATCACAGTTTTGACGACAGATAAAATACGAATTATTGGTCAATGAAGTTTGAATTAAATCTCCTATCCCTAGAGTCGAACTAGGTACCGACATTTTCCTCTTGATTTATTTTCACGTGTCAAATACAATTACAGTACACACTACACATCTGCCGCCCCACGATAATCAAAGAGAAACATTACAACGTAACGGTAGACGTACAAGTACCTATATACATTTTTACTGTCGTGTAATAATTTTTACCGTAGTTGAATTTTAAATCATACTTACTCATTGTGGTAATAAGATATGCTGTATATATCTACACGAAACGAGTTCTGTCATTATTATTATTAGCGAAACTATGTACATAGTTATCGCGTTGTTGTTTCGCATCCCTTCCGTCTCTTTTTGTGCGAAACATACTTAATATTTTCACTAAAAATTATATTTAAAATATCACCGTCATTTAATACTATTATGTTCTAATTTCTGAATTTTAAATTGTAGTACAATGCGCTGCCTTAATTTTTATTATAATACACTCAACAAGGTAAAAAAAAAAATAATAATAAATATATCAAAATAATAAGCTCATTAACGAAAGTATAATTAATGCATTGCAGTGCTATTTTGGTGTTCACCATTTTTAATTTTTCTTTCTCGTAGATGATTCGAACGAAAGGCTTCCGTTAAAAACTCGTGGAAACCTGTAAATTTTAGAATGAATGTATAATGTATAATTCGTATTTTTAAGAGTTAGTAGACTTCATTATTTAAGACTATGAATTGGATTTAGAGATGAAAATACTATTTTTATTTGCTTTATAGCGTTATGTAACCGTAAAAAATAGAGTTTATAATTATATGATGATAACTATGGTTAGGTTAGATTGATAGGTTAGTTGAGGTTTGATGATTTCGTTACTGACTTGTAATGCATTAGTGTATGAGAGACGGTGATAGAACTAATTAAAACTTGATGGATAACACTTGGTTAATTTATATTATATTAGATAATATTAACATTATTAATAAAGTAAAGCTTGAACACAAGACACGAACACCCGCTGCGATGATCGACATTAAATTTAAACAAGCACCTACACATAGATAGTTCATTTCACCTTTATTCTCTCGTATAGGTCGATGTTCTTAATCTGCAAAAGGCATGTAATTATTTATTTTTTACTATATTATAAGTATTTGTTTTAGCCTCGTGAGAACTTAATTATAAAAATATGTTTTTAGAGATTAATATTTATTACGAGTTTTTAATAACACAATATAATATGTTTAATTAGTTATGTATTTTTCTCGTACAGCAATACAAATAAAAATCGGAACATTGCACATGGATTAACATACCACGAATAATGACTAGTTTATTAAATAAATTATTAATACATAATATTAAATTATTATCATTAATTTCATGGTTTAGTCTAGTTTAAAACCAAGCTGCGTGCAATTGTTAGAAAGACCTGCACATGTGTATATTTCGCCCAACATTTCAAAGTGCAATGACACCATCTTTAATCTTCATATTTTGTCATTTTATAATTGCTATGGGACTTCAATTCATATTGAGTTATCTCTAAACATATATAATATAAATGTATATATCAACTTCTATGTACACTTTTTTCATCAACTCGTATGTACAATTTTAAAAATGTATGATATTACATATTAGGTATAAAATATGAGATGTACAATTGAGATGAATTAATATTCTTCTAGAGGAAATATTGGATTATGAATTTAACTTTTTTCAAAACTCTAACCAATTAATTTAATCCTCCTGGTGTTCGTCTTTTTTTTAAATAGTAAAAATTTAAAATATAATTGTATTAATCGTCGTACATAATATATTATACCTACACAACACACGTAAATGCTTTAGAAGTCAATTGTTTAAAAATATTCATATTAAATATTATTTTTATGCTTAATTTAAATTTTATATTATATTAAATGTTATATTATCAGCTTGAAATTTATTTATATCTAGTATATTAATATTTTTTTAATAAGCAAATGATGTAATTGTTCAAAAATACATATAACAGACATATACATTATTGCTTAATATATTTTGACCAAAAATTGTTTTAAAATTTATTTTATTGAGCAAACTAATAAATTACTAAACCTGATGTTATAATTATTTATGAAAAAAAAAAATATTGTGTCTGACGTGACGGATTTTCCTTTTCACTCAGAAAACCTGTCTTAAAATTGTGTTTTTGTTTGTCCCATGTGATCCCGTTATCCCGTGTTAGGTTTCATTATTGTATACTATTTCTTGTTATAATATGTACCTATTTTGTTTCACATAAACAAAGAGTCTTATATTAATCTTTCGTTGTTAAAATTTGTTTCAGAACGCCTTGAATGCAGAATACCACAACGATTCAGATGTGAATTAAATGCGCCTTTCATCAGAAGTTATATATTATACTCTTCTTATTTAAAATCATTCGCTTCGTTGTAAAACCCTTAATTTGTTTATATTTTACATCCACCACAGTGCTTTTCTACCCAAATTGTACTTTATGTATACATTTTAGTATTTACAGATTTTTTAGCGTAGTTGATTGTATTCCACTTTAGTTCTAATGAATTTTACATTTCCCCTAAAAAATATATTTGTTTACTCTACAAACTAATATTTCTCTTAAATATATGTCAAAATATTAAATAACAGTCATAATATATTTTATTAATACTCCAATAATAACATTATTAGATATGATTCTTATTATAATTATTACCATTATTACAGTTGATACCAAATTTTACTCTAAACCATAATTTAAAAAATAAATAGATTTGACCTTATGTGAATTTCCAAATAATATGTTTTTTCTCAGATGCTACTACTTATTCTACGGCAGGATTAAAAAAAAAAATAATAACATAAAAATATATAATGTAATAATATATATATGAAATATTGATGATACTAAGTACTATAGATACTAGGTACTAATAATAAATAAAGTGGTTATGGAAATTTGCGTACGGTTTTTGGAATGAATAATGTTTATAAAACGAGTAAAACATATTTAAACTTATAACTATTAAAGAAATATTACATTTTATTGAAATGGTGTTTGATCTTTTTTATAATACACTTCTAACCTTTGAATTTCCCGATATTCAAAATATAATAATAATAGCATAAATATATTACTATAATATATTCTTTTTGACTCTATAGTATAGATTGAGTAAACAGCAAATGAAATTAAAATCCTATGTTGTCGTCGAAGAGCTTTTTTTACTTCACCATGAAAAAAATTATTTAAGTCAAGATTTATTCAAAGAAGAAATTGTAACAAAATATAAAACAAAATGCATTGTATAATTAAATTTATTTCATAACTACTATATTGGACAATACTTGAATGATTTAATGGAACGATAAAATAAATTTATCAAAAAAACTAGGAGAAACATGCATGGTAAGTATATAATAATAGGCACAGAACAATTTTCTCTACAATTTGCATATTATATGACTTGGTCCGGTAAATATTAATATTTAAAATATATTCGAAAACTACAGTCATTTGTCACAGTAAATTTAAAAAACAATATATTTTGGCTGATCCAATTAACATTGCACAAAAAAATATTGAAAGGTTACACAAACTTAATGAAACGATACTTCCAATACTAGTCCAATATTGCAGATGACAAGAGATGGTGGACAATAGTAATTACCATTTACTCATTTGGATATGTATTTATGTCAATGATTGCAATATGATAAATATATGTTATAAAATTGTACTAAATTGAATTGAATTTAATTCAATCTCTGACTTGGTGATGAAGTATACCTAATCATATTTTACCTGAATAAAAAATAACGTATAAATACAATATTCCTTTATGAAATATAAATATTTTTAAATCAATTTATTAACTAAAAAATAAATATATTTTCATTAATAATTATCACGATAGGCTGAATACAGAATAACTCAAGTTAGTCTTAGATATTTGATCGCTTAAATTAAAGACGAGCTATTAAGTAATTTGATACTACTCCAATTTAGTTTGCAGTTACAACATGCGGTCATTGAATTTAAAGTTACAGATTTTACTTAGTGTAAAGTTGGTTGTGAAAAATAAACTAACGATTATCAAAGACAAATTATAAAAGTTTAGATAATAATAAAAGTGAGTAATTTAAGTGTCTTCTTGGTTTAGTTTTTCAAAGATTAGAGTAAGTTTTTAGTTATACATGAATAATTAATAGCTAGCTACAATAAAATTAACTCAAAATATACTATATTGTTAAACAAGAAAAATATTAATTTATATTACACTTTTAGGTCATATGATTAAATACAAATTTACATATTTAAGAAGAAATTATCATAATAATAATAATGTTATTATCTACAAACTTTTAAAACTAGATTAGTTTAATCAAAACTTAATATTATATTTTTGATTTTGATAAGAAAATCATATCAATTTAAAGTTTAAAACATTGATTTTAAATTAAAAACACTATTATAAATATGAATTAAATATAACTTACTTATTAGTTTTATATATTATTTAATTTTAAAGGAAGTAAATAATTATATAACATTATAAGTATATAATAGACACATACTCAATGGCTCAAATAGTTTAACTAATATTTTTACTTCATAAAAATTGTGCTGAATTTCAGTGAAATAAATTATCAGGATTTATTTATAATAATATAATAATATACAAAAAAATCTAAAAATACAAATTTTATTAAAATCAGTAACTTTTATTAAAACATTTTTAAACTGTAGTTTTAATTAAAAAATTATTTATTCCGAAATCCTACAAAACAAATAATTAAACTACTGAAACCCTGTAAAATAAATAATTAAATCATACTTTTTTCTGTTTTTATAACTCCATTTTAAGCCATATTAATTTCCATTCAAATTATGTTAAAGTAACATTTTTCATAAATGTCCAATTATCAAATTAATATTTAGTGTTGAATTTTTTATGTAATTTAAAAATGAATATGTATTATTTTACGAACGTAAAATTAAACGAATGAGAAAATCGTATCATAATATTCGTTATACATATTATTTCTATTGAGTTACTTTCATTAGGCGCCATAAAATTCAATTGTCGTCAATATCTTCCAATATCGAAATACAGAAAAAAAATACATCACGGTGAGCAACCTACTTTTAATTAATTGTAAATAATAATGATTAGTTGAATTTTACTTTTTGATCTTTCAATTGTAGTGTAAAAAAAATAGTGTACAATTGGTTTTCAATGATTGTTTATAGAGCACAGAAAACAATTTCGCTTAGTTACAATACAATATAGACCCACTATTGTCGTTCTGACATAACTTTGTGACGCCATTGAAGGTTGCAGACAAAATGCACTACATCAACAATCAACATAGATATTATTATTTACCTATACTTGATCGAGTTTTTGAAGGTTCTATTGATATTGACAAAAATCATACAGATTATTTATGATAACTACAATATATAAATTGTATTATTTTTCGAAATTTCTCCACAGCGTATTAGTGTAAGTTCCTCATGCTAATAATAAATTATTAAGTCAAATTATTTTTATATTAATACAATAAATTCCACGCATATAATACGAGTATGTGTATTGTATATAATATATTATATATAACGATGATATACGTCATGTTTGTATAAAACAAAATATTATACAAATTATAATAAGATATAAGTGCTAGTGAGAACGTGTAAAATTGTTTTTATATATTTCATTTAAACACAACAATATATTATAATAAGTAAGTATAACGTAGTAACTGTACTATAATTTAATTATTATTAATACTTTGAGAGTTAATCAAAACATATACATTTATCCAAACCAAATATGATTTGAATTCTTAAAGATATATGTGTATTATATAAAACTCGTAAGTCGTGATATTATTGTAAACGTTTGCTATCAACTTTTTATCACTGTTTTGATTTTTAAATACAACTACATTGGTACTACATGATTATGACTAGCCTACCTACCATTTCTGTGTTGCTATTGTCCAAACTACAAATACTTCGTTTTGTGTTGTCAAGCACTCAAGTGTACTCGAATATTCGCGTATTTATACTTGAACACAAACCCATCCCGACTACACGGGAAATCTTAAGATCTCAGTACATTAATTGAATTAAGTTAATATAACTTTCGCCTGGTTGTTAGAGAATAGGAAACCTGGTCTACAAAATAGTTATTTCAATAGTGTTTCTGTATAATAGGTATAGGTAATTAGCCATTTTCTAAAACTTTACTGGCAACCGTGGAGGGTGAAACACTACAGAAAATTTTTGAAGATAACGTTAAAACTTGAAATAGGTACTACATTGATAGTAATGTACATATTTTGTATTACGCTTTGTACTTCAAATGATTGTAAATAAATGACCAAAAGCAATATGTCACGATAAAATTATAAACACAAAGCTAATATTATTATCTCGATAAGATGAGATCGTCGGGTAAATTATAGAATAAGTTTACAGCGAGCAACGTGGTCGGTAGACCTATTTCAAATTTTACGCGCATTATAGAACCAAACAAATGCATAGCAAGCCTCCAAGGTCAAATATTCAAATTTTTGAACAAACACGATCACGTTAAGGACGTGGAATCAAAATAAATTGAGATATCGATTTATTTATAATTAGAAGTTAAATCTTTGGCCTAGTCAGTTAGAATGGAGAATAGTTACTATTAGATAATAAAATATGGACTCATCAAGAGGTAAAATAAGTTTCATAGTATTTAAAATGTATCGAGTAATTAATAATACGTCTGGTGAGTCTAAATTCTTTATTGTTTTATTATGAATAAAACAATGCTTATCTCGAAAGTTTATGAATTAATTGTTGAAAAAAAAATACACGTGATGTATTTTTGGATTGACTAATGTACTAATGTAGTTCAATTACGATAAGTTATTATTAAAAATACATTATTTTGTCTTATACACAAGAATTCAGATTTTTGTTAAAATTAGTTAAGAGTTTATTTTCTTCGGGAAATCTAATCTAAAATATTATGGTTTTATTAATCGATTGATTATTGAAGACGGGGAGTATGTTTTTCAATTTTCTCAATTGTTCAAAAAACGTATTTTATAAAATTGAGAAAAAATTATCAACAAATCGAAAAACATTGCTTTTACCTTGACTATTATTTTCGGGTAGACCACGAGCTCCACCTCAGGATCCGTTTTATAAAATTACCATGATTTATTACAACTTTCAAATTGTAGTCTTAATAATAACACAATACTGGCTTGTGCCAAGGTGAATGAAGCTGCTGACTAAGCTTAGTCTCCTTTCTCCGCATATTTATAGTTCTTAGTCCAAGTTTAAATTGTAATACGCTAATTAAAATATTAATGCGGGTAGTTATGTAGGTGTTATAATATTCTGAATGGGATTACACTATATACAATGTTAACATTAAAAAAACAGTTATAAAAATCAATATTACTGCCTGCATGATTATATTAACGTCAAGTGTTAATCTGCTCTTTTTTTTTTAACAATTAACTGTGGCTGAGTTCATGTATAAAATGACTAATTTTCAAAGGTACCTGCGTTAACTGTACAGCTAAGTATTTATTTATCTTTTTTATTTTTGTTACGCTTATTCCAGACGTTTTTCTTTGTTTATAAATTATAATTGTTTTAATTCAGAGTCAAAACCCTGATAAGATTTTTTTTTGTTCCAAACATTGTATTTTCAAACACGAGTCTACCAAATTATAACTACATGAATATTAGCATAACAATCGCACCACGAAGTATAAATATATTAATTATCAATAGAGTAATTCTAACAGTCGTATTATTCGCGTAATGTTCTCACACTATGTACATTATACTGATATTAATATAATGCCTCCCCCCCATCAAACGTACTACCAAGTTTTTCGAAATCGAAGTCACATCTCAGCAGGAGCTTAAGATCCGACGTGGCCTATTTTCCAGCCACACACATCGTCGCTCATCGCCGCTCTGCAACAGAACGAACCACGAAGTTAATGTCACCGGTTGCATACGCGTATTATAATGGACGAAAAAACCACTGGCAAACGGATGAATGACGGTCTGTGCGCGTTCTGTCACGCTGAAACAATAAGTGTACCTACATAGTATAGTGGCGTTATTATTTAATAAATTCAAACGTACCTATACGATCTAACGAGGTAGAAAAAAAATACCCACCGATAATACACGTAGATGACTACTACTACTGCTATTAATGCTACTTCCTATATATTATATTATTACACTAAGTGACATGCGCAAGTCACGCAGCAGCACAACGTTCTCATACGTTTTTGTCTCGGCGTGTACCTCCTATTATATATGTAACTTACAATGTTCATTGATTATGATATTTTACGTGGGTTACACCTACGAGTATATGGTATAAAATAAATTTATGGAATTTGTTTTCTTGAGATATTTTGTTTATGGGAAAAATAAACCTCAAATTAAAAAAAAAAAATTGAAATATTTAGTTGTTATACTACTATAGACACTTAAACTGATTGAACATTTTTAAAAGGAACTGAAAATATTGTATGAAACAAAGATAAACCGTTAACATAGGTACAAAGTAAAGAAAAAAAAGGTTTTGTACACTTCATATATAAAATGATTTAAACATACTAAATATCCAAGCCATATAATTCATAAGTTACTCATAACCACAACAACTCATTATTTTGGTTATTGTTGCACATGACATATTTTTAGCTTAAACATGTTATACATGTTGAAAATATATAAATTAATAACACACAAAAATTAACAGGGAAACTAGTTTAAAAATCATTAAATCATTGATTACTTTTGTGTTCACGATATATAACTGCAGTTCTAAATTTTCTAATAACGGGACAAAGCTTTTTGAAGTTTTTCATGTCTCCCTTAAATTTAGTCCTAGAACATAAATCTATAGTATAATGAACCCGTTTAGTGTTTATCCTTCTCTACATTCACAATTTAGTGATTCTGACGTATCCCATTTATACAGAGTGTAGCCACATTTCCACAGCTCAATTCTTACTCTATTCAGAGTAACCCAATGTGCTTTAGGTAACTCAAATCTGGGAACTTTTATACTTGGATTATTTACCAAAGAAAAAAGGGATAATTCACACTATTCTTTTCGAATTTCACTCAATGTTTTTATTCGATTTTCTATATTTAAATTTAGATGTCTATATATGCATAACTCATAACACAAACAACTAAAATAAAAAATATATCTTCTTACCTAATTATACGTCTGCAATTAATTTTTAAAAATTACAAATCTTAACACCATTTTAATACGAAAACTATGTACAAGATAATCAGATAATCCCTGAATCGCAGCTATCGATATTTATAAATAATTCATTATCATTATGTCTACCATAATATTATATATAATTAGTTATCACTAACAAATATTTCCAATATATAAAATATCACTACATCAGAATAAGTATTATAAAAAATATTTTAAGAAAAGTAAAATTTTTAATTTTGAAATATTTCAAAATTAAAACTTGAGGTATACAATTATTACTTATTTATTGATGGATGTAGTAAATAATTTGAACGAGACGTTTACTACGTATTTACTGTTTAACTTGAATTATTATACAATTATTATTATTGAAAATGTGTAGGACGTAGGTATACAGTGTAAAAATAATATTAAACGAAGTTTTGAGCTATCGCATTGACATATAATTTATTATAATATATGTATGTGAACAAATTTGCCACATTCAAATATATTACAAAAGTAATAATAATTTAATTTAGCACTCGTGTTTTCATAACATATTTTTTTAATTTATTTTAATTTTTTGTCAGTTATATTAATAAATAGTTTATATACATTTCTACATTTTTTCTCTGAATTTGATTAAACATGTATAACGAATTTCACTCAAAATGTTGAATTCAAAACGAAAAAAAGTTTTAAAATCGAATTCTCGTTATAACTTACTGTTTTATAATTGAAAACAAATATCGAACGAACAGAATTCGTACCTATATTGAATATAAAATAGATTTTTGAATGAATTCTTTGAAATTTCTATTTTACAAATATTGATAAAATAAAAAATATTATTGCATAAGTATCATTTATTGCTGAAATAAAAATACCACAACTTTAAGATTGATAGTATTTTTTTTTACAAAATTATTTACCACCATTAACGTTTATTTAATTAAAACTATTTTATTTTGTCTCACAAATTTGAGTCAGTATTTAATTTTTTTTGTATAGCCCTTGTCTATATAACGAGTAACAAACATATTATCACTTTTACAATTTCAGTGTGTACATTTATGAAAATAAAAATAAAAACTATAACGACATATTATTTTTCATTATTTACTGTGGTTTATTGTTTGTTTTAATTTTTTTTTACATTGTCAGATTGTCTAGGTATATGATGCAGATGCAATACTTATTATTTGTGTTTTGATTTATTTTGATTTTAATTTAAATCACATCTCGTGAACATTTTTCTTTAGTTTAATTATCGATCTATGGTATTTTGTATTGCGTTCAAAATATAACACAACAGGAACACTAAAATAAATTAAAACGTTAGAGCGTTGGTATGGGTATAAATAATTACATTAAATACACACTTTATAGGGATAAATCATTATAACTGGCGTGCATATGATGGATAAAGTAAAATATAAAAATAATGATCTAAAAGTTATTCAAAACTTAAATCCCTTTAAAACTATGTTAATAAGTGTTAAGGAGGTGTGTGTTTATAATCATTTGCACATGGCATATATTATCAGCAGAATAGTCAAAGACAATACAACCTAAGGTAACAAACATATTATTTTAATTTATAATATGTAGGTTCTGTTTCAAAAGATAGGGTTAACATTCATTTTAATCACTGACCATCAAACGTACATACAATAATCATCGCAGATGGGTATCGTGTTATAGTATAAAATAATCTTTAATAATGTTTTTTGTAAAAAATAGTAAACAAACCCCAGAATGGCCAAGATTATACGTACTTGAAGGCGAGTGAGATTTTTTTCAAAATTAATATACCTACTTATGGGCTGTATATATCGTAAACATATATACGGTTGATTAAAAAAAAATGTGTTCGCTTGTTACTGTTTAAATTTGAACGCACTTCAATTTTCGTTTATTTTTTTTAGGACACCGTTTTTTGTTTTTCGTTTTTTTTTCTTAATTTTATTTTTTTTCCCCGTTTGGCCACGCCCCTTGGGCTTCTTGCGCGCCATACCGTCGCAGGTTTTACGTACTTTTGTGCATTTGTGTGCATCGGCGGAAGTGTTGGCTGCAAACAACCGCATACGGTCTGCCGACCAGTCGCCCTGGTACTGCACCGCCTGTTCGCCATTCTGATAGAACAGCATTGCGGGCAGCGCGTTAACGTTGCACGCCATTGCCAACTCGTCGTCATCCGTACAGTCCACGGCGGCGACCACTATGGGGTGACCGCCCTGCAACTTGGTCGCGACGTCGGCGAACACCGGTTTTACCGGTCCACAGTATCCGCACCCTGCGCGAGACTGCATTATACTAAAAGACTTTCAAAGAAATGGACTTGTAGAGAAGAAACTGATCGCTGACCAGGGAAAGAAAATGGTCAGGGGAGGAAACGTTGTTAGATAACGATATAGTACTATGCAAATTTTAAGTCAATTAATCCATTTATGCCCGTCAATAGCGTACCTGTATATGAAATAGAGAGTATGTTTGTGAGAGATTGACTTGGCTTAATAACAGAGGTCCTTAGTGATTGAACTCTCTGTTATAATCTCACAACATTTATTTTATATATTGTTTAGTTTATTTGTCGTGAACATTCCTATATTGTATTGGTTGCTTAATAATATTACCATTTCATAATAATAATAATAATAATAATAATAATAATAAAACAATCCGGATCACGGTTTGAGATGTTTTAAATATTATGGTCGTATCATATGCTAACATCTACTTCTAACAATGTTGATTAGGTATACCTACCTATTCTTTTTTATCTACGGTAGACGCGCAGTTCATATACTAATATGGGCATGGCTATGATTATACTTTATTTTTGTTAGCTAATTGGAAAGTAATATTATTATTATCGATTGATCAATTGTTTTGAACACTTTGAAAAACGTTTGGACGAGACAAGTATTGTGTTGTGTGACTATAATTCGTAAAAATAGTTCTAGTTGAATGCATGTCGTTGTACATTGTGTCCAAAGAAAAAAGTAGAAACGCTTTCTGAAATGTATTCGTTATTGTTTTTATTAATTATATACTTTTGCGCAAAATTGCGAACTTAAGGTTTTTCCAAAGTATACGACATCGAAATCCAATACTCTGAAGTTCGATAATGGTATTTAACTATACAAAATATACGGGATTATTAAAACGTTGGAATTGAAAATCTTTAGCTATTTTTATTTGCGAAAATACTTGAAGCACTGTTATTTTGCATAATATTGTATTCTCAATTTTTATTTAAATTAGCGGTGTGGTAGTACACATTTAAAGAGTATATTCCATTATCCATGTTTTTCATATCAACAACATTTTTATGTTTTTTTTATGTGTTATTCAATTTGGATACTACTGATCTTCAGAAAAACAAATTAATTAATATAAGACAAATATTCTTATTGCGCGTAGTTTTAGCTATACGTTCTCTTAATCTTGCACGACCACCATTATTTTCAATAAAAACATTATTGCTACCAATACTACTCCCACCAATAAACTATGGTATGTCAACGTCTCCCTGTCTAGGCACTAGGCGTCTAGCTGAGAATGTCCACCTGTTTGTGGCTTGGATTAGAACATAACCTACTTCGGTCTCTCATATAATTTACTACTAGTACTCACTCAACTCCCCCCTCCACCATAATATTTTATTTGTTAGCTAAAAAAAATTGTGATTTTTACCTCCACCTTCTCCACTTTATTACCTAGTCCACTATTGTTCTTTTTCCACAACTAATCTATCTTAATAATTCTAATAAAATAAATTATTTCAATGAATTAGATTTATGTGTATTGAACTCGTTTTGATATTACAACGTATGGAAAAAATTTATTTTTTCAAATCTTGAAACAATAAAAATGAACATCTCTGTATTTTCTAGGTATTTATATTTCTTCGATCGTTAAAAGTTATACGATAAATTGTTAAATAACGACGACGTAAATTATAGTGGTCACAGCATAAAATAAACACATTATGTAAAACACATAACTTATCTATCCTTTCACACACCTTTAATCACAGTATGAAATATTGCACGGTGTTCGGCATACTTGGGAAAATGCGGCAACCTATTATCCGTTAATGTGTCGTTTTAATATATTTTGACTGAATTATTGCAGTATATCTATGATATTATTATTGTAGTTCGCTTACACGCATGACACTGTGGTGCCGACCTGAGTACAACCAAATAATAGTCAATCGCCTATAATCTAGTGCACAATAAAAAATATTGTCGAATCCGACCTCGACGGTAACGATGTGTAGATGAGACATTCTAAAAGTGTTAGTTCATATTGACCTCATGCACACAACCTTTTCTTAATTATTATGTGGCCAACCATATTCTAATAATACCTGTATCAGAAAAACAGTACTACGCAATAAACATTTAAAGAAGAAAACAACTTCGATATTACCTATTCATGAACTCTCGGGCCACAAGAGAGAGTCACATCAATCAAGGCCCGTTGTTCGTGGGAAATTATTTATGTTGATAATATTATTGCATTGCCTATTTGCATTCCGATTGTGTGTACCTATAAGTTTTTTTTTATAATTGCACTTGGATAGTTGTATGAAATATGTTTTCTTAATCGCAACGCATATATTATTATAATGGCTCTGAACAAGTGAAAATACTTCACCAATAATATAATAAATAATTTGGACAGTTTTATTTTATTGACATAAAACAGAATACTGAATATTTTCATTCTTATGAAATATGATATATTTGAAGTTATCATTAGTATTTTATAATGAGATTTTGATTTACTTTAAAGTAACACATATATGGTAGGTACACATATTTTATAATTTCATTGATGTACATTTTTTAATGTATGAACGTACTAAATGTTCTGATTAACTAGACAATTCTTACCACAATAATTCGAGTGCTGGCACAACAGTCATGGATGTATTATTAATACAATGACACAACAATTCAGGTAGATTGGTAAATGGTAGGTGTGCAATCTTTATTTTCTTTATTATAACTAAAAACGTTTTCATGGATGAATGTAATTTTTGTTCCTCAGAATACAATTTAAAATTTAGATACGTGATATTGGTGTAAAGCCAGCTAATGTGTTTTTTTTCTGGATATAGGTCTTAGTGAAATCGTTCTAATTTTATATTGTTGAAGAATTCAATCTCAAAGCTTAAATACACGTAAACATAGTTATAATATAGTATTTTATTTAGTAGGTATAACATTATTTGTATTTCACTTAAAAAAAAAAGAAAATTCATAAATTTTTCATTAAATAATTAAGTATGTTGTTTTTATTAAATCCAAAGGTTAATTCCAAACAATGCCATTACTTTAATAAATAGCAAGGTGTATTCAAGTACTATTCATATGTTTTCAATATACACACGTATTATACACCAATCATATAGCACCGACATGTACAATACACACACACACACATAATAGAATAAAATTGTTAATCTTATTAATACATTTTAGTAAGAAACTATGTATACCATTATAACACATTATAAATTATAAAGTCGTATTAACTATTAACAATACAAAACGTACGATTATTTCGTAGGTAGGTATATGATTTTCTGAAGCAAGATTTCTATGGCTGTACCGCCAATAAAAACGTATTAAACGATGAGCTTTCTAATATTTTACTGCGACATCATTTCGATTTTATCTTATAACCCCGATAATCGACGTGTCCATCCAACGCGTAACAACAGTTGACTATAATATAAGTAATCACTATCGCGAACCTATATATTATAATATTATAATAGTTTATACCTGATAATTATAATTTAATATAATAACACACGAATAAAAGCTATTATTTCACGTTGGGTATACCACGGATGTACCGAGAGGAGGATTTCTATTCATTAACGCTTTCGTGTGCGTGGGAACCCCGATAAAAATGAGAAGTCCGTCGCAAATATTATAGGTGCCAGTGTATAATAAATAATAATATATACATCATCATAATATAACATTATAACATCGTGATAGGATGCATGCACAGTGTTAAGGTGTACCTATAATACTGTACCCGTTTCATGCGATCGGCAGTATTATGCCCTTCAAAATGTCGATTTCACGTATTCGATAATTGGTAACGGCTTTGCTGATTTCATAAACTCAACAGTTTCACGAATTTAGCGTAACACAGACATGTATATTTATACTAAAAAACAGGATATAGCAGTAATTATGACTATGCCTAATACAGTTATATATAATTACTAATCAATAGTGCGGACACACGAGACAGGATTTAAGTGAAAATGTATTTTTTTATTTTTGAGGAAAAGGCGGAGTGGTAGTTGTTTAGCTTCTTAGACACTCACCTACTCTATAAAATATAAATACGTAAATATTACATCACTGTTGACCCATCTATAACAGGTGCGAATGTGTCTATAGTAATACTATTATATAGGTAGCACGATAATATTACCTACATAGATTTTCGCGACGTTCGATGTGGATTCTACTTACATTTAGCGTGGAAAAACACTAGCACGCAGCAATTTTCAGTGATCGTCTGATGGAAATTCGTTTCGTCCAATGTCCGCACGTGACGTCCACCAGGTATGTTTTGCCAAACAACACTGTTGCTATTTCCGTTGTCGTTGTCATTGCCAGTGGTCGACGGCCACGATGAAACTGCTAAAACTGCCAATAATAAAGCCTGCGAAACCCCATTATATATTATATTTGTATCATATAGACAAACGTCAGATGTTGGTCTGCGAAAGGGTACACTATAATATTATGATACTTAGGGTCATTATTTAGGTGGTGGGTAATACAGAGGAATTATAATTAACTTATATTTATATAAAAATACACCTATTTATATACATTGTACATGCACACTCGAAAAAATTTAATATCGACAATAATCTCAGCCGTAGCCAACCTGCAGAAATCGATTATTTATGTATTGCGGACCAAAATTCATTATCGTTGCATGGAAAAAATTCTTACCAGTAACATTGGAAATGACTCATTCCAACGTCAACTTTTTTTTTTTATTTATCATTTCGTTTTAATAATATTTTATACACATATATGTATTAATAAATTACTATGTGCGATTCTGTACGCACAAACGTTGAGTCACTTCGGAGATCTGCATACACGTATATGTATCATACAAGAAACTAGTTCCGGAATGTGTTTTACTTTCACAAATACAAATTATTGTTATTCGGTGTTTAAGAACATTATAATATCTATCTGATAATTCGTCTTACCATCCAGATTATTATCGATCATTCTCAAGAGAACGGCAAGTCATTAAAACCAGAGAGATGGATGTATGACGAACATCGGGGCGTCTATAGATTCTGATTCTATCATAATGTTTTAAAATTAATTATGTTCTATGCTATTTTACTAATAAGATTAATTGTGTTGTATTGGTGCGGTCATTATAATGCTCTACCTTTAAGCCAAGGCAATACCTATTTAATACCTATAATGGAAACATTGTTTAGAATGTGCACGTGAAATTGTATGAATGGAATTTATTGAATGAGATTATTATTTAAAAATATAATCTAATAATAATATCGCAGTAAACATCATTATGGACGTAACCACAACATTTCATTAGTCAATTATTAGTTTAATTCGAAACAAAAAATATACCCAAGTAACTTTGGTTTTTTATCATCTAACATTCAAGGACTAGTCGTTAATATTTAATTAATTATAATATATTTGTTTCAGTTAATCAGTTTTCATTCAATAAAGTAACAAATTTTAATTTTGGAATTGATTAAATTATAGGGATTATCGATATTTAAAATATAAAGCTACATTTTGATGTGATTTTAACAATAAAAATAAAGTTAAATAGATACTAAAATTTATCAAATATACATAATTGTAGTATTTTATTAAAAATCATAATTCGGCATCTAACTTACGTTGCTATAAAAATAATTAATTTTCCTTAATAATATTCTGGCTATAGTTTAAACTTTCAATATTTAATACATAAATAATATTAAATGATAATTATCTGTAGCCCAAAAGTCATTAAAAAGTTAAAAATTGTTTTTTTTTAAATCACTTATAATGCATAACTTAAAAAAATGTCACATACCTACTTCATACAATTATTAATACTTGTTTGATATAAAAACAGTAATAAATAATATATACCGTTAATAATTTTTAAAAGTTTTATAATTATTGTGATAAGGTTATTTTGGGGGTAAAATAAATAGTTGATTAACAAGTGTGTCAGTTTATAATGTTTTAGAAATAATTATTTAGAATCGTTTTATAGGTACTATGTGCATTAATTAGCAAAAGTTTCAAAACTGAAATTATAAAAAGCAAATAACTATAAAACACCTACATACATATTTTTAGTATCGTTCATAACTTTCATGTTTTTGACTATGTTTTAACTTCCCACGTTATTTCACACTTATTCAATTTACATTATTAACAAACTAGAATTGGAACATTTTAAATTCAACTACAAAACTAATTTTACAAATATCTATTTTTTTTTCTATGCTAAATATTTAGAAAAATTATTTATTATTATTTATTTTATTAAACAACATAATTTTGATAAATATTATATCATTATCATACAACATATTTTATTATCGATCAAACCAAACCTGTATGCCATCGTCATCCTCATTGTCGTCGTCATCAGGAGTATCCGTTTTGATAGGCATGGCTTTTATTGAAAACGCCTATTCGACTTAAATTTCCAAATGTCAGTGTTCGATATTATCAAAAGGAGAGAATTTCAATAAAATCATACAGTATTGTGGCCACGACAACGCGATAAATGAAGTTTTCTTGATGTAAAAAAAACCCTGTAACGTTGGATACCACGAACCGTTCTCCTCTACTTAATCGATGAAAATCATGTTGATTAATTTTGTTTTAAAGGTAAATAATGATGTTACACATCTATCAAATAAGCTATTTGAAAAAAATAAATAAGTCTTACACTCTATTAACCATAAACACACTGTTTAGTGTTTATTATACCTATCAAATACCTGGAATACCGATCTAATTTAATTAGTGATAAATAATTACGTTCAATAGTCTCTCTTACATCATTGAACACCGTTTCAGTGCTTTTCGAATTCACAAAAACTGTAAATTACTGTCTGAATTGTAATTTTTTGAGTAAGGACTAATATATCTTTAAATAATAATTGTCAATCGATCTATAAATTTAATTATTTAATTATAGTAGGTATGTTAAAATTAAAACAAACATTATAATATAGCGATACAATAATATATTTTAAGTGTAAAAGCTAATTCCAAATAATGTAATAAGTTACATCATTTATATATGTATTTCGGGGTAAAATGAAAGGGTCGATTGTAAGGACAATACTATATTAATATTCCGCAGTTGATTAAAACAGATTTGAGGAATAGTTTAAACCAGTAGTTAAATATTCTAAATTCAATAAACACAAACATAGTAAACATAGTAACGAACTTAACTAAGTGTATTTTGATAGAATATAAATGTGCTTAAATAAACACACAACTAATCATGTACCTGAAATGTTCTGCGTAAAATAATAATGAGAAATGTACCTACCTACATTGTACATGCACTGTAGAAGAATGTGTATTTGAACCTATAATTCATAATTAATATAAAAACAATTATTGTTTATTTACCAAAACAAATGATTCATTAGTTAAGACATAATTCGTGTTGTAGATTTTAACAGAATTTTACAAATTATGATTTACTTCTTAATTAATTATTCAAATTCTAGATAATAATGTTAATGATAATTTAGGATGCATCATAATTGCACTAACGAATATCAATGATGATGCATAATATTACCACAATATTACTACCTAAAAATAACATAGCTATATAATTTCAATATTAAGAGGACGTACCTAACGTCCACATGTATTGTATCCGTATTAAAATCGTACAACATAGCAAATTTCCATGTAATAAAACCAATCGTGTATGTTTAGTTTAAATATTGTAGTGAAATTAGCTATTATCAAACTTATAGGTAAAAACAATGTCTATATTCTCTCATCAGTTTTTTACGGGTTTTCTTATAACTTTTAAACAAGTTATGCATAGGTATATATAAGTAATTAATATTTAAAACTGTTCATAATTAACTTTAAGATTAAAGTATCGTAAAAACCGACGAGAGAATACAGAGACTTTTCTTGCCTTTAAGTTTAATAATAAGCCATTTCACTTAAATATTAAGCTAAACACTCAAAATTTAAACAATAATTTACTATGTTGTTCTTTTATAAAATGGAGTAAACGCATTCAGATATGGTATCTTCTTAAATACTTAACTACTCTAAATTTATATTGAATAATTGTATTGCCATTACATCGGAGTATACATTTAGTCATTTGATTCGCCTACTCGAGTATAAGTATAATACAATAATCAGAAAAAAAATTGTTTAATTTAATTCAGTACATACTTAAATAATAATAATAATAATCGATTCTCTTTTGTGACCATAAAAATGCATAACCGTATCAATATGCAAATTAGTCTTGATATAGGTACTATTGAAGGGAATAAGAGATGCCTATTCTTATACATTCAAAGTAAAAATTACCTTTGAAGGATAACTATTATATTATACTTGCAAGATACTGAAAACATGAATAGTTATTAAGTTTTAATATATTTTATCTTTAGCCTCGGAGAAAGCAGTCATAATGTTATACTTTGTTTAGAAATGTCTTTCCTTACCATTACTAATGTGTTAATGAGACCATTGCGCATTATTCAGCTGATACACTATTTTGTCATAACTGATATTACATATCTGATATAACATCCTACGAATTACATAATTATAAACAAATTGTCATATTTCATTATATTAAACATAAATAGTTCAAATACTTGAGAATTACAATAACAGGTATAGATTTAAAAGTTGTTAATTTTATCATAGTACGGCGGCGGTGTTACTGTGTTAGCCTGATTTAAATATAACTTGATATACAAGGTCTTTATATTATGTGACAAAAATATTAAAGAACATTACTCGAGAAATCAACGTAATCTCCATCATTTTTGTTTCATATAATTGTTTTGACCTTAAAATTTGTATATAGCTGTGTACGAAATATAATGAACTATACACTATTAAACAGTAGTTGAATATTGGTCAAACTGACACTTCAATATTACAATAACGTATAACTAGGTGATTTCAAGAAACATAATACTTATTAAAATCGTATTGAATACGTGAAGATTAAATAAAATATAAATTTGGATGCATATTGATTATTGAATCAGTATCTATCAAACATAGCTATGTTCACCAACAAATTAATAATTAACTATTTAATTAGATTGAAATTATTTCTAAATATCATTTTGAAATAAAAACAACAAAATATGAAAATAAATTACGTAAATATAGTATAATTTTAATCACTGATTACAAAAAGCTAGGTACTAATATCAGATTTATAAAAAAATAGTACTAGATAGTTAGCATTTGTATCATAATTTTAACATTTGCAATCAAAATGTTTCAGAACAATTTGTTTAATATATAGAAAGTAAAATATATTATATAAATATAATATACCTAATACACATAAAAATTAGATGTTTAAGATTCCAGACGAATGAAGGTAGTTATTAGTTTAACAACGATCTTTTCCTTCGAGGCAAATTAATAAATGTTCAAAAATGTTGTAAGTTACCTTGGTGAATAATATAATGCTACAGTTTAATTGATTATTTTTAAAAATCGTCAATAACTTGTTTTTATCTGTTTATTAATACTGTATAGTAATATTGAATCATAAACGCTTGTTGGTTAAATGTATATAGTAAGGAATTCTAAAAATACATGTATGTTGATGACAAGCATAAATTAAAATCAAATTTTTTTTTTATATTATTAAAATAAACCATTAATCTATTCATATTATAAATATTTATTATTAAAATAATTATAACATTGGAAATATGTAGGTATTTATTTCAAAACTAGATGTTTATATAACTTATAAAATATAACCACCTTCCTATATTTCTGATACATATGATCTGTAAGAGACTTACATTAAGGTGATCGTTCGTTTATTAAAATACGAGTAGGTTTATATACCACGAAGTTTGCAGTTGAGTAATAAATTATTACCTATTATTACTAATTTTAACAAATTGGTTTAAATATTATTACACAGACATTTAAAAATTATATGAAAATATTTATGCACAATCCCAAAAAAATAGATATTATGTGATGAAAAACTTATCATACAGAATAAAGGCATTTTAAAGAACTTACAAATTATCTCTGACAAAAAATATCATTTGGAAAGTCTATAAAAAAAAATATATAAATAATAGGTGAGACCCCAGTTTCCATTTGTTCTATACTTATACATTTATAGATTAAAATTATATTTTCACCTGTCAACTATCGCGTTTTACTATCATCGTGTGATCTCGGCTTAACAAATTATGATGAGATCAGAAATTAAATCTCTGCTGTCAGTATCTTGTTTAATATTATTAGGGGTATTTTATTGCATTATAAAGTATACAATATAATTGTACTTTACACAATTATAATATAATATAATTATATAATCATACTCGTATATTATACGGTGTACTGTAATATTATATTTTTAAATATAAACATTATTTTATAAAATTTTTAAAAAAAAAAATTACATTTCTTTGTATAATCCATTGACTTAAGCTGCAGTGCATTTCGCAACGAACGTCATTAATTATCAGTAGTCACCCATATCATTCGTGGTTCTTAATTATTTGTCTTCGCCGGCGTATAACCAATTGCACGCATCCTATGCAGGTGCTACAGATGTCGAAACGATACGAAAATGTGCGGCTGTAGCAATGCGTTTACCACAGCGCCGTCTTGAATCTCGCGACCACAGTAATATGATAACACAATAATATTAGGTACTACTCAAATATTCTAAATCGATATTACATATTATATTATTGCCTGCCCACGAATCGTGTTATTACGAATTATAATGAAATGACAACGTAAATAAACAGCTATAATATAGTTGCAAACATGAAAATTATCATTTCGCGCCAGTTCCATTACGGTTGCGACCGCAGATTCTATCCAATTAACATTTAAAACAATAATACATATGCGGACCACACACGCACACACAAACACATACTCACACACACACACATCTATGCACACGCTCGTGTTTATTATCATTATATATAATATATATATATGTATGATATAGTTGGCTTTCCATGAAGCCGCCGCACCGTCTGAATAATACGAGTGAAATTTCCCGACGAAGTAGGTTGGTCGACGTTATTCAAAATTATTTTAATAGCGGTCGTTTTCCGTCTGCGGGTTTCGACAACAAGAAAAAAAACCACTATCTTGTTAATATTGCATGCTACTCCTATATAGCCGTATATATTATACGTATCTATATAATACAATGCGTGTGTGTGTGGGTTAAACATTATAAATGTTGCTGCACTTTGTAATACTATAATAATACAAAATGTAAGAGATCAACTACTGCGGTAACGATAGAGACGTCATCAGAGCCGACGCACTATTATTGTAACCAATAAAACATTATTTTATAAGTACACACACTTGAGTATATGGGGCGATTCGTCGAACACGCGCACCCCCCATTTCGCTTATTTGATTATCGATTGATTTAAATTCTCTTGAATATAAAATATGTGGATTGAATATTAATGTTGTGTTAAGTATATAAATTGAAATTCTGGTGATTAATGATCCAAATTTGTTCAACTCTGTGTACCTACGTACTTAGGTTAATAGTCTATGCTATAATATTATGTTAAAAATTACATGAATGCTAAATTAATGATATTAAAATAGTATTGATCAATATAATTATTTTAATATTTTATAATATTTAAAAATTGTAAGACATTAATAAGTTATAGTTACATATTATGTTTAATATTCGAGTGTATAAAGTATATTATAACCAGTCTTCTAAAGAATATTATGATGACGTTAGACCGTCTTGAAAGGGATTTTTTCTTCGAAATAAGAATTAAACAGTAAGACATTATACTTATGATTTTGAGAAACAAAATAACAGTTTACTAAAATAATCGTTAAGTTTTAACCCCGGCCCATTAGTAAACATGCATAATGATTTCTTTTATATGGAATATTATAATAATAACATATATACATATAAATGATAACCCCCTCCCCAATAAACGAATTCTGAGTACGCTACTGATAACTAATATATTAAAGACAAAGAACAACTCGCAGAAAAATATATTTTGTTCATGTGTCAACTTCATTTCGTGATTTTTAACCATTTGAATAGAACTATTATGCATATACTTTAATAATATCGTTTAAACAATACTTTAATATGTAATACTGCAACAATTGTATTTTAAAGCCTATCGTATTTCTGAATAACGTTTTAATAAAACGTTTTTAATGTAATGTATGTATATTATTGTATTATAATGATATCATATTTCAAGCATTCGGATATCTGATGTACAAATGTCGATTAAATCTAATTTGGATGTATATTTATTAATATTTAAGTCAGTTTCTATGTCTTAAACTGTCATCAAGACACTTAATTTATCTTCTATGCATAAATCGATGGAACAAATTTAATTATGTACCATCTATGAGTGCTTATTAATATCTTAATGTATATGTACATTAATAAACGATTGACTTAAAAATGATGAATTAGGTACCTTTATTGTTAAACCAATATCCCGCAGACGAAATGTATTGAATTCCACAGCTGGGTATCATATAAGCTGATAATAAATTATAGATTTCAGTCAATAAAAGAATAAGCATGATTAATTTTAAATTGTTCAATGGTAGTATATTATAATGATACAAAATACCATATCACACGTGACTCCAATTGTGACGAATCCCAAAAAAAAGGCGCTAATATTTTGTTATAAAGTTTAAAAAAAAATCACGTGCCAGTTTTGTATGTTCACCTTTGTAAACATTTATTTTAGGCTAGTTGAAGAGGTAAAAATATGTGGTTTTTTAAATAAAATGTACAAAAAAAAAGTACTTTAGAATATTTTATGTATATATCTCATTTTTAATATTGTTGACTAAATTTCCCAGCCAACTTAATTTACATTATCGAATAAACTTTAAATACTTGCAGGTGTGTATTTTGTTAGTTTTAATAATTTCGTCTATTTTTTATCAGATTGCATTAGTCGTGGAAAATAAATTGTCGCACCTGTCTGTTGACAAAAATATTAAAAATATGTATTCAGCTACTTATGTATTTATATTTTTAACATACAAAATATACACGAAAATGACGAGTGCCAAACTTTTATCGTTTTATAATTATTAGTTATTACTAGTCTCGGATTTTAAAGCACAATAAGCAAATAAAAAATAATACGAATAAAAACATTATCAAATTGCAGTAATAATATAAACAGTATCGGTTATTTGTATGATGTTTTCTGAAGAGCCAAACCAAACAACCACAGTAAAAATTTGTTTAACTATCCCTATAGAATATTTTAGTATAGTAATAGTGATTATATATTGCATAATTTCGTTATTGCGGTATTGTTATCGCTATAACCGGCGCCCTATTAAACGTGACGATGATAATATGATATTAATCCGTCGCGAATTGTTGATGTTGTTGTTGGTTTTTTTTTATGAATGAGCTCGAAATAGTAAAAATAATAATTTCGGGCCAATAATTTCTACGACCCAATTTCGTTGCGAACTCAAACAATGACTCGTGGGAACGTAGTAATTTAAGGATATCTAACTAGTAGCTACTGCAGGTTGCACGAAGTAGTGCGCGCCAGCCGACTAAATTTTTAATTGACACTGTATAAAGACCAAGGCGGAAAATGTGTGTATACATAAATTAGTGAAGTATTATATTAAGTATGTTTGTGTGTGTGTTTGCAAGCATACACAAATGTATACATTATGTACAAAATTATAACCACGGCCAAACAAAATGTATGTATAATAATATAATAATAGTTATATTTTACGGGTTTCGTTATTTATTTGTGATGAGTCGTAATAGTATTACTATAGTCATCATGGTATACCAGCACTTGACCACAATCAATGTATTTTATATAAGTATACGTTAAATACCATACAATATATTATACATACATACCTAAGCACTTCAAATTCGGTATTATAATAGGAAAATCTAGCGTAAATTTCTGAATAATTATAGTTTTCGTCCCTTGTGCTTTTGTACACGGCACCGTAAAACATAGCATACACGTGACGAATATATTTTATTTTCCCTAACACAAATTAATACATTTTTCAGACGCGTGATTTGAAAAAAAAAATATATCATAATATAATACTGTTATTGCCTTATAATGTAAATCAAAATACCATAAATAGGTACGTGGCATGAATAGTAGTTTAAAATTAGTTATAATATTTTGATAATTGCATAATGCATTAGAAATACGAAAAAAATAATATATAAAACAGCGAAAATGAACAAATCTAAAAAATTAATATTTTTCGGTTTTAGTATTAAGCAATTTTTAACAAACCCTGTAGTTTGGCGTAAAGTACATCTTGACATGTTAACAATTTTTTATATTTTATATGAAGCCATGCCGACACACAAAAAATTATCTCATTTTTAAAAAAAAATCGAAATGTTCAATTTGATTTAATCTATTTGTATTCTAATTTCTTTTTTTTATAATATGTTTTGTTTTGTTTTGTATCTCTTTTCAACCATTGTAACCTAACCTAAACACTATAAGCTAATAACCTTGTCGTTGATGCTGAAACAATAAAAAAAAAAAAAAAAAAAAATGTTATATTTTTTAATTATGTAAATGTTTAAATTTTAATAAATAATTTATAGAGGATAATTTTTTTTTGAAAATTATAATGCACCTATAATTGAACTAAAATTTCATAGTTGCTTTTACCAAAGATAATAATAGTCACATTCAACAAATACTTCGTGCGTTGGACTGTCACCACGATAACAAACCAATTGTGCTTAAATGCATAAAAAAACTTCAAACCTCTTGTACGTCTGTTTAGTCGTCGTCGATGTAAAGAGACGTTTCGACTGAATAAGCTCTGTAAAGGCTGATTCCACCTCTCTTCTCGTGTTGTTTGGAGTCAGTGCTACTATAGAGCTGGAATAGAAGAGCTTCTTTTTTTCAGATTTGTAATGCGTATTACTGTGTTAGATTGAATATTTATCTTCTTTTGTGTCGATTTAATTGATTTACATAACCACCTTTTTTTAATAGTCAATATTGGCAATTTATTTATTAAACTACTTTTGTATAATATTATACGGCACATAAAATACATAAAATAAATAATACAAAAAAAGCAAAGCTATCCACAACCATACATTGTGACGATAAATGCTAACATAAAACAACATTCTCATCTATGAAAAGTTTCATAAGTGTAAGTACTTCTTGCCGAAACGGTCATAGCAACATTTTCTGATCTGAATTAAAATTCTTAGAAGAAAATATTTTTAACTTTCGTTCAATATCCAATTTATTCGACGTTTGTACTTTGTACCTATAGAAAATTAACGTACCAATATATTTTCGATAATTTAACTTTCTTTGAAAATAACTTACGAGAAAACTTATATTACATTTTCAAGCTTTATGAAATAGAAATGTTGGTCCTCCTTCCAATCTAAAATCTTGGATACGCCACTGACGTACACGATGATAATATCAAATTACTTACGTATTATACGTACACCTACGTTCAATATTGTGATTACCATTTACAATAATAATAAAACTTAAATTATGAAACTCGACCCGATTGAGGTCCAATAAGAACGACACTTCCAAATAAAATTAATTACGATAAGAAAAACGATTAAATTCAAGAAATAGCAATTGTTTTTCACGTGTAGGATGTTAGGATATGCTTGAAGGATTACATTACACTGTAACTCGTTCTCAATTTTACTATAATAAACGACCGTCGTTGTCTAAGTATAAATAATAATTAAGATTTTTTCGTGCATTTTCAGTTTTACAAGACGTTATATGCATAGTATTATATTATAAAATTAAAATAAGTATAAAATATATTAATAATAATAATAAATTATAACAATCATTATTATTATGAATATAGAAAACGTCTCATGTGAACGTTTAATCGTAAAATGAAGGTAACCGTACTATTATAAATATGTGCCCAAAGCACAATGATCATATTGTATTATATAATATACTTCAAAGTTTGAACCATTTGACTAGTTAACATTATATTACGAGTAACATATTTGGTATGAACATACAAACAATTGAAGTAGGTATTCATTTATTGTCAATTTTAACCTAATTAATAAATATTATAACTACGAACTAATGAAATCGACCGTTCACAGAGATAACTATTTATTTTTTTCATTTAGATGTCATGGGTGTGCATTACTTTCATTTTGATTGAATTTAGTGAATATTAAGGCCACGCTCAATATCTTTAAAAACAAATAAGGTCAACGTGTTTATAAACTGACAATATATAAGTATTAAGTATATAGTATAATAAGTATTCTTCATATTTCAAATTAAATATTATAATACATTATTATTTGCAGACGCCAGACACTCTACATGATAATTATATTATAATTTATTAAATTTCGATTAAGATAATCATTATCAATTATTTTTTTTTGTAAAATTAAAATATTAATAACAGGTATATATTATTATAATTATTATTATTTTATTAGATTTTCAATAATCATTATTTCGATTTCTGTTTGCTCGGGCCAAATACCATATGTATAAAAAATAACAATATTAATTGTTAAAAATATATTACATAGTTATTTAGTAACAACGTAGTATTTATGTAAATAAGTACTTTAAATAAAAACTTTAGTATAGTACATGTATATTATTTTAATTGCTCATTAATAAATATTAAATTTGATATTTATTTTTAAGTTTTGCTTTACTACGTACCTAAATTTTTTCAACATCTTGCTTTTGAAATGTATCAATATTTATGTAAACACTTGCTAAAAAAAATCAAAACTTTGAGTGATTTTTAGAATTTTCTCTTAACTCGGTGTTTTATTGAAATAGAAAACTCAGTTTAAGATTGATTATTGAATTTGGTCTATAAAGTAATCATAAGAACTGACACAAAGAGGAAAATCAAAATCACTACCTAAGTGTCTACATTTTTCAATTATTTCTTAAAAAAGCTTTATATTTGAAATTTTGAAATATTAATTATGATTCATGTATCATATTAAATTGTATAATATCTTCAATCCCAAAAGGATTTTTATCAAGATCAATTTTATAAAACAGAATAATTTTATATTGCCTTGTTTTTAATAGAACATTGTTTTACAGAATATTGTGTAACACAACACGTAATTTTAATTAACTTACAAAACGATCTCCTAATTTTTGTATGGTATAATATATATATATGCGTGTGTGTGTGTATGTGTGTAGGTTGCTAGGCTTAGACTTTCCACAGAGATGACACATTTTTATTTATCATTAAATTATATGATATTTAATTATAATTAAAATTAACTTATATAATAATATTTTTTCAAATATTAGCATAATGTTTATTAAGATTCTGTTTTCAAATGAAACAAAAATTAATAATGTTACACACACAGTGTGATGAAAAATAACAGTAATTAAACATTTTAATATCTACAGCAAGTTTAATTATTAAAATCATAATTACAAAATTATTATTTTTATTTATAGGTTAATAAATAAAATATGGTCTTATTTTTTTTTAAAATTCAAAAGTTACAACAAGAAATAAAAATTATAAGTTCTTATTTTCTATAAGAATTACTTAGTATTTTTATTTTTATAATTAAAGTGCGCAATAATATATATATTTTTTTTTTTACTGCAGTTAAGATGTATGGTACACGGTTTCAGTTTAAAACTTTTTGCTGGTATTTTAAGCCGTATAACAATAATATAATATAGTAAATATAACAAACATATACCATGAAGCAAATTAAAACAATAATGTTTTTTTTATATTATACAACGTTTCTCGTAAAATAAATGGACTGTAGTAATAATAGTTTTATATTATTATTAAATTTATTAAATAACTATATTACTACATTTATTATACATACATACATATTACATATCAAATATTATGTTGTATATTATTATTTTTATACATTGGCTTAATATTCCGTTATGTTTATCTGCAGCTGTGCATTAAATTGTTAATAGCAGTAAAAATATATATGAAATTATAAAATATCGTAATGGTTGTACAGATAAAACACTCGGTAATTTGCAAATTGACTATGAAATAACGTTCATTATACATATATGTGTATAATATATGAATCAAATTACGTATATTTATAAATTCATAAAAAATACATCCGAAGTTCAATTCGATATAATAGCTTTGATTATTTTTACTATACTTGTTAATAAAATAAGTTTGATGGTGACGACTAGAATAAACAAATTGAACACATATTTAAGGCCGTAGCCAGAAAAATATTTATTTATTTTTTTTTTTTGGGTAGGTGTAGATTATAAATATATATGTTATATTATGTAATAAAATATGATATTATAAAAATATTGTTTGTATTAAGAACATGACATTGTTTTTTAAACTTATAATAGGCATTAAAACAATTCAATATTTTTTCAAAAAAAAATTTCTAAACCCTAAATTCCCTTGGCTACGTCCTTGCATACATTTATATATTAAATTTAATAAAATAATATAGTGCATCTATTGTTTACAAACTTTTCCTACATAGTAGTTTATGAGTAATACCAATATGTTTTTGTTAGCAATACGGTTTTTTTTATTATTATTTTTTAGAAAATTAACGATCTATAGTTAATACTTATATTATATTATATTAATAAGAGAATTTCATGATTGTATTTACACATTTCAATATAAATCATATAAATAGGGATACCATTCGGTAATTGAGCCCAGCATAATTTTGATTATTATGTTATTTATGAATGTATGTATAGGTATACTTATAGTAAGTAAACAGTAAACAACATTCATATTTTAATCGGTGCATTGGATCTTCAAGGATAGATTAAGTAGTACAATAATAATTTATAGACAATGCATTATTCAATCATCGAGTAATATGACAAATATTCCACCTTACATTTGGGGGGGGGGGGGGTAGTTGGTCTTCGTCATCCTCTAGTTACGCATTTACACTAATGGAAGCTTTATTGAAGGATCTGGACAACGTAAAATAATATTTATATCATACTCATGTAATATAAACGAAATACTATTTGAAAACGAGATCGCATTCCGAACCGTCCCATACGAAATAAACAACGTGACGTAAACTTGGTTTTAAAACTAAATAACAGGTACGTTTTAGTATGCAGGTCTTGCGTGTTGATTGTACGAGTATATTAAAATTTGAAACGACGCGATTCGCGATACCCATGTTGCCACGTGATTCGTTATAACTTATGAATTTATAAGTTATGACTTATGACTAATGATAAGCCAAAACACGTGAAAAACACCACGCTTACTCGTAGTTTAATGACAATCATATTGATATATATATTATTATTCAATAACATACACTGCAATTATAAAAATATTTTAAGATAAGTTAATTTAGTTACCTATGTACTATTTGTACTACCTACAATGTCCTAAATTCCCATTTTCAAACTATATTATAATAACTAATAATTATACATACAAATTATGAGTATATAACATTTTATATAATATCTATATTCTCCATCTCTACATACATTTAAGTATTTTTATTTTCATTTTTTTTTTAATCATCATAATATTTTCTATTTTAAATGTTAATCAAGTTTAGTGAATGTTTTCTGACGAGAAAATACGTTAACCTATATTATGTATACACACATATGTATATATATATATAATTTAAATAGTTACACATGATTAGAGCAATGATTTTTATGCTATAAAATAGTAATTTACCTTTGTAAACATCTATTTAGTTAATTTTACCAACATTTTATAAAATAACCATATTTTAAATTCAATATTTAATGAAAATTTTAATTTATCATTAACTAATATTACGCACAAAAAAAAGAACCAAAAACCTATAAACCAACAATTGAGAACATAGTTACTATAGTTATTTAAAGTATCTATACTAGATTATAAAATCAATATGGTGATGTCAAAAATAGTTACCTATCTTATATTATTAATTACAACGTACTTTATTGAAATTTGTATTATTTACACCAAATAATGATTATTGTTAATATGACCATGAATATAGTTTAATATAAAAATACAAATTTTATCTACTTTCTTATTAGTAAAATATTTAAAAATATGCATTTATTCAAAAATATTTAAAAAAGAAAATGTTTGATTTTATTCAGTGTTCTAAAGAATAATCATTTTTTAAGAATTAATAATTCTGCTATCTGTATTCAATACAATTATATCTTAACATAAAAATCGGTGACTAAGTTATAATATATCCAATACTTTAGTAGTAGAATTTTTAAAATTTTATACTCTGCTCAGGCACATACAAAAAAAAATTTACAATAATCAATATTTACCGATGAATGATAATATAAATAAATAACACAACTATAAATTTTCAGTGGGGATTGAACCCTCACCCCCCTGTATATGTGCCTGACTCCGCTCATCGATATAAATATATATATTTTTTAAATCGATTAAACAATACTTATTATTAGGTATATAGCTTAGAGTTATCTGAATATGCTGAATTGCATTCAAATATTAATATATAGAAACCATTTTCTTTTTAAAAAAAGGCTAATTTCAATCTTCCTCTAAACATTTTATGGACTAAAAATAATTATAACAATTTTCTTTTAAAAATATGACATAATATTATGTAAAACAAATTAATAATTATTTATGCTTTAAAAAAATTGAAATACTACAAAGCAAATAAACAACGTGAAACAAATGAAAATTAAATTATAAAATTTCAAAACGTTGAAATTTTTAGGTAGTAATTACATAAAGTAAAATAATTATTCATCTACCTAATATAATTTATCGATTTTTATTGGAGTAAAATAGTAAATGAACACTGAAATAAAATGATATCTCAATTTTGGAGGAATCTCCGGCCTGCCACCCCCCTTAGGATAGCCTAGGTTTTCTTGACCAATTAAGTATACAACATTCTTAACCGTAATTCTCTTAATACTTATTCATTTAATTTGATTTTATCACTCATCATAATACTAATATGATTATCGTTTATATCTATAATAGGTGTGTACTGTATGTTATATTATATACGTATGTATAAAAAAGGACTTATCTAAAATTGTGTAAAATGGTAATTTTTTCGTAGTTACAAGGTCCATTTCTACGTAGTTTCTATGTGTACTTATACGAATATCTACGCGTTTATTTTACGAAGTTGTTAAAAATCAATAAAAAATATCGTTTGGTAGGTACTTAACAGTTTATTGCTGTTGACCATATTATTTTGGTGTCTTTACAAAATACATCATTGTTGTTGACATTTATGCACATATATGCGTATAAGTACATAACGGACTCAAACGCTTCATTATATTATATCGGCGTTGACATGTGTGTAGTTAAGTCTTAGAGCTATGATATTATATGCTCACGCGCGAGCGATCATATACGTTATGGACCGATAACAAACAACAGTCGATGGCGACGGTCATTGGGTCGTCGCAGGATCTTCCGCAAGACCGCAACGGTCATCACCGCCACATTAGGACAGTCTGCGCTTGATTTGCTCGCAAATGTGTCTGTGTGTGTGTGTAGACTGATTGCATGTGTGTGTGTGTGTGCTCGGTTACGGGTCATTTGGTCGACGTATCGTAGCAGAGGTCAACGAGCAAATACCGTCAGCGGCGGTGAGTTTTTAATTAATGACGGAAACGGTGACTTTATAAGACTACAACTTACACTTCTGCGACGACGACGACTAGAAATATAGACGGAACATTATTATTATTATTGTTATTTCGTGCCCTTCTCCTGGGAGGGAAGTGGTGGTGACGGTAGTATAGTGACTACTATACAGCATAATGGTAGATATCTATAAAACAGTTGTAGTAGTAGTAGTAGTAGTAGTAATAGTAATAGTAATAGTAATAGTAATAGTAATGGTAGTTCCGAGTATAGCGCTGTGTTTAGAAGAAGAAAAAGAAGAAGAAGAAGAAGGAAACGTGGTGAAAGATCTGCTGTGCCAGCGCGCGGTAGTGGATTGAGGTTAACCTCATTCGTTCGTTGGCACAGACCGCGGCACCATGTCCGAATCGCGTGAGTGAACCACAGTGGTTTTCGCCGACAATTTTACGATTTAATACACATATAAACGCACGCGCGTATTCACATGTATACACAATTTTAAACATTTCCGGTTGATTCCGTCAGTGTTTGCTTAAGATTTTTATATTTTATATCGTTTCCGTACGTTTTGTTCGTTGTATGTATTTTGTTTAATTTTTATAAAATAATTTTAAATCCCTTTTTATTATTATTATTTTTTTCTTATCGTGCGTAAGTTTAATATGTTGTGAACTCTGTACGAAATGTTCGGCGTGTCACAGGATTACGAGCTCGTTGTTTACTCTATCGTCGTAGTGTCAGTTTAGATTTTGGATTTACTGCGGAATTGATAAACTCGTTATAATGGCTACGAAGCGTAAGAAGCTCTTGCCCGCCAGAACTCTGGCCCTGTTGCTGGCCAGTTTATTTGTTTTTGACTGTTTAGCTTTAAATGCAGGTGAGTGAATCAATATTTTAATTTAGTAATTATTTAACTATATTCATCTGGTATTTCAACTGGTTACATACAATTTACCAAAATGTTGAAATAATACAAATTATATATTTTTTTCACTTTAGATTTATATTTATAATTATTAGTGGTAACTATTTTGTACAGCAATCTACACTATTATAATCGACACATTTAATGTCAATACCTCGCATGGTTTAATTATTTTGAACGAAAATGTTTACTTTTTTAATTATTTAATAGTTTATTATATTGCTAACTTACTGAAGATATGAACTATTTTATTAGCTTTGAGCTTTGAGACGTTAACTGTATATTGAATATACCTACATACAATACTACACTATCTACCCATTTTCTGATTTTATACCATATCAGAAATATGTACGATAATATTAATCAATTTAAATACTTAAGTTTGCATTATTATATCATTGTTTTAAACGCTAAGAAGTTTTGTTTGAAATCTTGTTATAAGAACATTATTAAAGCACAGATATTATAATCTATGGTATTTCATACTCTATCTCGCTTCTAAAAAAAAAAAAAAAACTTTTTTTTTTTTTTGACAAAATTATCAAATGATATCAATCATAATCTTATAATGCTTTTTTATTTTTTATTTTGATACGCAATGGGCCTTGTGGTGAAATTTATAAGCTTGCGTTAAAGTCACCATAAGTCACATAGTCGTTTTTTTTTCCATCAAGTGATAGTTGTATGCATATATTACATTTCTGCTGTAATCCCGTAGATCAGATCAAATGTTTATAAAAGTCCAAATTTATATATATTTAACTCGCGATTTACTCGTATTTCGTCTTCCCTTTCTTTTGAAATGATATATTATTATCATTGTTCAGTATATTCTATTGGAGCGCCGCCGGGGCGCTATGGTGAACGATATATACATATATACTCATACGAGACGAACAATAGCAAACAGTAGACGATGAAGGTCGGATACTATTTGAAACAAATTAAATACAATGGGAATATAAAAAAAACATGTAAATTGAAAAACATACTTTCATTCGTGTATAAATAATAATATTAGGTTTTTCATTAGCATAATATTATCCGATCATAATAATATATGAAATTGTACCGTGGATGCTTTTTTTTATGTATAATAGTATTGTAGCTGATTACGAAACCACAGCCATCGCCTGTTTTCCACTATTGTTTTTTCACCACAATACTGACTATAGGTGTTTGCTAACACATCTATTTTATTATATGTTATCGTCGAAGAGATGACACTTATTATATCTTTGTATCATAATCGGTATATTGATTATCACATAATCAGTTGCGGGTGTGTTATATATGTTAAAAAAAAACTAATTTTCTGAAGCGCCGTCAGTGTTTGTCACGTACTGAAAAGTAAAAGTCCATTGTATTATTATTATTATTATAATCCAAATAATAGTGATCAAACTTAATTAATCAAAATTAGATTGTGAACTGCATATACACGAGCTGATCCAGGAAGAGTTATTTTGCGACAGGGCGTTGAAGTCTTCGCGTAATAACGTAATTGCAGCAGCCTTCCTTCTCGCGTGTTTTGTTTTGCATTTTTTTTTTATCGCATAAATACTTTCTATGTATGAATATGGTTTTATTACGTCTATACACGAATCGAGATATGTGTATGCATGTATATTATATTCGTATATATAATAGCATTCGTCTTTCAATCATAGAATTTTCGTGTTTAAAAATTGTATCCCCCGTTGGCGGCGAAAGTGGTTGCGCATATTATATTCCCGACGGCTATTTTAATGATCCTCATACTGATTTACTAATATGTAGAAATAACTCTAATCAACTCTAGAAAACCAAATTCATTATATTTTTCATTCGTCACATAAAACTGTATATTATTATATACATTTAATACAATGTTTGAATTATTGATTTTATTTCTATAATTCAATGTAATAATTATATATAATTTTATTAGTGAAATTTAAGTTCGTATTTAATAAAATCCTACTTATATAATGTATAATATATTATATTGTATGTAATCGATATAGTAGGTATTTTATTGTCAAATTTCACGTCCCAAAATACTTATCAAACGAATAAAAACAGATCAATGTACCCAATTGGTATTTTTTTTTTTTTGTGACTGTATTCTCGATGTAAAAGATACTGAACCTGTTGGCGCGACCAGCCATAGCGGTTCCAGGTGAAATCCGCCGGAGACGTTAGACAGTTTTGTGAGAACTCATACACCTCGTTAGTCCTCTCCCTTCCTAACACCCCGATCAAACACACGTGTCGTTTGAAATTTAAATGTATCTATACTCAACAAACGATCATACGACGAAAGAAAATAAAAAAACCCAACGACCTAATAAGTAACCTAAAAAGAGAATATAATAATATATTATACGGATCAAGCGGTGAACCTATATAAATCTTAAAAGTCTTGCCAAAAATGTATAATAATATATATAGACTTACTACAGTTAAAAAGAAAAAATTTCGAAGAAAATAAATTATTAAAATTTCAAAAATATTTAAACTTATATGTTTGTAATCACGCAAATAATAATATTATAAAATAATGGGTTTAGTGTACATATACATGCACGTCGTTTTTCAAAATTCCGTTGGAGGTGCGCATTTCGGTGATGAGTTGCGACGATGACGATTCTCGATCAATGCGATTCGTGGCGAATAAAAAAAAAAAAAAAAACGAGACGCAGTAAAATAATAACGATAATAATAATACGAAGAAGAAGGAACAGATTTGTCCGGGAAAGAAGATTTGGCGGTTTTGTCGAGAAGACAATGTGGCACAACGACGGGTGTGAGAAGGGGAAAATAATCGCCGGATGACGGCGGTGTATGGTCGTGGGTTACCACGAGGCAGCGACGGCGAGTCTGACACAATTCCTCAGGCCGGCCGGAGCCGGAAGCCTCCGAGCAATACTATACACGACTACCAGCCATTACTAGATATATTATTATTATTTTACACACAGATACGAAAACCAGTCGGACCACACTCGATTTTCGCGCTATCGTTCTTTCTGGCGGCGGCAAGTCGAACGTTCATATACTATGCGTAAAATACACTCACACACATATTTAATATATGTACGATAATATATAGACCTGATATTTATATATATATATATTAAGTGTATACACAGGTACTGATTATATACTTGCATACGCTTCTAAAATAGTATCACACCTGTCTGTGCACAAATTTTTAGGACTCATGTCATCATAATATATGATAATATGTCAGCTGTTGATTTCGCGATAAAACGAATCGAATAAACGTTAATAATGACAAATAAACGTATAATAGATACCGCGTTTGAGCATAATGATCTTATTGCGGCATTTATGGCCATGTAGTATATAGCGTTCAGTAGCCCGCAGGGTGGACTGCCCACGAGAACTTCAACGCCGCTTGTGCAAGTCTTATTATTATAATATATATATATACAGACACAAGTATATATTATATTTTATGTTGATGTCTCGTAGCGTGCATGTTAATATGTTATATATATACATGTGCTTTATAGGACGGCATATTATGTTACTATGTAAATTTAAGAATTAAACGTTTTCGAAAAATGTGTGGAATGGTGTCAGATATATTTTTAAAAATGTTGTTGGCGCCGCAGCAGTGCAGTGCACGGTGTTCGAATATGCCGGGATAAATAACGTGTATACGAAAAAATGTAAATATTAAAAAAAATAACAATAACAAGAAATGAATAAATTACGGCCTTTTTTTTTCTTACTATCAAGTTTCTATATAATAAACCGATCACCGTCAGTGTAAGACGGCATTTCGACGGCAAATAATATAAAGTATAAATACTGTCTATACGATAATAATATGATGAAATCGTTCGTGGAGACAAACCGACAATGCGGTTTTTTCAAAGTCTACGACCGGCGAACGTCGAACCATAATTACCATTCCTGCGTGTATATTACGGTCGGTTCTTCGCATATTACGTGACGACAAAATTATTGGTTTGCGAATAGAAAACAAAAATTGCATTACACAATGCCGTCGTCGTAGTCGTCGTCGTGTCTTTAATACAATTAAACAAAAAATACGAAACACGACAGCAGTGTACATAGTGGATAATAACGCTATATTATGTTCTTTTGGTTTGGACGTTATAACATTTTCTATTCTTATTGTCGATAGCCGAATGCCGAATGTCTGACAATTAACAATATGTCGTAACCTCCATAGTATACCTATAAAAGGTAGGTATACGCGAACGACCTACATTTTCGAGTAAATTTTTTTTCTTAAAGAGTGCGTATCTCTGATTGAGATCGTTCCGGGATGAATAAAATCGTAATCGCAGTAAATCCGGAGTTAATCGTCACAAACTACTTCAATAATAAGTAATAACAATCGTCATCGCCGCCATTTGACAAATGACGCGTAGTATACCTACCGCATATAATATTATTATAACACGGAACGTCCGCCGGATTTCGTGTGGTTTCCCGCCGAATTCACCTCCCATCGCGACACTCAATATTATTCAAATACGCCACGGATTACAGACGTATGCGTTTTTCGTCACCGAAAACTAATCATAGTCGCAATTTGTAACAGACGATACCACACCGTCACCCGATAATTATATAAATATACATTATAAATTGTAGTTCGTACCAGCTCATATGATAATTTATTATTATTGTATGCAATGAGCGTGAGAGTGAAAGGAAAACGGCATTATAATATAGATATACTCTTACATACCGGTTAGACGCTGCAGTGCACTATATTATATTTTAATATTTATCACTCGAAATTAGATATTCATTTTTTAAAACCTCGTTTGTGTAAAAGTGAACGACTGAATGACAATCCCCGCGATCGCTTTTTTTTTTTGTTTTTCTATGTACACGAATAAATACCAAACAACCTTGATGAGATCGCCATACTTATCGTTTGCATACCATCGTGGAACACTAATATAATCGATAATGTCATAATAAACGCATTATAATTAGGTATTATTGTTGTAAATATTATCATCGAACAGCGGGCGTTCCAATCACACGACGACGCCGTTTAACGAAGAATTGATTATTGAAAAGTACTTTTACCGAAAACGTCGTCGCCCTGCACATACACACTATACACACTTCTCGATGTTCGTCGATAACACGCAGAGTTACAATAAACGTACTATTTCCTTTCCGTCTCGATGATTTTCATGTCACGGTTCCACTAAATAGGCACGCATACGGTGTATATATAAATATATAGATATGTCATGACTAATATTTGATATTCATAAAATTTTAAAAAAGACGTTCAATACTTGTCTTTCCCATCTGTTCAATATAATATATTGTATATTCTAACTATAAATAATAATAATATATAGACGATAACATGGGTATAGTAAATATCATTGTCATAAAAAAAAAACTGTCCAATGGGTTAATAGCAAGAGTGACGCCGACGATTATTGTTGACAATCGATTTTCTAAATGATACTCAAACCAAAACTCGAAAAATAAACACACACTGCACTTTTACTATTGGTTTTAAGATGGTCAATTGAATTCCGACAAATCGGAACAAAATATGAACTATCGGAAATATCTTATATCGTACGTAACTGTACGTGTAAGCACAGTGCGCGCAACAACTGACGTACAGTTTTGGATTTACCTGGTTTTTCTATAGTACAATGCATTATTTATGGCCGTATAGGTTGTAGGTATCACAATTGCCCGTGTGAGCATACCGGAATTAACAATCACGTCATTTCCACGTCGAGCTGAAAAAATGATCGATTTTTGTGCGTACGTAATTTATTATATAGGTAATAGAATATAACAGATTTCAGTATAAGTGGGCGAGCTATAACTATAGCTACTGTACGGTGTACAAGGCACACAATGTGATGATAATAATAATATGTATCGACATCGTATATTTTACGGTGTAGTTAATCGATGCGCGGTAAGAAGAGACTAGGTAGCAGAAACAATTTACACACCACGTTTAAACAACGTGTTGTATACATGATATATTATATTATTATGCATGTCAATTATGTAGTTCTTGTCAGCATCTGAGCCGCGGGAGACATATTGTCCGGACCGAGACGAAAGTGTACCTCCACGGCGGCGTCGTTGAACTATATGTATATATTAATATTATCATCATTACAACAATATAATAATAATAATAATAGTAATATATTGTGACATAAAATTCGACGAAATTTCAATAGTTTTCCGGAAAAACAGTGGCGCTGCAAAATCGTGTGAACGTATTCGGTTTTCACATGTCCATAACACGATGATGCGCGTGTTTACTGCCGATCACTTTTCATTTCACTTTTCGAACGGTGCAAAAAAAAAAAAGAAAAAAGAAATTATACTAATACTACTACTGCTACCATATTATTGATATGACATTCAAAATACCTACTGCAATACCTACCTACACATTAATACCCCGAATAAGTATTAAACCGTGGACATTGGACAGGTAGTCAGAAACTATAAAAAAAACATTCATGTACCTGCGTAAATATACTTACTGAATAGAACTAGGCATATTATAATATTGTTGAGAAACCAAAGCCCTGCGATCGAAGAAAAATAAACAGCGTGGGACGTGGCGCACGAAATTCGAATGAAAAGTGCATTGATACCGCGTCGCTCGTCGGACGACCGATTTGCATAAATTTATACTCATACGTTATAGCATATAATATATAGAAACACGTGTGTGGCCCTCGTCAAAGCTGGTTCACACGCTTCGAGCGATATAGTCGACTGCTCGCGGCTGAGGCTATTCTATTTTCGTCGCAAAACTTACGCGTTGTATCTCCGTTGCTGATGTGGGCGAAAAACGTGACAGCCTCGGATGGTACAGCGGTATACAAGCACGACGCCGCTGTTTTGACGGTTTTATTTTTTTGAATCGCGCCCATTGAAGATATCCATCAGCCGGGCACCGCGACATCTCGTCGTAATATACGCACCTACGTCATATTATGCATATAACGCATATATAATACACTTGAGTACGTACCATTTGTGTTGTTAACTGTTATTTTTCTGTATCTTTTTATTATGATATGACTTCATGTTTTACAAGACCGTTACGATATTAAGTATTGTTTTAAAAAACGTTTTAGCAGACGAATATATTTTTAACTCACACCTATGTGTTATAATAATAACAATATTATCGTGCGCTTTACGCCTACGATAGATAATTCAAACATCGTTGTCGTCACTGGCGAGAAAAAAAGACAAAACCTAAAACATAATATCGAAAGCGTTACAGCAATATCATTATACGACATAATTGGTGCTCGCGTCTTATTATGTGCCTAGGTATACAATTTATGTAGGCGGTTTTGAAAATAAATTTGAACATCGCTTCTGTATTTAACATAATATAATAATAATATTAGAAGATATACAAAGCAGGACTATAGCGACCTCGGAGGTAATGGTTAAGTGCGTCCAGAGCTGATATATATACGTATATTATGTTATATGACTTACCATACGTTATCCTTGCACGTAGCTGAACTGATAAGCCATTGGGCAACACGCATCGTATTTTAATATATATATATATATTATATTATTATAATGCATCATACCGGGTCCGGGTGTTTCAAGGTTTGTCGAGTGTGTTAACGATAAACTGGATTGTCCTATTTTAATAAGTCATAACTATTATGTAGATATATATATATATATATATATATATATATATATACATAAGACTGGAGTATTAAATGTGCGGTGGCTAGCGCGCAAACGACAAAGTTTGAAAGTGATTACATAAAGTTGTTAAACGCAAACTAATATCTCCGACGCCCGAGCAGAGCATATAAAATATACATATATTTTAATATACTGTATTATTATGTTCATTATGTTCGTATACTATTATTATAAACATAATATACTGACCGGTAGGTAGATACCCCATTTTGAGTTCGACGTTTAATCTTTAATCCATTTATTTATTCATTTATAATCGTTTTGAATAATTGTATAAGTGCATCTCGCGATAATGGCAGCCAGTGATTTCACAAAACGCGCGTTAATTATTCGGGCGTCGGCGACCCGACCACAATATCGAATGCAACCAGTTTTCAAGACCTGTTGAACGTTTCGCGCCGCGAAGAAAGTGTAGGCCGTTGCCGGTATCTTACACGTCGTGTGCGCCGGAGTACCGATATCACTCTCGGTGTGCGAGCAAAAGAGTGAGATTTCATCGTTGACTCGCCAGTTATGCCAAATACAATAATATTATGTACCACACGGGTAGTTTGGGTATATGTACCTTTATGGTGTGTTAGGTTCTCGGCGTGTACAATTGTACTCGGTGTAGTTCTGTCGATAAACAGTCGGCGAGTTCGATTGACAGTGGAAAGTTTTGTTCGGTGGCAAGCCCGCGAAACGACGACGTGCCCACTTATGGGCAGTCACCTTTTTGTTTTCGCACGAACGTCTAAAATACAATCACACGGTACCTACATAATGTAACACATAAATATATTATATATGTATTGTATACGCCGTATTAAGAACCGGCAAATTCGTTCGTTAGAAGTCTAACAAGAACGACCGGTCCCGCCCTTTTATATAACGACACAACCCTGGCCAGACCACGCCTGTAAATGGGTTTTTGTACATAACATATTATTATAAACGTATAATGCACCACACTAATAGCTGTATCTCCTAATAATAGTAATAATTATTGCAACCTGTGCAAATAATTGTCGAGTGGACAACACTATACGGACAACACTTGTCCGATTGCTTTATACACACCTGTTGTCGAGTAGAATATTCTATTATATTATTATTATTATTATTATACGAGATATAAAATTTTTTCAAGAAAAAAAATCGACGTAACTACACATCAAATATATATATATATATACCTTTATGCGCTGTTGCAACACACATGCAAGCATCACTGGTCACGTGGAAAAGCTGAACACAACAGAAGATATCTGTTCACGACTTAAATTTATTAGGTGTTTCATAACAATACCGTATGTGGTTATTTAAATTTTACCACTGTAACTACATTTGAATATAATCATATTATTATGTTTAAAAAAATTTTACTTTCGATAACATATAGGTAACTGTTTTAGTAACATTGTTTTTGAAAGAAAAATATATTTTTTTAATTTAAAAATTATTATTTGTTTGAAATTTATTTACTTCTATAATTTTTTTTTAAATATTTGTTGAGTATTTTTATATTATTCAACTATTCTTACATGAGTAAACTTTCTATAAAATTGTAAAGATAAAACACGATCATCATGGTAATTATACAGTTTAAAAGAATGTTTATGAAGGTATAAACAGGAGTATAAGTCATCAATAAACATAAAACTAATTGTTTATATAATGTTTATAATTATTACTATATTTACTAGATTTTACATCATGACTTGATAATAGTACCTACTTGTATGATATTTTCTAAACGATTAACTACATTATTTTACGTTTTCATAAATCAAATTTTATTTACTGTAATAATAAACTAATTTTAATATTAAAATTAAATTTCATATAAATGTTTTTTTTGTTTTTCAGTTAATTACTAATTTTTTAAATTCTTAATTATTTTAAGATAAATATGCAACATTAGTAATAATTAATAAGTTAAAAAAATATTGGTACCATACATTTTCTACGTAGATATCTATAGTACTATTTATCTTTTATTATCGTTCAATAATTTTATTATACTCAATATTGTATAATTAGATTTATTGTAATATCGCGGTAATTTTCACCTTGAGCATAATATTGATATAAATACAATCGTATTCATGATAAAAAAAAATTGTAATAATAATAATTGAGCATTGATCTAAACCAAGAGAACCGTTAAAGAAGGTCAAAGCATAACATGTTGTCTAGCTTTCATCTAATTTCATGTGTGTGGTACTGTGGTCGGTTATTATACGTGGGTGTGTGTAGTAAAATATAATGAATATCGGTCTTCTCTTGATCGTTCCGAGTGACCATTAACAATTTTTTTTTCTTAACATACCTATTACGGGCTATAGGTACATCACCCAAACAAGCGTTGATCGGAGAAATCTCAACGTTTGTCCGTATGCTTACACGCCGTGAAACACAATCCAACTAATAATAATAACAACAAGAAAACGAAATCAACATAATATATAATGACGATCAAATTCCATTTGTTACTTTCATCGGATTCTTGACCGTCATCATTGTCAGCGTCCTTTCCCTCGAACATATATTGTAATTACATCATCCATCATCATAATTTACTGATACCCGGTTACCTATATAAACATGGGTATGTCTGTATTATATCGTATATATTATAAGCATCTATAATACTACGTCGTATGTGTGCATTATACGTATCGGGTTTTTGTTTTTTTTTTCTCGTCCCGGATAACCGTTTAGACAGTTGGATGGATTTACATCTTTATTATCGTCGGTTTGTCTGTTCACACTATAAAAAATAAACATATATCATAATACTTAAAGAGAAAAAAAATAAAACATTTACAAATATATTACACGATTCTTATAATAAAAATAATGATATAAACCACATGAAACATAATATTTTCAAATAATGTAGGCAGGTATAGAATGTTTAAAACTTATAATATCATAGTTACAGGTACACATAATATATGAATTGATCAAAACATCGACCGTTTGACGATATTTTGAAAACGACACCACACGACGGAATATCGAATATTGTGTATATTATTATATATTTATACGCAAACATAAACCACATTATTATATATTGTATTACACTCAATACGGCGCGTTTTTCACGCTAACTCGATCGGACTACGGTTCGTCGGCTACGCGCTGCGAAATATTTACTTTTATTTGCTTTTGGATCCGTTCTAAAATCTTATCCTTATACACAGTATACACCACCGCATAATATCGTAAAACAAACTGCAGCGGAAACAATAGCGTCACCACACAACAACTATACACACCAATACACTAATACACGCACACGGGTACTTATTATATTATGCATATTTTTTTACGTCGATTTATTGGCCATCGTGCAAACAATACAACACAGGTTATGTTATATATAATATAAACTCTATTACAAGCCAAGCGCCTCTGCGGTCATAAGGTCAAGTTCGAAACGTGTTATGAGACTACTCCGCGCCCAGTCGCAGCTTATGTAGCTATAAATATACTATTTATTCAAGCGTTTGTGTGTGTGTCGGGTCGGGTCGGTAGCGCATTTAGAACTTTCTACCGTGATCGTAACGAAAGCAAGAGTGACTATATACATACAGAGAAAGTCCCACCCATGATAATGTTTCGTGTCGATCCCGGCGCGTACCTACCTATGTATTATAATGAATGTTTATAATACATAGGATACATAGAATACGTGTATATATATATAAGGGCTGCCGGCCACAACTGGTTATTATTTTCATTCCGGTCGAAATGATTTCTAATCTAGTCCCGGACACGAGTTTGCGTACAGAATAAGGGATGCGGTCTACGTATACCTACAATAATTGAGATATCAGTGTTGTAATTTAATGTTGTTATACGCATCTTACTAAACCCAGTTATTCGTGCCGTGTTTATAATTGTTGTTATGCATATAAAAAAAAAATAGTTTTTCAATAAACAATACAGTAATAAAACATAATAATTGTAAAAATGATATCCAAGGAATAAACGTTTTAAATACATTCTTGATGAAATAAAAAAAGTACAATATGTGTAACTTATACCTACTATCCAGAAAATAAATAGTTTTAATATTCTTTTTATAGGGACACATTTATGAGAATAAAATAATCATATTTCTTTTCTTGACTCCTAAGTGCGATATGTCGTAAGAGTAATTGTATTATTAGTTATCATTATACATAATTATTAATGTAATATATTGATTATTGTTATTACTTATTTATAATGGTACCTGCGAGTATTGTTGAACACGTTTGTTTAAAAATGTCCACCTCATAAATAAAATATGTTCACATTGTTTATTTTTTACATCAGCATATAAATACATTATACATTGCTTTAAATTACATGTTTGAATGACTTATTGATTATTATGTTTATTCTAGTTTGCAAAAAATTATATTTAATTATTAATTATGTCATAAGCGAGTGGGTGAAGTAGAATACCAGAAATACACACTTTACACAACTTAACAATATACCTACGCAAACCGCTATTTAGATTTTCTCTACGTCCTGGGTTAATGTTGTACAAATTACACACTCAATGCAATGCATGTACGTGTATCTATACATTTTAGGTATAAATTTCTAATAGCTTACAGTAATTATACGATGCTCTTCGACTAGGTACATATTTTACATCACATCGAATCGAATAATTCAACACGATTTACAATTATTATAATACCTGACGTTACCTACGAGTATATACATAAAATAGCATAACCTGACTGATTGATTGACTATCTGATTTATTATTGCCTAACCGGAACCACTGAAATTATGAGTATGAAATTTGGACAGTAGTTTCGTTTTATGATTAAGAGACGCATTAAGAAAGAATTTTCTAAAATTTTGAATTTTGTCAAAACCACTCAACTGACTATTTAAAATATGACATGTAGTTTTCATTAAACGTAGTTAAAGACAGAGTAAATCTACTAGTATTATTTAATTTGTCATGGGCAACGCCGTGCGATCTCAGCTGTACTGTCGTTGCAGACGAGTCGATTCGGACGATATACGTGTCACACGCTTCGCGAAATAGTATAAAATATGTTATTATTATGTATATAATATAATGTAATAATACGTCGTATAACCTCATCGCTCATTACCGGGTTCAGCGGACCGCTGGAAATTGATTCGTTATATGTAAATACACGTATGTATACTGTATAGTACTCGACCACGGGGGCGTGTATACATATTATATATATTATAATACGTATCTATGGTATTACCTATCGTAAATTAGTAATGTTACAATTTCGTAATGACAATAACAGTGTAATATGTATTGTGTACGGTGTCAGACCAAATTTGCCGACTTTTCCGGTGCAACGGTAGTGGTTTGAAAACGCGATTTCAAAAATAAAAGCCAACGCGTCGATTTTTCACGCCGCAGTACGACCGTACGAAATCGACGACAACTGACCGGGCGATGATGGGAGTTGATCGCGCGAGCTCGTCACTGCTGTATATATAGCCGACGACCGTATATAATGTGATATAGTCGGGCACGACCGTCCGGATTTAGCAATTATACGTTGATAAAATAATAAAATGGTAGAAAAAAAAATTATCTGAATATCGTCGGAACCGAAAACTGTGTCTCGCGAATCGGATTAGCGCGTATACCTACGCTAACCGCAGTGCGTCGTTTTTTTTTTAAATTATAGATATTTACAATAATTTTCCGTCCGTCCGTCGTGTGTGAGCAACAAGTATTGATGTTATGAGATATTCGTCAACCCCCCCGGTTGGTGCGGTAGTCGATTATACGGACAGTGCGCCGCGGAAAACGTTCGCCGCCACTGAGACGATGTTTCTTTCGCGTACTTACCGTACACAACACGGCCGTATAATGTTATTATTATACTCAGCTGACAGCCTCAAATCGTATAGTAATAATGATAACGACGATGATGATGATGATGATGATGATGACGATCTTTTCCTCTGCTCGTCCGCGCGCTGCAATGTCGTTTATAAAAGCGCACTTTCGCCCACGATTTCTTGACTATTATAGACCACCCCTACTCACGAACCGTACGGGATATAATATTATTATTAATCACACTATATTATATAGGTACTCTATACTTTCGGCCGCCGTGCGTTATGATCGAAACGTAGGTACATTATAAAATCGTAAATTTTAATGGGGTCCGTCTTCCTATGCCTCATAATAATATATTCCCACACGTGTATTAAAATATACGTACATGTTCATACCACACGCTTATTACGTGCGCGCCGCGTCTCGTTTATGTTTCTCCGCTGTCAGCGTCCGTTTCTGTTAATACGCGCACGGGCGAATTTCAAACCGGTATCGCGTTATTATCGTATTATATACAGATATTATTATTATTATTGTTGTATCCCGATACGAAAGTGAAACCTGCTCGGCTGTCGTCGATCACCCAAAGGGTTAATAAAGAAAAAAAAAGCTGTCAGCCAGATCCGGGTACGCGATATCATTCCGACGGAGCTTCGTACGACCGTACCTATATAATAATAATAATAATAATAATATCACGTGACACGCGTCGGTGGACAATATTATAATAATTGTTGTTAACACGGTGAGTCTCAGAGATGTCGAAAAGTGAAATTTATAATTTAAAACCGTAGTCTCCGTATATAAAAAATTCTTTAGAAAAAATTCGGATTCGCATATTCGACGAAGCGTCTTATTACTATATTGTATACTTAATACATAAATTATTATTACGACCAGCTAGGCTATACAATCTATACAATAATCTAAAAATCTATACAATATTACTTTAGTTATATTCAATATTTTAGTAATTATACTGCCCGAAAGGTCCACCGAATTTTATACGGCGTTTCATCGATATGTGCACTTCTTCGATTTGGTGTCTCACATCGGTGGGATCTCTGCACTATTTATCATTATTTTTTAATCTATATTATATAGATAAAAATACCTTTATCAATTATCAAGATATCAAGATACTTTTTAATTTTTTATATTTTATTTTTATCTGGCCACATACTATCTCTATTATATTAATAATTGTAATGTGTAATTTATAATTAAGTTTCCACTAACACTGCCCGCAATACACGATGATGGTGATATGTCCGGTTGTCGTTAACGAAATTTTGCGGATGTAACACGTGAGTTACAGAGTAAGTGTTTGAGGAGAGGGGGACCTGTAGTGCTGCACTTGAACTAGTTCGCTCGCGAAAAGTTATAAAACTCAAATTGCATTTTTCACTTCCGTTTCTCGTGCGAACAGAAACCAATCCCATCAAAACACCGCGCGCGTTTGTGTGTGTATTTGTGTTTTTACGTCAATTAAACACGTCGTGTGTTGTACAGAGGAAGCGTTTTACATTTTATTCTTGTGGGTCAAGGTGTCGCCGGTAACGGTTATTTTTCCCGTCTATTTGTCTGTTTATTTGTTTGTTTGTTTGTTTATTCGCCATTTCACCATTCGGCGAGCAACGCGCACATGTCTATAATATATTATATACGCACAGTAAAGTTGTACACCGTACACGCATCGCATTAATATTGTTGCGGCAGGCAGAATATAATTAGCCGAATGAAACCAGTTATATAGTCTACAATTGTACATAGACTGCAACCGTACGCGAAATTTGTTTTATTCTATTTTATTATCATATATTCGTATCCATCATGTTAATAATATTATACCTATTATAATTATTCCCGATGCCCATACTATTACTGTATCTACGTTTCCTCATAAATAGTATATATAATAGTAATACGCTGTTGAAACATCGGATTTTCGAACACCATCCGGAAAACGATTGAAAGGCGTTTACACGAAAGACAGTAGCAAGATAAGGTAAACAGAATAACGCGACCATATTCTTTTTCCATTCCTGTGGTGATAGTATGTGCGTGCAGTTTAATAAGACATAACCGGTCGCGTGTTAATACGAAGTGATTATGTGAACAATTATTATTATTATTATTATTATTACTTGAACTATAGCTATAATGAAAATGAATAACACCAACAGGCAACGGCCTACTGTGATATATTTGTTTTTACTCGTGACAAAAAAATAAAATTAAAATAAAATAAAATAAAAAAAAAACGTTAAAAAGTTAGGTAATGGTATGAGATTTAAAAATTAGCATTGCATTGTTTCAAATTTTGCTTTTTTGTAATGCGGTACAATATTTTAGGATAATCATATTATGCTTTATACTTGGGTTGATGTTTTATAACAAAAATAACAATAAATATGCTAACATTATTCATTGGCAACCCGCTCTTAACTCTAAAAGATTTAAATATCTCAACAAAACCTTTTGAGAATTAATGTAAAATACTATAGGAATAACGCTCCATAAATTAATAACCACATTATAATATACACTAAATGTGAAGGCATCACATATTTATATCAACCAGTATACGTATTACATTGATAAGATTATGACGGTTTTAAAGCGTATTATAAATAATACTCGTTTATGCAAATATGAAAATATACCGCGAAAATGAAAACGAAATAATTTAGACGAATAGGACATATTATTATGTGTAGTATATAAAATGATTCTATTGTTCCTTATTATTATAACTTCTTATAAGTTATTAAAAATTTGGATAAAAACTTTCATCAGTAAGAATAAATTAAGATTTTTTTTTTTTTTGTAATGGTTAGTGTACAATAAAATGTTTATAGTTCAACGAATAGCGTAAGTGGTGCAATTAATAATAATAGTTATGTTCCGTTATTACCACAAGACCTGTTCAGAATAGTTATACTAAACACTATCTGGACTGTAATTTTTAAATAAAAAAACAATTTTTAAATAAATATATACGTATATAACATTATAAATTGTAGGTAGTAGGTACCTACTGTATACTTTTGACCTGACACCGCGTTGTTATTTTTTCTCTCGTTTTCTTTTTCACAACAAACTGTTCGTTTTGTGTATATATAGTTTTAGTAGTTTTATCTATAACGAATTGATAGAAAAAAATAAGCATAAAACACATAAACTAATATTCTATTATAACATCATTATAAATAATGTAAAATGTATAAAAACAGAGCTCGGTTGAACCGAGAGCGCGCTTGAATTTGGCGGGAAAAAAAACTAACTGAGTTTGAAGAAAATATTGTAATATTATAAATTTGATGATAATAATAATAATAATAATAATAATAATAATATAGTACATTATAAAGATGATGTGAGGTGAAGGGTGGTTGACGAAATCGAATGAGCCAGCCGAGAGACTACAAAGTCATCATAATACATTTTCAACTAATATAGTCGAGTGAGTGCATGTAGGTATATAAAATAACCGCGACCGACAGGACACGATGAGGACCTACCACTTTCGCGAATTATAGTGTTATATTATAATATCAGTAGATGGGTTAGAATTTTACGAGAACAGGTTAATTATAATATTGCATACTAAATTTTGCGACAATAACTTTTACTCGCGTCTTAAACACCTAAAGATACAAAAACGGAGCGTATTATCACGTTGATACATGATAATCATATTCGCTTTCACTACTATATTTATAAGCTACGATATTATTTTAACATAATTTATGTTGTATTGGTATCTATATAAGACAATCACGGCATAATACGACTCTTTGCCGAATACCAAAAGACATATAGTCTAAAATTGTTTTAATTTCAGGTTTACATGTACTTACACATGTTCTCATAAATTATTATAAGTTAATAAAATTTAAATATATATTATCTAAATCTATAAAATATAATAATACTTCTAGGTATATAAAGTTCAGAGAGGGTGAACTAATTTAATTTTAAGAATATTTCAAGTATGTAACTAAATTAACATTAGGTAAAACACTATTGTGTATTATACTATAGACTACAGTTTGAAAACTCTTTTTTATTTCTGTATTTACGATTTGTCAATAGGTTTGATTTACTGAAAATAGATAGTTGAAACACACATAAACATACATACATATATTATAATTATATGTATGCATAATTTTAATAATATAAATAACTATGTCCAGAAGGTACACGCCAGAAACATTTCCGGAATCGCAAAGCATCGGCAATTATATTGTTATTATTCAACTTGCGCAGGTGCTCAAAATGATGTATTTAAACGAAAATTCGATATTTGCATAAATCAATAAGATTTATTAGGTCAATGTGGCGAAGTCAGCAAGGCTCGTGAATCATATTTTCGGCATTATGCTCGAAACGAGTCATCCAAAAAGGACATTTTTTCGAAAATCACGACTCCACCAATCACTGCGGCAATATACACGCTATCATGATACTAATTCGATTCATATACTAATATTTTAACTACTCGTGATTTTTTCGAATATGAGAAATTATTTTAAAAACATGTGCAATTAGGCGTACTAAAATCATCCTGTTGCAGTAATTGAACTTAATAACATCTATGGTACCTATATACTTCATTAGCATATTATACCGTTATCAAAACGACGTAAAATTTGAAATGACAACGGTGAGTTTTTTATTTTATTTTTGTGCATTTTTCAAGCCAACGTTAATGTAGGACTGTTTTTAACTACCAGACCGGTTTATTTGTACACTACAATACCGCATTTCCACCATACATAAAAATATATGATAATAATATAAATATTGGCTCTGTATTCATATTAAATTTCTAAATTAATTATAATGTTATTATTTGTTACTATATTAATATAATATTATAAAGATAGTCTATAGGTTCATTCTAGTGCATGAGTAGTTAGGTACCGCAAAGTACCACTGATGGTTTAATTTATATATTATTATATGACTTCTTTGGGGTAGGTAGTTTTCTCTCGATAAACATAAGTTTTGTGAACTACAATATTATTGAAGTAAATACCCACAGCGGAAGCTGATTCATATGACCGACAAGTATAATAATTATCTGCAGTACACGACTTTATTATAATATGGAATTATTCCTAAACTGTCCATATGATATTTTTTACTATTAACAAATTTAATAACGGTAATTAACGTTTTTTGAATACATTTTCATATTTTTTTTTTGTGTTTGTCACGTAAGCAAATAACGAGGTATTTTAAGATTAACGTATTTTCATAACCTGCACGAAATCGAACTGAATAGATTTTTAACGATAAATATTGTGAACACCTTAAAAAATATATGTAAATATAAATAAAGAGTTCAACGTGTACATAATAAATTAAACAGCGGTGATAGTCGTGGATATAGTTTAACGAAATGTTGAGTTTTTTTCCGATCGCATATACGAGATACACAGCATGTCCACTATTAATGTACCGACTATTCTATACAATTCCCACGGGTGGTTCAGCAGGTGTTTGTGTGTTTATGGAGAATTACCATAAACTACATAAATATTTACAAAAATATCTGTTACGAAGCACTATATTTAGACTAAATTAAAGAAAGTTGATATATACGATAATATTGCTAGCAGAATCGTTTGTATTTTATTATGTTAATCATTGAATGTATATTGTATATCATACTGTGAACTTCTGAAAGATAATTTTAGGAAATTTTAGGGGGTATAAATCATAACCAATATAGATTAAAAACGTTTTCGTATAACTTTTTTAGAAGATGTATCAAAACCTCCAATCAAACGTATTCGTATCAGTCACCTTTAGTGTATTAAAATATTTCATAAATAGGCACGAATAGACTTATGAAGATATTGAAGTCTCTACAAATTCCGGCTACAGATCAGTTTAATTTATAACGAAAGATACAAATATGGTATTTAATGGGATAGAATAATTTCAGGTGGGCCTTAGTAGATTTTAGAAAACCAAGTTGATTTATCTACCCTAACTTTTTACACTGATAGTGGCGATTGATCGGTTATACACACCAACTTATAAATTACAAGTTATATTACACCTACTTTCTAGGTAGGTATCTGCGTAATTTGGCCGACGTTATAATTATTCACAAACCTTTTCGGGTGTTTAAATATTTCGAAAACGTTGATTTTACTTACGTCTAGTATTATCTTTAATATTATTGTCCGAAAGCAAATATCACAATATATTATATTATGTATAATATATAAAGATCATAAAACCGTTACAAGTTTTGAGCCCAGTGAAATTCGTCGGCGATGTGTATACACAAAGAGAACACGCCTGCCCACCGGATTCCTGCAATTAATCGTGTATGACTGTTCAATGTTCATAAGTTATATGGAATCATAGGGTGCGCCCTGAGGCTTATCTATATGGTAACAAATTTATATATATATACATATATAATATACATGTTATACAGGCAAAATCTAAGACCGACTTACTGACTAAGTCTACTTTAATAACATCGTTACGATTGTTATCGACAACATTTCAACCTTCGACATATAGGTATATATACATAGGTATATTACATTGTAATATGTACCATATATCTAACTACAATATGCGTATACACTATTACAGTCTGCAGCCGATTGTCTTGAAAGTGCGTTTTAATTTGCATCGATTAATAAAATTATAATTAATTTAATATGATTGAAAAACAATAATTCGTGATACCGATCCACACAGTGGATAGAGCATAGAAATAGAAACGAGTATTCGGCCCCACACCCATCCGGATCTGCTGTTATCAAAAACAATAATAATTATTCATATGGTTTATTTTACTTGGAGTTCTTACTTGTAAGACTATCGTGGAAAATCTCTTTTAAAAACTGCTGTTAGCTTATCCTATATGAAATACTAAATAGGTACCTTATATCCTCCACGCGTCACGTGTCGTGTGCGTTAAACATCCGTCGACGCTAGTGCAACTTTGCACTGTTATACTCAGACGATGAAAACATATTATTTTACCTTCGTACTATGTTATATCGATTAGTAGACAAAAACGAATGGCCAATTTTTCATGCGACTTTCCAAACGATTTTTTTTCTTTTCGGCCAAACGGTTTCCGTTTTTTTGCCAGTCGTTTTCCTTCGCGTATTTTGCAATGGTCGTGACCGAAGCTATATATACCTATATAAATAAACTGTTTGTAATATATTATTATTATAACGGTCGACGTGCCTAATATACCGTACCATCTGATCTGTACTGCAATATCGCGGTGGTAATATATTGGGATAGGCCGCGGCGCATGTATGACAAACAAACACCGACCCGTTGTGAAGACGAGTCGGTGCGGTTTTTTTTTTGTTTTGACTTTTGTCGGACTACCACGTAGACGAGCAGACGATAATAATGTATAAATAGCCCTTTTTGTGGGCATCGATCAACGTCCACCGCATCGGGCACGTGATAAATTATTGGCAGCGGCGGCGGCAGCAGCGGCATCGTCGGCGATGCTGCCGGAAGGCTTTGATTTCTCTCCACCAACCGGTTATCGGAATTCGGGACCTACTTCGAGACATCCGGCATTTCCACAACATTCACCGAAAAGTTATAGGAATAGGCCCATTTATGTGCGTGCGTAAGCTCGAGTGATTACGGCCGAGTGTGTGCGATTTGTTTGAACAAAAATTCCGTCGTGTTAAATATTCGAACGCGGCAATTATAGTATATGTATTATATGCACATATACTAGTACAATGTATACTGATACAGATACCAGAAAAAAACTTAGAAAACAAAGTGAATCTTATAAAGTTTGATTACATACTATTTTACTTTTTTTCTATGATTATCGGTGTAGGTATATGCTTTTTTCCAAAAATTTAAAAGAAAATAGTTTAAAATTTCCTAATAAAATGTGCACATATATAGTAATATAATGCACTCAACAAACCACGATTTTCCAAAAAACTATATTGTGTGTTTTTTTATTATTATTATTATTATTATTATTCTTTATTTATCCTTTTCATCATGCCTGACGTCAGAGAAGTTTTGTTTCACATTTTTTCCCGCGGTCATCGAAACGCGTTTTCCTCGCATATAAAAATATGCACATATAAATATATATTTGGATTTCACTATGCGAGCATTATATACGGTGGTTCGAATGTTGACATATTCCGTCTGAAGAACAAATAGTAACGGCATGCTCGATGAGTGGACACAGGTCTTTGAAAATTACGTTGGAAAACGCACGGTAAACGGGAATTTTCCGTCCCATGTGTTTTTCAACAAGCAAATCGACTATACGGTATATTATAGGTATATGGTTGTGTGCTGGTGCGTAACGAGATCCCAATTGCCATGTGACTGATTCAGAAGGAGTGTACTTACACACACACACACACACATATATATATACATAGATATAGATATAAATACGTACAAATGATCGTCGATAAAACGCTCAGTGAATTCAAATATCATCGTCTACTGTGTAGGATGTACGCGTAACGCCAACCGGGTCCGTGTACGTAATCGTACTGTAAAAGTGTAAACGTTTTCAATTTTATAGAATTGTGATAAATATTGTAACGTACGTGTACACGATTATTGAATATTATAAACAGATAAAAAGAAAGCTAGTATGTGTGTAGGCGAGAGAGAGAGAGTAAGATAAAGAGAGAGACTGTGAGAGAGGGAGTGCGTTTGGTGCAGAATGCAAAGATACGAGTGAAAATTTATACAAACGAGTTTTTTTATGGTAAAAATATTTTTTAAGTAAATTATTTCGTCAAATTAATTTAAGATTATAATAATTAAAAACTACCACTGCTATCTTTAAATCGATCAATGTTCCGCTATTGCAGTACACTAGAACCTATAATATAAATTTTAATAATGTTTATGAGCTAGTACAAATCTCATATGTCTTGACGACAAGCTCGAGACGAGAGGAAGTAGAGAATAGACGTTAACCTATTACAACAACAACAACAACAACAATAATTATTATTATTATTTTATCGTTTTCTCTCATTTCCGGGTGCGTTGCACGTGTACACGCGTAACATATTATCATACATAATAATATATATAATAATCCACAAGTCGATCGACTGCTCTTATTAACGGATTTTCCGTATACGCAAAGACGATATACACTAGCACGCGTTCTTTATACATCACGCCGCTGTATTTAGTAAGGCCCAACACGCGACGGTCTTACTGTAATAACGATAATATTATTTTAATGACTGTGGATAATTATTACGCTGTAAGGTAGGCATCTATACAATATTATATATGACTGCGCCCGCAGTGGATTGAGACCGACCGGTGTCTCTGCGGTGCGGCGGCGGATAATCGTTTTGCACGCGCTCGGCTCTGTACAGAAAACTGCTGTGCCGCCGAAGTCATCGATCTGTCTCTCGAAAAACGCAATACTCCATAGGTACACACTGTCTGTCAATAATAATAACAATAATAATAATAATAATAATATGAAGGAAAAAAACCAACAAATAAACACAAAACAAAATCAAACAAAAAACGGCTGTTTGAGTGCGATTTTTAGTAACGTCACCGTTTAACGGTACTCGTCGCTGCGCACTATGCCGCGAGGTCGGTGGTGAGCGATTGGATTCAGCAATTATACGACGACGACGACAGTATAACTACTACGAATGCACCAGCAGCTGCCCGTCGACAAACAATCATATTATATCTGCTACCTCTCTATCTAAATAGGTACATGTCAGTCGACAGCGGTATTTCGTTATTATTATTACACCGATCATTGCTTAAAAAAAAAAAAAACACGCTTTTCGAGAAGATCGTTTCAATCAGCGTGTGTTTATTACACGGCCATCGATCTAAATCGATCTATAGACGCGCCGTCAAATGGAGACGTCGTGGCGTCCTACTATGTTATTATTATTACGCACTCGTGTGACCGGCGATGATTCGTAGATACTCCATACGGGACTCGTCGGAAATCATCACAGTAAATCATCGATCACACGCACGCGCTTAAAAACACGCTTGCACACTCACACGACTTTAGCTGAAGACCTCCCGCCGTGACCCGACACAGCAGGTAACCACATAAACGGTAGGGTGGCATGGATTTTGTCGTTTTACGTAATTCCGTCCAAATAACAAATTTTAATCGAATCACTCGATTCGGATTTTTTTTCTTAACCTATGCGAACCTATGCCACTGTGTCTGCATCAAACGGACACTCCTCTAACATCGCGATTTTATGCGAAAACATTATAAACAACTGTAAAATAACCTGGATTGTCCATACCTACAATAATTATCGCTTTTACCAGTGACACGACGAGCTAACGAAATCTGACCAACGAGTGTAATAAAACAAATTTGTGACGATGAAAAATAATCCCGATCATTTCATCTTAATATATATGTATATATAATAAATAAATAACGAACATAATATTAAACGAGTATTTTATGATCGACTCTCTGACGACGAGGACAATAAAATTAATATATTTATACATATATTATGGTGTTATACAGGATAAAATATGCAGCTGGTGGTTTTCGACGGATTTATGATTCGCGCATTTAGTCGAATCACATGCATAAGCAATATAATATTACGTATTTATAAATCATGTTTTTTATCGTGAAAATGTATTGTTTGTAAACGGTTAAAATGTTAACAAAAACTCCAATGGTGGCGCGTACACTAAAAAACGGCAACAATAACAATAACAAACGATTGAATAATTATAGCAATGCTATTGTTTTCGGGTGCACGTCCATAATACCGACGATATTATAATTGTAACATAAATATTAAATGTTCCATATCGATTGCACGTTGTTATCAACAAATGTTTATTCAAATCCGTCACTTGCACTCTTTTAGCTCTTTAATTAAACCGAATAGATTTAGCGTAGGTAATTTTTGTATACAGTTTTGTGTAGGTACGAATGAGTGAAAGGGTGATGACTGTGAGTAGCAACAAGTGTGCAGGTTGTTTCATCATATTATTAAAAAAATGTTAAGAACAAACCGATCATAAAATATACATAATATAACCTTTATAATAAAATATATAGGTTAAGTATATAGTATAACTACCATAACTTGTCGTGGTGGTGATGAGAAGGGGGAGGATAAATACATAAAACTGCTGTGTAAAGAATTATCATAATATTATTATTCTACATACCTATTGACTATAAATGTAGATCGCGACACGGAGTGAAAATTATACAGGCCAACAAATCGACGTAGGCATTATTATAGTCATCGATGATGGAATGCCACGCGCGTCTCGTCATCTCGTCGCGGTCGAGCATCGGCAGTTTTACTATATTATACGTAAATATACATAATACTAGTGTATTATAGGACTATACAAAATGCAAACCCGTTAACCCGCGGCAGCCACTTGCTATAAACACGAACTATTATTATATCGTTTTGCAAATAATCCCGTCCACATATTTTCCGTTAAAGCGGTGGACCGCCATAAAAGCGCGCCTAGAAAACGCTAAAAAAAATTAAATCTATAATAATGACAATATTTCACAATAAATCACGTATTATAATATTATATTTTCGTGTACATAGACAATGTGCGATTATTTCCACCACCCTGAATAATAGATATCCGTCTAAAATTTTTTTGATTTCACGTTTGCATAAAATATATCATTTAGACAACGAGACGTTCAAACTATCGACTATTTTTTTTATTTAAATTCCATATGTAGGATAGGAATATATAATGTTATTGGACGTGTCCTCAAACTTGGACGGAATGTCTGTTGTAGGTACAGCTAATATACGCGGATAGAGACATAGAGTAATAACGATTCCGTGGCTTGGTTCCAAAAACTAAAAAGGTCGATTTCACTTGAAAATCTATTAACATAATAATATTATAAAGTATATAAAATATAATAAACTATTTTCTCATTATAATATGCTAAAGGGCATAATCACGGCAGAATCGCGGAATAGCTGTAGTATGATACTAGGGTATTATTGTAAGGAATAAAATTAATATTTTTTTTTAATACAACTAAATCGATTTCAGCCATAATTCACTTTCAAGTATTAACTATTTGGATATTTACTCGTATTATGTGGGTAGGTATATTAATTGTATTGTATAATGTTAATAATATTATGTACCTGATTCAAATAACTACAATAATTATATTGTCATTTCAAGATTAATATAGAACGCTTGTTGAATAGTACAAAATATATACCAACGTAATATTATACAGGTCCGGTCACCTCCGATATTCGCATTTCGCGGATTATTATCTGTTTCCGTTTTGGTGGAAACCGACCCACAGCGCGTGGTCGCACGCCTCCAACAGTTTACAACCTACGTGATTACTGATTATAATTTATGATAATAATTACAGGTATAACATAATAAAGCGCCGAATATTCGAGAGTTTATTCTTTTGAGTAAAATGTAATGAGATCCGAGTATCCGACGAGGTAATTGGTTGACACCAATTATCGTTTTTAACCGGTTATAATATGTGCTAATTAGTATGTTTATCGATCTAAATATTTTTTTTTATATACTTAGTTTTAACTTTAACAATTTTAAATCTTTTTTATAAATAAAATAAGTAAAAACGAAAACAAAAAAAAAATTAACAAAAAATGGCTAGCATATTATCATAATTTGTATTATTTGGTAATAATATAAAATATATACGTAGCATAAATTATATACCTATAAATGTATATGGATTTCAGATTTTGAAACTATTATTTAATATCTATAGATGAAATGTGCATGTTACGCAGATATGACGTATGTGTATTATTCAATTCTTTAGCAAAAACTAAAATAACATTCAGCATTATTTCCTTATAATGTGATGTACAACGGGACTTGTATTTGGAATATTAATATTTTACCATTATTTTGAGAAACTATTCTCGAACATATTCTCGTCTCGTATTCAAACTATATAACATAATATTATATTGTTGTATTGAATAGATTCGGGAAATTAGCTTATTGTACTGCAGCGTGCCAAACTGATAACAGAGAGATATATTATAAATTATAATATAATGCAATGTACGTATACCATTTACTCTTCGGTAGAGTTATAGCTAGTTTTCATAATTTCTCGTTTAATCATCAATCGTTGATGGATATTCGACAGTATATAAATGAGAACGGTGCGTATTTAAATAAAATTTAAATCGATTTTATACATAAATTAACTAAGATATAAGATACATACTACGAGTACCTACATAGATTTACTAAAAAAAAAAAATACTCAAACACTCTTGGAATTGGATGCTAATCAAGTGTTTTTTTTTTCACGAGTGACTCAATGGCGAATATTGGCAAGCTTGTCAACAGATTTAGGTCATACATTTTAAATGTTACTGGGCAATTTAGAATTTATAGTAACTAATTCCACAACACATTTCAATAATTACAAACAACATTTTAAAGGAAAATCGTCAGTCGTGCTTCACCAATATAACCATCAAACATCAAACCTGCAGATATAAAATATTATATGATATGATTTCAGATTATTCGTTTTAGAAAGTTATACCTAATAAGTTATAACGTTTTTCAATAAAACCCACGCGAAACAGTTAAACAAATAATGATTAAATTATTAATTTTTCGTAAAAAAACGAATACTGTCTCGGAAAAACCGATAGCAGTTCTTCGGAGCAATCGACGGAGTTTGATATTCAGATGATAGATACCAACGTTTGTTTGTATGTTCAAAAAGTTGTAATATTATTACTGTTAAGTAAGAAGTAAAGAAAAACACTATGCGAAAATGAAAACCACGTCACAATTATTTAGTTATTAACCAATCTATTAACACCGGTAGAGTCAATAAAATATGGGTACAATAAATGAATAAAGTATATCGCTTCGTCTATCCTTAAAGTACCCATTGTTCATATAGAGGGAATTATAGGTAGTGGATTGAAAAGGGGCAATCCCTCCTAATATCGTTTTTTCTATTTAATAACTGTTTTTATAATCATTGATTAGCTATTGAGTTAGTTAAGTTTATGACAGTTGTACAACTAGACTATAGTCTATATTATAATTGTAAAAAAACAAACAAATCAATAACCTCAAAATACCTATAATATATCGTTAATGGATTTATAGTAGGTATTACAATAAACGTGGTTGGAGAATATTATATGAGTGTTAAAATTATGAGCCACCCCCTTCCCCAAATTGTATTGGATAACTGTGAAATAGTGTGTACAGATCGATCGACAGGTACATAATTACTATCTGTGATGCTATATTATGTACATATTATTAATTATTATATACGTACGGGGGGGGGGGGGGGGTCGTGTGCTCAACAAACGTTTCGTAGACTGTGACGCCACGGGCTGCACGCTGCGTGCGCGATGATCAAAGGTCATACTACGGAACCGGTGGCAAAAATGATGTCGTCGAACGCACCAGCTGACCCGTGAAATTCTCTCGGTCGGTGAGCACAGCATCTGCAGTCCGCCGACATCTCTCAACTGTCGATCACCTGCTCTTCCCTGCCGCCCGACGAACTTCACTATTGTATACCGTTTTTCGTGAACCTCTGCCACGCAAATCTGTACTGCAAGCACTTATAAAAATATATTTTATTTTTAATCTTTATTAGGTATTAGAAATATATATATATTATTTTCTTGTCATCGCTGTCCGCCACTCAACTTTGCGTCCTCACAAAAGTATTATAAATTACGATTACCTATATATAATAATATTGTGATGGTGGAAAAGTATTATTTTTCCTGTTCTTGGAAACTAACAAAACAATCAACAAAATGTTTAATAATTTTTTTACGTAGTCTAATTTTTAAATTAAAAAAATACATTTAGATTAAACGAAAATATTACACATATGGAAAAAAAACAATTATTTTTAGTATTCAGAAAATTATATTATATTTTATATTATGTAAATAGATGTTACTCAAGTGAACACTTCACCACAATAATATGATACCGTCATTAAAACGATAATTTCAGACTTGCATTAATATATTATATATATATAGGTAGCTGTTTAGTGTTCTTATCCAGTTTCGTCATGTAATATATCCACCCAACTTCTCCCCTGGGAATAAAAAAGTGTAAAATAAACACACATACACAATAATATAATTATACAAATATATATATTCTATATGGTCATATGAGATATATTTTGAATACCCCAGTCGCGGACTACAAGATAAATCTCGTCGCGTTCGTTAGCAACCGCGCCAATTACGCGCCAGTGCAGAGTTGCACAACCGAACCATGACCGATGTCGACTTACCGTACCGGAAACTCTTATGAATGTATCTCCACAACACTATACCGTGGTTATGGTCATCGCATACATGAATATATTAACGTTGTAAAGTTTTTAAACGAGACAAAGTGCAGTTTCTGCCGAGTCCTGTTGATTCGTTTCTCACGTCCACGTGCATAATATTACTACGAGCTACGGGTAATATAACAACATAATAATAATATAATACGTATACTTTTTTTTTTAAGTATAAACTCGATTTGATTATTTATTTATTTATTTGAATGTTTATCTTAACTGTACATCAAATGCACGACGCAGGCCGTCTCGGACGCGCGTTCGCATCACCCGAAAACTACGTCAATTTTCTATTATTTTGACGCCGGCAGAAGAACCGGTGCGATATTATTACATACCATACGCAACGGAACTATCGGTAACCAAACTGTATTTTATACACGCATTATGTTTCCGCCACCGTTACAGTTTTTACACGCGATACGTTGTACGAGTATTAGAGTAGGTACGTTGGAATTCTGCAGGTATCGATCAGACAACGTGGGAATTTGAAAAAATCGACCATTAGTAAAACAATATTGATCAGCGTTATGAGGTATAACAATACGCGTGTAGGTAATATCGATGTGTTAGATACACAGTAAACAGAACACGATTGCGTTTAAAACGTCTTTTATCGAATCCTGCAAATCAACGCAGGATATATGCGAATAACTACTAGTATTTATGTTCAGCAGCAGCAAAGATAACGACATCTGAAAAGGTACATAAATATTTTTGTATATTAGGACATTTGAATTTTAAATCAGAAATATATTAGGTATGTTAGATATTATTTTTATCTTCAAATTTCGGAAGTTATTTCCAAACCGGTTTTCGTACTTATTTTATAGTTTAATAATACAAATTATAACTATATAATTATTTACTAATAAAATGCATAATGCAAATGATTAATACGTATTTTGATTGGTCTATAAAGTATACTTAAATACATTTCCGAGTAAAACATGTATTAAATTATATTATTAATAAACCACCCTTTTTTGTAGCTAAATATTTTTTTAGTCTTAACTTCAAGGTTAGTTTGATGAAGTTTTAATAGACAATTAACAGACGTGGAAAAAATACATCTTAAAGATCTTTGACGAGTAGATAGAACTTCTTTCAATCATTGGCTATATTATATTCTCGTTGAAAAAAAAATAATTCTCGGAAGCCGAGTTATTGCAATTTAATTTATTTCAACACCACAATAAAATCAAATTATGCCGCTGGCAATTTTCGTATATGTACACGTAGTATGACGTTTCCTTATACGCCCAAAAAATCAACAGTAATTAAATGCTTGGATTCGTATTGGTTCAGTCAGGTATCTATCTACTGATTTATATGAGAGTCAAACTTATTTTTTTTTTATCTGTTGATGACATAACTAATATAAACGAAAATTACCACACTCAATCAATTTAATACTTTTTAGTTTTTTATTGTGTAAAAAGAAAAAGTTTTTAAGAGATTTTTTGAACTTAATTTAAAAATAATTTTCATCTATAGCTATAAATTTAAAGCACTTATAGGTACCCATTAAACTCCATCATGCAATTGCTATTGATAAATTTAAAAACATAACTATTATACAACTTTCTCATAAAGTTTTATAAGAAAGTCAATAAATAATATAATATAATATAACAAAGTAAAATCGATATTTTTTAACACATTTTAACTTCTTTGTAGGTACAATACTTAAAATAGCTATTGCGTTTAACATAAAAATATTATTTTGATGTGAAAAAATTATAGTTTATTAAAATCATATAAAAATATATAAACTATCAGTCGGTTTTACAAGTTCATTACCTATATAAAATATACGGCAGAAATCATAAATTATGTAAAAGAGTTTCCATACAAGTCATTAAATATAAAATTAAGTAACCATCTTTTAAAAATCTTAAAAGTTAATTTAAGGGCTTATAAGTCACTCCTATACTTACACAATTATATATTTTAAAAAGTTATATACAAATCTTTTACGAACTTAAATATATATTATATGTATACTTATACATGACACACAATATGGTATTATTTAATAAAATCAAACTTTCTAAATAATTTCCATAAAGCTTTATTATTTTAAAAATAGAAGGTGTAAATATATTAAAGTAGAAAACTGTGATATTTATGATTACGTAGTGTAACAAAGTGAACTGTTAATAACATCATCGTTTTGACACAATAATTTTGTTATTACTATTACAAATATTTTTGAATATACTTATAAATTCTTGTTCATGTAATACTGTAATATTTCGATTTCAAAATAAACCTTAACTATCGTTAGATGTAAAAAGCGATGGCAGTATACACAATCAATTCTGTCGCTAGACTTTACAATAACAGTCTGGGCTAAAATCATTATTAAAATGAATTCAAGTGCTTGATTTTCACTTTTCAAACAAAAATATAAATAGATAAATACGAACAGTGACATTTGACTTCTTGTACAATTATAGGTACCAACATCCATTCTATTATTCTTCTAGTCTCGTATTGTATACATAAACTAAATATAAAATATACGTCGCGGAAGTCATTACTTATGGTGGGTAACAAAAATTTCCCATTGACTTGCCGCTGTCCGCAAATGCGTTTCCCGATCTATGTCAACGGCATTCCAGTATTGGTTTTTGATATAACCATGCGACAATGGTATTGGTATGCCGCCGTATAAGTGTGTATAAGTACCTATACCTAGCTCGCATCCGCTTCGATCAATTTGCGCGCGAGACCGACAACAACAGTTCGCAGTGTGTATATATAATAATATATTATGTTATTACTTATTATATTATGTATAGGCACTCGTCGTATACATATACATATAGTGTGGGTTAGAATGCGAGCAGCGGATTCTATACTTTTGTTCCTCTACGCAGCAATTTAAATTCGTCCAAAACAGTTTAACTCAATTGCCTAGTGGTAATTCGGCATATTATATTATTATTATTATTATTATTATTATTATTATAATTTTTCGAGCGTACGGTTCTACGTAATATGACGCGAGCAAAGTGAACGAGAATAAAAAAAAAATTATGTATATGAATAAAAACCAACTGCACGGCCGTGTCCAATCCAATTGATTGGCCATATCAACACGATATATCGGTCCATTTCTCTCCTCTTTCTGTCTATTTCTCCCCCCTCTTCATCTCCCTCGAACTCACTGTCCATCGCCTACACACGCTCGCTACTCAGCGACCATCACCTCATCGTTTGTTGCGTGCATCTGATTATAATATTAGTCCACATAATATATTACCTTTACCTACCTATATTATATGTTATACATTTTATGCACGCGTTTGGGTACATTTCACCGGTATAAAATCCTGTTATATGTGATCATATTATTATAAATATACTGAAGAATGCATATTTACACGTACGTAATATCTCCCATAAAGCACTATGTATTTGCAGTTGCACTGTGAAATTTCTACACACACTCAGCATTTTTTATATTTTTTAATGTCTGATAATCGCCGATACCAATGGATTTCCTTTGCTGTAGTATTGATGTAAGTACTAATTAAATAATATCATATCGTCGGAAACGCCACTCACCCACTCTTATATGACTAGAATACCCCCTCTGTATTAGTATACATATATAATGTGATAATTTAGCAGAAAAACACGATGAGTATTGCACAATATGCAATGAAATTGTACTTGTGGTTGTTGAACTTGGTGATCCCTTTACTGTCTATTAAATTTCTTTCTATACATTATAATATGACTATTATATATATTATGCACATCAGTAAAGTCACTATAATTATTAAATTTTTATTAAATCAAAAAAACAAGTAACTACATGGCTTCATATATAGTAAATTTGACAACTCTAATATTATCTAAGCTAATCGATAAGTGCTTGATTACACTAAAATATTATATTTTTATATCTATAAATACTGTAAATATATTATATTATTAGCAACAAGCAAATTTTTACTGATGCAGTCAATTAAAAAGTATGATTGTGACATTTTTCGTTTAAAAAAAATATTGTTCGTGTTATAATAACTATTTTAATATATACCTATAAATCGTAAGTAGTAAGTACTAAGTAGGTATATAGATATTAGATACAATAATAAAATTGTATGATTAACAGGCTCTTTTCTGTAGGTAAGTATGTATTTCTGTTGTACGTCATTATTATAGATTTATCAAATCTACTGTCATTCTCAATACACGTAACATACCTTGTTAGCAGGCTTAATAAATATCACATCAAATGATATTGATTTCATAAAATCGCTAATGTACGATATTGTTGGTAGACGTTAAAGCCACGGAATGATGATAAAATCGTAAAAACATATTATTTTATATCAAAATGAGGCAGACGTGTTCAATGTATTTAATGCAAGCTTATTACCTATACGATAGATTAAAATGCATCAGAATTAGAGTATAAATTATTATTATTGTTATATTCTTAGACTTTTTTTGAAGTTAAATTTTATTTTTGAAAAAGATTTATCGGAAATTGCGTGGAAAATAATTTCATAGGACCAGAAATTGTTGTTAGTACACCGATACATTCCAGTTATTCCTATTACTGCAATAAAATAAATTCGCCTTAAATTATTAGAAAGATTTTGTTCGTAATCGTAAAAACACACGTTTCTTAATAAATATTATTTGAAATAACTTAACAGACCAAACAGTTTTACAATATAATAATAGTAATAATATAATTCTAGAACGACTAAAATCAATTTTAATGGATACCATAAAAAAAGATTGATAGCTCGTCACATTTTGTTAAAAAATAAAAAAAAAACAACGAATAATTCAATTAAACGCTGGATTAAAATACAATAGACGTGATGACAATTACAAACGTGTACATAAAGATACTTTTAGTACTTTTATCGCAATACGACCGCATAACCATAAAAGTTATTTCATTTTTGATGTTGAAAAAATAGGTAACAGGTACATGTATAAAAACAATCATAATAATAATCCAACAATAACAATAATATTATGGTTCGTCGGTTTTCAACGGGTCATAATTATATTTATACGTAACGATTTGACCGTACGTAAAAAAAAAAAAAATAAATCAAAAAACCAAAAACAAACAGGTCGTCGTCGTTGCTGGCGGACACCAAAGAAATAAATAATGCTATACATTATATTATGCTAACGATTTAAGTATTTATGGTCGGAAAATAAAACCAGAAAATGTATTTTTATTATACAACACACAATAAGATTATGTGCCCGCGCGCGTGTGAATCGGTAAAGCGACATTTAATGCGTTTTTAACCGCACTTGGAACCACAGCGGTCAGTTTCCTGTCGAGGGGTCCTCTCCGTTATGCGACTACTATATGTGTCCATCCGCCCACCCGTTCCCCGGCCCTCTACTGTTCGACCAAGTATAATATAATAATATAAGTACTTCACTCGCTGACGAGTATATCGGAAAGTCAAAACGTAAACAGTGTCCGCCGCCGACGACCCACTGACTCATTTCCTTAAGGCGTTTATTATGTATACAATGCACACACACACACACACACACACACACACATACACAAACGTACTCTCGCAATACGTGCACACTCACACAGTCAACAGCGGAGCATTGACAACCGTTAAACAAGGATTCCGTCGTGACTGGATTCGCATACAATGGACACTGCACACATAGGCGATTTCTATTATGCCGTGTAATTTTTTTAAATTTTATTATTATTATTATTATTATTATAGATTTTTTTTTCCTATGCGCCGCCGCGTGCTGACTGCTCCCGCAATATAATATTATATTATACATGTATAATGGTATATTATAATCCGCCAGAATCGTATCGGAGAAACGCATCGCCACGGATTATATTATTTACAACCGGCGAATAGTCGAGTCACACAGCTCTCAGCTAGTTCGCCTTAGTATCTATAATATATTATGTATATGTATATACCTATATTACAACTATGTGCGGGACGCCGTCGTGGAAATTGACAGACGATATAATATATTATTTTCGAAACGGGTTTTCGCGGAAACGCATAATATAGTATATTGTTATTATACGCATGCGGACATAATCTTACCCTCGAACGCGACCGTTCCACAATTTTCATCCCGAAAATCATATTTTGTACGACGCACAAAGAGTCCCGTTGCGAGTTTTTCATATTATTATTATTATTATTATACATACATACAGGATTATATTAATATCATAATAATAAGTACCTATATATTTTATTTGTAGAAACCACACGTCCCTCTCGTTCAAAAAGGCCGTCTGTCGTGGAGTAATGCGTATACAGTATAAAAACTATGTTCATATAATTTATTTAACTTTTAAGTTTATGATCGTTTTCGATATTATACACAACTTAAGTCCATGATGAATTGACATATTATTATAAATGTATAAGCTATGGGAACCGGCAATGCGACATGCAAGAAAGTGAATGAGGATAACAAACGAATTATAATAATTTTACGATTGATAAAACCGGTGAAACTTTCGTTTTAATAATAATTATTCAAATGGAATAAAAAATAAAAAACGGAATATAAATAATTTATTGTATACCTACGTATGTTAAGTACCCTATGTACGTGGGAGATTTCGATTGTATCTTTTACTGTCAGTGTGACCATCGTAAATGATAATAAATACGTGTTTTGAAGCTATATTATATACAAAATATATAAATACGATTATAAATATTAAAATACTAAAATACCTACTTAGGTAAATGTAAATGTACAAATCTTTTATTACAATATGTTTTCGAGTAAAAGTGTTATAACTGAATACAATATATATTCTAGCACGTAGGTAAGTACCTGTAGCTGTATACATCGTAGTACACAGCTTTTATACGTGTAGATATTACCCGGTCGTACCTATATTATATAAATACATATAAAAATACTCATTATTATAAAATATGGTACCTATTCAATATACTCACGTGCATTTTACCGGTGAAAGCGCTACACCGAATGATAAAAATATCTGATAAAAAAAACCGCGACAAACCACGTATAATATTATATAGGTGCCTACGCGTCTTGCTTACACCAATATTATTATTATTATTATTATCTATACTCGATATCTGCGACACGAGGTATCTCATTTCTCTCACGCACGAGCATATTTCGGTAAAATTCACTTTTCCCAGTCAGAGGTGTTTAGCCGAGGAAAGGTCGACGTTATGTCTTTAAGCCAAAGGTGCACGCGTGTACCTAACTCTACCACTGTCATCTGTGCATGCGTTGCAAATATTTAACGAATCGCTGTGCAGATAGTCGTGTATGTGTACAGTATACTCAATATGCATTAGCGTCCGTCACGGCAAAATATTTCCGGTCGTATATTATTATTGTTTATTATAATATACATTACTATATTAAGTCAGCCGCAGAGGCAAATAGTAATTACGCGCGCGGTCGTATATGTTCGTATACGGTTAATACCCGTGTTTTATTACCGTTTTTTTTTCCGTCTCGTCGACGGCGACGATTATATCGAATTTTCTGTAAAAGCACGGAAACACGTGGAGTTAACGGCAGCATCAGCTACGATAATTATGCCGCAGAAACAGAGACAAAAATAATAATAATAATAAACCTGTAGTAGTTGCCGCTGTCGACGACAATCATCGGTGACCGAAGTGCAATAATAACGATTGACAGGCGACCGGAAACGCGAAGCACGCGTGCCATACCTATGTCTCGGCGAGATTGTTTTAAACGCTATATAATGATGACGATGATAATGATAATATGTCGAACGGACAGAAACTGCATTGCCGTCAGCCCTACGAATTAGGTATACGTCATAAACATATTATATATAGGTACCTGCAGTAAAATATAACTGTAATAAGCTTCAGTCAATATAAATATAATATAATATTATTATCATTTCAGCATCATACATCTGTTCAGGTCAAAAAATGAAAATCATGTTTTCCAACAAAAAATATGATCATAGGCTTACAATAATTGTAATATTTAATTAATAATTGTTATAATATATTATATACAGCTATACCGCTTAATAAAATCGTTGACTGTATATGAGTTATTCGTTTCAAGTATATGCATTTGTTATTTCAAAAACTTTTTACTTACATATTCGGGCATATTGCAGAACAGAATACTTTTCTGAGTACTTTGACAGATAAAAATCGAATTTCGAATGAGTAGTTAATTAGTTGTAAGTACGTATAAATATTTAAAGTTTAAATAAGTTGACTCCAACATTCTGTGGTGTACATACCCCTCTAGGGCTCAACCATCTACTCCGCCAATCTATAAACCATAAATACTGTAATTAATTAACAGCTCGATGGAAATAAGAAAATGATTCATCAAAATAGGTACTTCAAATAAGTATTCTGCTTAGGTTATTTTTCAAAAATGTTGAAATTTTCGAAATAATGATTATAGACTAGTTTTTATACAAATATACAATAATAAATTATACCAACATATAGACGAATACGTGCGTCCTTTGATACTCCATCGGCAGTTCCGGTTCCTGTATAGCACTATAGCTCCTTATCGTAGTCATCATAATAATTGTATTATATATAGGTACAAAATCAGACGTGTGTAAAAATCCTAGTACAAAAAAATGTATTATAATATAATATATTTCACCAATGTAATAATAAATATGTATTGCAGACTTCTGTTCAAAAACAGAGATACTTTTGGACTTTGATCTACACAGATCGTAAAATATTGCACGAGTACACAATTTTTAGATAAATCCGTACCAATATAGTATAATGGTAATACAATATATGACGTAAAGGAACACGCAATGTACTTCGATAACTTGAGTTGTTATGACATGTTTCTGCACTCTGTGTATATACTCAGTTGTAACGATATCTGCTGACATCTCTGAGGTCGAATACTACGATTTTCTTCGAATTATTTCATTCGCCTGATTCGGTATTTACTATTTAATGTCATCTCATAACTACATTTATCCTATTCCTATACGTTATAAAATAGTATACTTGTATACTAATAAATAAATTGTTATATAACATTTATATATTATAAATTAAGATTTATTAAATAATATTTTATTTTTCAACTGTGGCCTAATATAATATCAATGGTTAGAGTATAAATAAATAAAAAAGTACGTAAACAATGTTTTAGTTAGTAAGTTTTCAATCATATTTTCAGGCTCAACTAAATTAACAAAAACTGTGTCCATTTAACTAACTACAGTATAGGTAAGTAAATAGTAATAAAAAAAAAAATGAATTGAATTAAAAAATATTTTGTCAATATAGAGCCGATAAAATATTTGTTATACACAAAATTTTTTAAAGGTACGGTCTACTATAAATATCTATAAAATAAATGAATATAATACTGCATTAAATAAGGTGTACCTAGCTAAGGTATTTGTTTTTCTGTGCTTATCACTCAGTAGTAAGTTAATGATTTTAATCATAAAAAATTAATATTATGATTATATCGAAAACCATCAATGTATATTTTATATTTATTAAATGTTAAATATCTCCCTCTCGTCTCAGATTCAATTGTACCTAAATATCTTGTACCTATATTATGATACAGCTATATAGTCATATGATGTGCACGACCGAGGCTCACGATTAATCGAACTAAACACAAAAAAAAATAATATACAATTTTCCTAAATACGTGTATAATTGGATAATGAATCCATGTATAGATATTATAATATTTTATGATCAATTATTCGTATACGAACTACGAAGATACGAACGGTGGAATCTTTTACGCTAAAGTGAACGACAATAAGTCGTTTCTACGTGAAGGTTCAAATTGCGTAAATGTTTTACAATAATAATAGAGATGGTTCATATACGAAATACACGGTCGTATATATAATAATAATTGCGTAAACTCCAGATTGCCTGATATAGGTGCCTAGTACAGAATAATGACTTAAGTGTATAATATAGTCATTATGACCGTGGACTGTCAAAATAATAATACGTTCATCGCGTGTGAATCCGACGTTTTTGTTGGTTTATATTACTATGGATTCATGTATTATATTATTTTAGAAATATTCAATATAGTATCGACTATCGGGATAATAACACTCGATAATTATTATTGTACACGTTTTAAGGGCAATGGTTCCAACCTATTTTTCGTCAAATCCAATCAAATAATAATTCTATATAATGCATACAATTATTATGAACGTTTCGTAATGCATACGCGTACTATAGTTACCGATCGTTTCAGAACATAATGTCCATCACTGCAAAGTATAAAACTAAATAAAAACAACGATTGCGCTTCGATAAAGATTGTATAATAAATAATAATATGCGCAGGACACGCGTGATACGTATGGCCGTGTGTATGGAGTTACTTGTGCAGGACAATTTGCAGGTTATTGTCATCCGATGAAGGACGCCAATTTACTAGGAATTTAGGGGAGGCAATAAGTCCATCGTTCATTATGAGATATAAAAATAGTAGTTATAAATAGTAGCCAGTGACCCATTTTTTCCCAATTGTGAGAGGGTGGTAATCAGGACGGTATCGAAGCTTTATCTAGAGCGTCAAAACTATAAATACTTCTTTGACGGTTGATGACAACATGCTATGTCTTGATCAATTAAAGTAGTATATGCTCATTTTTGAAGGTAACAACAAAATATTGACAAGTCACTTGTGTTAAGATCCTAGAAAAAATATGTATTATATTTTACAATACTACAGAATAATATAGCGTAAGTACTATGTCTCAAACAAAATATTTATTTTTATTATTATATATGTTACATTGTACCTACATATATATTATATATATATATACCTAGGTTGTGCTTGTGGTTCATTCGACTGTCGAAAAGAGGGCCATTAAGCACACGTTCAAATTATATATTTTTGTGTCTATATACAAGTACAGTCTGCGAGACTGTATATACCTGTATATTGACTGCGTCTTTATTGTATGAGTGAGTGAGATATATTACAAAGAAAGAGAGAGATTGGAAAAATCCATGAACCATGCACAATAACGGTATAGAAATCGCGGTATAATTTATCTATATATTTATTATAGTACAGTATTCGCTATTTCAGTTTTATCCGTTTTACCGCTAAAACGTTTACAAATATATTTTTACGAGCAGCGTCGCAATTAGCAAATGCTATTTAAACATCAAATAACGTCCACTACATCAGAACTAATATAAATAGTTATTACTTTTTTTTTTTTAATCAAATCATACATAATGCAATTACATTTCCATTATTTTTTCGATTTTTGATTGAAAATTATCTTCTTTCCAAAAATATATGCAAATCAACACATAGTGATAAAAACGATTTCAGTTTATCGTTTGAATACATCGACGATAAAGTATTTTATGTTTTGGTTATACTCGACAGTTCAACATATAGTTTGTTGTACGTAAACATATAATGTGCATATTTTTTATATACAAAATATAATGTCGATACTTATGATATATAGGTACCTTAGAATAATCATTCATTGATTTATTATTTATTTTTTGAGTATTTTATATCTGTCTCGCTATAGTAGCAAATTTTGGATAAAAATTAAACTAAACGCTACATTATTTTATTATGAGCATTATTCGTTTCGATGATTTTTTCAGGCATTCTCATATAATTACAAAAATAATTGTAGTGTACATTATTTATTTATTTTTTTTTCAAAAACGATTTGTCATCGCTTGTTATCAACACATGATATACGTATACGGTCGTTTTTTACACACCATTGTCTCGTCAAGTAGATAATTGCATTCACACGAAAAACGTGACATTTGTGTTATACCTACCTACCATTATGTATTTATGTGTGTGGTATAGACTATAGACGTCTATATTTCTATGATAGTGTGGTAGTGCCTATACGATATGGTATGTGCATACAGTCGTCATGGAGTTAATATCTGCACACAGGTTAACTAGATTTCGCTTCTCTTGAGTTTCTGAAACTGTTTAATTTCACAAAACAATAAGATGGAAATCGCCTGAGTTTCTACTATTCGATAATTTGCTTAAAAAATATATTTACTGTATCCATACATTAGAAATAAGTTTAAATGACAAACTCATTATTAACGAAAAAATTGTACCTATATGTATAAATGAGTTTAGGCAGTTTAGCTACCTATTATCTATGTATTATTATAATAGTATTGTCAACGTGATTTTATGTCACCGTGGTAATTTAAAATAGTTGTCGCATATGGGTGAAATTATATCTTAAAATATAAAGTTTATTTTTTGTTTTAAAAAAAATAACGTATTAATTTATTTTTAATCTTGTTTGTTTCAGGTAAGATATTATTTCATTGATTTGGCATTGTTACCCACCTCGGCCATTGTGGTATGACATTTTTCTCGTAATATTATTTACAGTTATAGCTAATTAATATAAATAGTTTAAGCTTCGACCATTGAAGTTTTATTTTGTGCAAGTTAAATTCCAAAAAATGGAATCTTTATGGTTATAAAAATGCATAGACCTGTGGTGTGACTTTCAGAATAATCATTCGTAAAATTCCAAATGAGTTAATCTCAAAAAGTGTTTTACTTTCAATTGTGTACAGTAAAAGAATTATTCTTTGCAGTCTGATATATAATTTACAAGAAAACCTTAATTAAAATCTTTACACAGTTTGCTTATAAATATATAAATGTAAAGCCCTAAAGGTACTTACATGAGGTATTTCTTAGTTAGGTATTTCTATAATTCTATGTAATAAGTACCCAAAGTTTGGAAAATATCTTCTGAGATTATAAAGTGTTGTGCTTGTGCCTCAGTGTTTTCCCATAAAGTTTATAAATAAAATATTAAAATACAAACACGTATTTGACTTTAGACGTATATTCGAAGAACATAATAATACTTTGATTTTTTTAATGCTTACCTACATTTCTACATAATATTTATATTGAAGGACAACAATTGCATGTTTGAATTTTTGATCAATCTCGACTGAATGCCGTCCGTCGTCCGAGCAGTCTTCCTATTATTATTCTTCTCTCCCTTTACCGACGGCTTTTTGCAATCCAAATAACATCGTTCAAATGCATTCGTCTTGCGTGGGGTGATGTGAAAGGCCGTCCGCCGTAGTGCAACTGACAGGTGCCCAAGATTATAATATGGCCGGTATTATAATATGTTATTATTTATATTATATACTTACAAGCGATCGACGCGGCCAGATCAAATAATATAATACAGAGAAGCAGCGGGAAAAAATGTATTAAAAATAAAAATACCCGAAGGTACGTATTATATGTACCATAAACCAGTTGACAACTTAAAACCAATAATGAGGTAACCGGTTGCAGACTGTTTGCGTGTCACATACGGTTGTACTAGAAGTACCTACTACCTGCCTGTGTTTTGTCGTTTCCTGCCCTTAACCTCTCTTACCGTTAACAGCATCTTCCTTTAACTGCAGTGGTGCGGTCAAAACTGGAAAAAAATAGTATCTATATAGATGTATCTATATTCTGTAAAGGTTACCTCCGAAGTGGTCTCGTAACCGTGATAACGGGACAACTAGTTCTTCGAAGCGAAATATCATAAATAAACAATTTCCGACAAATTCCAACAAGACATCGTCGATTATTAACTACCTGTAGAAAGTTCTTAAACAAAGTCCGGATAATAGCTTATCGAATATTGTTTGTGTTCGTTATTACATGCGTGCTTTATATTTACTTGTGCTACTACATCATGTTTTCTCAAATCGTTTCTATACGTGGTTTAAACAACTTCTTACACGCATAATAATTAATTAATTATTTTTTAATGTAGATCAAAAATACATGCCATACACCGATATGTGTATAATATTTATATAATATTGTATTAAGGATATTAATTTATGATTAAACATTTATTTCTAAAATTAAATTATCATACATAAAGACGAGCAAGTATGCAAATATAAAGGTATAATATATAGATAGTGATAAAATAAAATAAACGAACACGAAAAAACATCTTATTATTTATTACTTAATTAAGTACTTATATTTAGATTATAGTTTAATTTTATTAAACGTAGTCCTACTCGTATATATATATATATATCACTGAAACAAATTCTTTAGCTAGTGTATTGATTAAATAAAGGAAAAATATTATTTTTCCTTAATTTAAACACATTATGTACCTATAATAATATTATACTAGACAGTACATAATATGCCCATATACCTCGATATAGATATACTTATTCAAGTCGTAGTCAATCCGTCACAATTTTTGTTGCTACGGTTTTCTTTTATGCTATCCCATTGTTTAAAAGTTTAATACAATGGTTTAAGCTTTAAACCTTAGTTAGATGTATAATATTATAATTAGATATTATTTAACTGGGATGAATATATCAAACTTGTTTTTAATTAATTCTATACTGCTAACACTTTATACGCATTGCAGGGTTTAGCATTTTTGAACAAATGTATTAATAATTTTAACATGTACATTGTACTTAATAATTACCATTTTAGTAATAGTTTCAAATCGGACATATTCATTTGATTATTTACTATGACATAATGTTAATATGATTAAATAATTTAATACTCATCAAATAGTACAGAACTACAAAAACCTGCCGTAATTTACATATTATATAGCTTCAATATTATAAAGTACTATTTTTCTATATTCTAACTCGTCAATTATTTACAACTTTCGTTATTTTACTTATAGTATTGTACATAATTATATTTTATGGACAAAACGTGTACGTGACTATCAATATTGGCAATATTAAAAACTAATGCTGCATTCATAATATTATATCGAATAACAAAAAACATTTTTAACCCTTAATTTAATCAACGGTTTCCCAACATAAAGTTAACTAATCCGAAATCAGTTGTAAAATTGATTCCTCTTTTTGAGTACCTACCTATTTCCTAAGGGTAATTTTATTGGCAAAATATAGTCTTTTCAACTATGTAGCATGGTTGTGATAGTAACAATGGTGTTTTTGTCAGACAATATAAGTTTAGAAGTCTCAAGTTAGTTTACAACTTTTAGACAATTGTGTTTCTGTGTTAGAAAATAGAACTTTTCAGTTTGATGACTGTTACTTGAAAGGGTTTATACTTTACGAACTAAAATATACATTTTTTCAAATTAGTTTTAATTTTAGTAAATATTTAATAAGCACTAGTTAGTATTTACCATATTTTGATCAATTATGTACCTATATATAAATATATGTATATATATTATATAGTTGATCAAAGTAATTAAAATTACGATATTAACGTGTGATAAATCAAAATGTCTAAAGTGACAAGGAACAATAATTACAAAAAATGTAACGTGTTGTTGCTATACCTACATAATAATTGAATTATGCTGTTATTTCATTAACAAATAACAGGACCATCTATTATGTCTATATACAATTTATTTTAAAACTTCTAATTAGGTATGACAGATACCTATGCGAATAAACAAATTTGACATCTTATCATTATAATTATTTGTTATCATTGTACGTTTGCAATGAAGTACCTATGTATAATATAGGCAAAATATTTCTCATTTAATTTATAGTATTTTAAAAAAAATCTCCCATATTTGGTTATATTCCATTCAAGAAGAGTATATCGCATACGAAGTAAGATATGGTGGGTGGTATTTTAAAGCAAATGTGCCTTCATTTAAAAGCGATCAATCATACCTGTTCTTAGCGAAACTTACTTATTTACGGATAAATTTCATTATATAAATTAATAATATTTGGTAATTATTTCAGAGAATATATTTTAAAGGATATGGATATATATATGGATAGGAATCGAATGTAGGTGGATCATCTTATATCTCTCGATCCTATGATATAAGCTTAAAATATTAAATGTAAATATTTCACCTACCTTTTGACTGAAAAAACAACAAATTCAATAGCTGAATAATCCTAAGTTCCACCTTAATAATCAGTATGACATGAGATATTTGAATATATCAGATGATTAAACTACTTAAGACCTTATCATACTCTTAAATCTTTAAAGGGTACAAATTCTATAATAATGACATTGACATACCATATACCTACTTAACATTGTCCTTTCGACTTATAATACGACACACGTTACGTGGGTATAGATTATTACTTTACACGTCAGTAATATAATATTTTAATTTGTTTGCGTTCTCATGCGTTTCTAACACTTCTAATCCAATATCTACGTTTTCAGTTAAACGGCTCAATTGCAAAAATGGAATTTTAAGTATTGAAATAATATTATATGAACTCTGCAACATAAAATGTAATATTATGTTATTACTTACTTATCATCGTTGTTTAAAACGTTTTTATATAATACTAGTATAGTATGAATTTAGATTAATATTAAGTACGAGTATGATATATTGTATAATAATATAGTATTATGTATATGTACCTATACACTACACTGAGTACTAACACCAACCTTAACTGATACTGTAAACCAAATTAAGTATTTTATGACTAGGAAAGCGGTGTATTTGTGTAAGACATTGTGGTATACTAAGAAAGGTCAACGTATTCTATATGTTATTGCCGTGTAATAATTTTAGATCGTGTAAGTACACAAGCAATTTTAATAATTCTGCATTATTCTTGTTGTTACCTATTGCGTAGCTTTGGTTCTAAAACTAATTACTCTAGAAACAATAAATGTGTGCTTTGTAGTAAGCACACGTAAAAATGGCTGACCACTAGGTACAGGTAACAATGCATCGTATTATTTATATGTTATTAAATCTAGTATGAATGGGATTATTGTGCATAGTGTGCACTTTATTTTTATATGAATCAACTGTAGAAAGTAGTTAATGTAATTAAAAAAATATATATTAAATTTTTAAAAAAACTGACCTCTAAACGTGTGATGGGGATCAGAGTCATGTGAACTATTTCATTATGACGTATCTACATTATATTTCCGAATGAACTTTAGAATTATCAGTAGGTAATCACCATAATAATATAATACAATTTTATATTGTACAATATTATTATCATGCATTATTATATACACATTACACACCTAATACAACGGCAGTATCAGTGTGCTATCCGTATGGTTATATTACATGAACGCATTGGTTATTTAAATTGTAATCCCACGTGTGTATGTTTTCGACGTAATAGTCTGATAAGCTTCAAAGTGAATGTCCTTAAAATGCCATAGTGGTTTATAGAAAGTTCCGTTGGCATTTGCAAATTACAGAGCACTCTACAAAGATAGCCGTTACAACTATTTCTACATAATATGGTGTTATTGAGTAATACTGTTAAATTAAAGTTCACTGACAACGTATCTATAATGTATATTCATAATATATGAGCTTATATATGTATGTATAGTAAAATGTTATACTGGTTATAGTGATTTGTATATTCAATATAAAATCCAAATAAACCCTTTCAAGCATATTTATTATACTCAAATATTGGCTTGTAAAATTGTTGTAAGTACATCGTATGTACCATAAGTTTTGTGAATATCAGGCCATTGATAATCGGATATAATATATACACCATAATATGTACACACATGTCTTTGAAAATAAGAGCATATTATAATATTATAGCAATATAGCTATTGGAATGTTTTCCTCGGGAGAAGTGCATAAAGATGTTCTTCCGTCATTTTTCATGACGTATATTTTGTGTGGAACAACCGATCAGTGATTGATTTTATAATAATACTTTTTTTATGGGTTTTCGGAAAGTGCAGTTTTGAAAAGTAAAAAAGTACAATAGATTTAGTGTGTAGTAACTCTTTTTAAACTGCAAATTGAACGAGCATGATACATGCATAATCATAACTTACGACTGTATAGACGTTTTTCTTTTATTTCTGAGTAGGTATAATTGCAGTGAATAAATTAAGTGAGAAAATATCCTTTTTAAATAACATTGTAACTAATTTCTCGTGAATAGAATTTCGGCTTGACTTCTGATCACGAATGTACGGATTCACTTTCTTTACTCGACAGATAAAACTCAGCATCTTAAATCGGAATATAGTTGTGACTATGATCGTAGTTATATCTACAAGTATATTACTATTGTCGAATAACATACGACGAAACACGAAAACAGTAACATTAATATTGTTACAATATCTATATATATTTACGTATTATGTACCTATAATTTCACAAAAAAAAATCGCCGATAGGTTTCTTCTAAAAGCCGCCCATGCATATTATTATAGACGAATGCACATAATATTGCAATAAATTTGTAATTATTATTATCGTTTTCAATTCGTATAAATTATTATTATATACGACGGTGGCACACAATGCGCAACCGGTTGGATTCCAACACGCGGTTATATTATTATGCTCGTCCCCCTTCTCCCCACCACAAGACCAGGAACCTACCGGAAAATAAATCGCGGTCACAGACGAGAGAGACGAGTAATAGATTTAATTATTAATACGGGTTCGCGCGCGTGCCCGTTCCGTATCCGACGGGTATGATATATAAATATAATAATATAGTACTGTGTGCTAAATCGTTTATGGCCCGTCTGTCTATGTCCGTCCGAATGATAATAATAATAATAGTCCGGTGTGTCTGTATAGCAAGAAAATAATAAAACATATTGTAAAGAAAAATTGCGTACATTTCCCGACAGACGACGAATGGCGTACGTGTTGATATTGTTTGACAATAAGAAAAACGTCTTTGTTTTTCATTCCAACGCACATTAATAAAAATAAATTTTAATTCGATCGGTTTCCTATTGTCATAAATTGAACCATTAAAAAAAAAAAAATCGATGAGAAAAATTGCTTAATAATATTCTAATGGCTATTAGTTGTTTATGGGTGTCGGAGCCGTCTCGTTTTTTGTTCAAAAATTTGCCTCGCGGGAAAAACTCTCACGCCTCGTGAAATATTCATAAAGATTTTGATAATGTTTTTTTATTACCTATTTAAAAAATAATGATTTTATAATATACAGGCCGTATGGACTCCGATTTCGCAAACTTTTTTTACATTTTCAGAAGTTATTATAGAAATGCTGAAAAATCATTTAGCATTTTTGAAATATCATATTTCTTATATTTTGTAACCATCCATCAGCGATATAAAACATTAGTTACAGTTATATTTATATAATAGCTATTTAGAAGTTAGAACTAAGACTTTTTTGAAGTTCCAATAACCAGCACGCAATCATAGTTGATCTTTTACAGAGTAACCATTTTTTTTGTTGACCATTTCATTTTGCAAATTTCAAAACGAATTAAAACACCATAGACTAAAATATAATAATTATATTATTATTTCGTTTAAGTAATTACTACGATTTCGATTGGCAAAACAAACTGATTTGTATAGGTATATTAATCAATTATACAATTATATAATATCAATGTTTTTTTTTTCTATAAATCTATAGAGAGGTATAGGTACACAATTGATTAATAGTTATAAAATGTACGCATAATATAGCATTTTTTTTTTTATCACTTACAAACTCTGATAGCAATAATAACACATTTTTACCTAATTATAACAATTATTATTATAAGATCCATTTTCTGTGACTAAAATAATAAAACGAATTAAGGATATGTATACGTATTGCATATGGTACGTAATGGAAACTTTTAAACAGTAATGTTTTGAACTACTATCCATCTACCTATAAAATATAATCTTGACCTCGTGACCGTGAAAGCGCTCAAACTGTTTTCACTACCCATTAATCGCTGACAATCGTTTAGCACGTAATTACCTATAACCTTTCCACCGACACGTCATACTATAAGAATTTGAAGGGAAAAATTTAAGGCGTTGAAAGCGTATAATAAATATTATATTTTTAATGTATAGATTCCACACGTCGTTAATTAAAACAAATTTGAATCGGGTAAAATCCAGTTCGGCCGCCCAAAAGTGATGTATAGCATACTTGCCCGCAATTCCTATAATATAAATTATAGTGACGATTTCGGAACTACGCGTTATTATTATTATTATCTTTAAGTATTATAAAAACTCAAAAATATTTTCAAGAAGAAATCGCTATTAATTATTAATAATATAATTATAGGTACTACCTATCAAGGATTTTTAAAATGTCCATTTTTTGATTGATTGCCACGATACGGTATAAAATATTAAGCTCTCATCAGTTAAAATCCTATTATTAAAGTATTAACTGCACTCCATTGAATGAACCACAACCAGGCGTAGTACTAGGTTAGGGTGATCTTCATAAGCTTTTCGAAGTACAAAAAATGGTGTAATATTAAAGTTGTTCGATCTAGATTTATTGAAGATAATATAGATAGACGGTAGTTGAAATATATAGTGAAGTATATATTATGTAAACGCATTTAATCCGTTGTGTAAAAAATACCCAATAATAAGTAAAAGCTATTTGGAATATTAATTTAATTCTCATTTACTTATTTTTGAAAACCTTTAAAAGTCCCAATTATAAAATCAAAATAATAATGACTGCATTATAAGGGCTGTATGTAAGTATATGGGTACTATAATAATATTAAATTGTCTAAAAAATACCGGTTCGTACTTATAGGCTATTATAGCTCTTGCCTAGAACGCCGTTGTGCAATTCCTATAATCATGATTATATCAATAATTTATTATTAACTATAGGTACTGATGCAAAATCTATGTCACAGGATCGTGACCATTAATGGCGTGACGTATTTCAATAATAATATTATGCAATAGTCGGTGAGAGATGAGCGCTTTCCTCGCTAGCTGTGTCGTGCGCAGACCACAAACACCCAGCGGAAAATGTTCCTCACTTTTTCTCCCCTATCGTCAATTCTTTAATAATTATAATTATTATTTATTCATAAAATAAATCCATGAGGAGTGACATGAAGCGCAGGCAGGAGAGACATTTCAGGGGCGGTAGCGGATTTACTAATTAATCGTGATCGTGACTCCTTCGTTCTCTGTCTACACAAATGGATTTTTATTTTCAATATTGACGTGTAGGTTGGGTGGGGTAGCAGTATGATTGTTGGTGAACGGATGAAAAAAATTATCGTCTCTGAAAATGTATTACGTGATCCACGGCCTACAACTGTAGGATGGACACGCGAGTACGCGGCTAATTATGATTAATAACAAGAGTTTCACAATAGTTTCACAACCGCCTATACGCTTTTTGCAACAAACCAAGTTAAACTAATATAGCTGATATAAATTATTTTGATTTTATTTTAAGTATATCAAAAATATTAATAATACTTGATTAAAACCAAATTTAATTCTTTTAATTCAAATTTAATTCAAATCTTCGTAACCTATTCTTAATCGAGGGTTGTTTAAACTTTGAAACGGTCTAAGTATTCTAAATTGCAAATTGCTAAATTGTAAAACTCCAACCTATATTCTCGTAGTATTTCCATTATAATAGATATAAACTGTAAAATATATACCTATAGGTATTAGGTACCTACATATAGACACTATAATATATTGAAATTGTAATATTCAGTGAATATTATTCATGCGCATCCAACGAAAACGACGACTCCTTAAACTTATACGTTTCACACATTTAGACTTACTTTTTTAGACTACAACAAAGTTGAATGAACTTTGAACCAATTTCTGCAGATTCCAAGAACAGTGACTTAATTTCCGTTAATTATTATAGTTTCATGCCATCGAACAACGAACATGTTGATCAAAAAACATATACTAACAAATATAGCTTACGTATATGCATTGTTTTTCGTCGATACGGCTGTAAATGCATTTTTAAGCTAATAAACGCAATTCAATTCGAATTTTTAATTAATTTGGACTGCTTGGAACATGAAATTATTGAATACGATGTGTATAATATAACACATTATGTATATTATAATACAATATTTGTGTTTTAAATTAGTAACTATCCGTGAAAAATTGAATAATTAAATTTATGAAAGGTTTAATTCTTCTCACCCATCTGTTAGTAATAGGTATATGTAATATAATATATTGACAGTCATCATATTATATTATATAATAATATGTAAATATCCGTTACATGATCAACACAGTTTTCGTTTTACGGGTGCACTTTAAGTGGCCACACGAATCTGACACATTCTTTGTATAATAAGACGATTTGGCACGATATATGAACACTGCAACTTATGTAAGATAAACTGCAGAGCAATAATCGTTTGATGCAGTCAGCGAGTATTGATGAAAATATATTCTGTGGGTTCGTGAAAGGAGATAACGGCAATTTCGATCATGTTAGAAGCAAATATTTCATAAACGACGTAAACCTGCACAATGATATATTATTATTTTAACTAAGACAATGACAGACTTCCAATGAATTAAAACTATATGATATAATTTGGCATTCATAATAATAACTTATTACTAAGAATACTTTAGTTCAATTTTAAAGAATCCAAACTAATGCAATATTTTACTTTAAGGAGTAAAATTAATAATAAAATATATTATGTAATCTTTACATAGTGTACAAGGTTAAAATTATTTAAATATCTACAAAGTTAAACGTAAAACTGTTAAAAAATGTAATTCAATGTTTGAAAAAATGATGTAAATCAAATGTCGTATGATTATAATATAGTAGTTTAGTTATGTAACTCACATAACTCCCCCCTAGTAGAATGTCTTGAAGTGGTGATATTTTTGTTTACGACACATATTTTTTCCGGGTTCTGTTGAATACATAAAAATTCGACATATTATTGACAATTATTGATTGTTTAGGAAATATTTTATACTACTGTGAGTTTCGAATGAATGTGTTTTACTGTATATAATAAATAAACAATTTGGTTTAGTTTCACAAATAAGTCTTAACCCTGAACATAATATGTTATTACAACTAATTAACCTAAAAACCATGGATGTACACACTTGGACAAACTTTTAATAGTTCTCATGAGTCCCAGGAAGGTCAGAGAATTTTTAGTTAATTGCAGACAATAACCATAAAATAAAAACCTAATTTACGTCCCACAAAACATTTCCCATCACTTTCGAATTTTTAAAAACGGTTAGCACAATATATACATGTTTTTATTGATCGTCGATTATAATAATACAATAATATCGTTTATTGGAAAAAAAATGTGATTTAAATAACGTGTTTAAACAAACCGTATGAGATCTACAATTCTGCCCGGATACTTAAAAAACAACTCATTTGTATGTAGGTATTTATTTATTGTAGATATCAATTTTAAAATAAGTAGAAAGTGTTTAATCAGGTTTTGACGAAAACACAACATAACATAATATATTATATCTACCGTCTATATTATCATTGCGGACAAGATGAATAAAAAAAAAGTATCAAATAATATGCATGCGTCTCCGGGCGACATGTGAACTAACAATGTTTTGCACGTCTTACCGGCAGAGCAGATGTATGGTACATAGGTATGGTACTATATGTATATAGTTATTGTAATCCGTGGGTTTAATCGACCGTGTAATCTAATCGTGACACGTGACCGGACGGCCGACGGGTTAATTCGTGGTCAATAGCCGACGTTACTTATGTGTGTACATATTATAATAGTTGGCTTGGATAAGGCACGTGTTTAAAAAGAAAAAAAATAATAATTCGAATGAAAGGCGAAAAGAAAGATAGAACGCGTTGGCGTTGGCGTCATTAAATCTTGGACTACTATAATATGATTATTTGATTTTAAATAATATTATTAAATGCGCAGTAAAGAAAAAGACTACGATTTGACATCAGCCGTTGCCGTACAGCAGGTACATTAGATACAACGTTATACAATATTATTCATTAATAACCTATAGGAATCGAAGTAATTGGAACCACATTAAGGGGTAAACTTACTCAACACCAATATATAGAATCACGCATGACCGATTTGTTCGTACTATTTAAATATAAATTAATTATCTCGCTATACCTGTTTAAATGCTTCATGATAATATATATAGGTGGTTTAAACCTGATTTCAGTGCCTTTGGAATATTTATGTAATTATATTGGTATATAATACCGGTATCTATATACGGATAGACAGCTTTTCGCCCAAAATCAATTTATTTATTTCGCCCATACGAGATTTAAATTCCATACGTAACATAATCGTTATTTATTGCAATCAATAATTTTTTTTATAAGACTTTTGATGGCTATTATTTTTATTACGAACAGAGCAAACTTCACACACACACACACAACTCGAATCCATGTTTAAAGTACATATACATACAACTATATTATAAGTCACTCGAGTGAAAAAGAGCAGAAACTTTTTCTAGAATAATACACTAGTACACGTTTACTTCCAAACACAGAACATAACACATTTTAACGTGTAATCTCGCAGTGTAACACGTACACTACCTATATATCTAGCCATCTAGGTTTACAATTAAGACAGAGATATTCGGGTATAGTTACACGTCTAAGCACACATGGATGGTAGGTCTTATATAGATGTATTTTATTGCTGTACGGGTTTGACGAAGAAGCTTATTGTGTAGGAAGAAAAAGCGTTAAACCAAACGACGCACGAACGATTATAACCAACGTCCATATAAGTAATGTAATGACGCCGCGGGGCGTTTGCAGTTGAAAACAAACATCTCTCTAAAATATTATTCAAACACGTAATGGATTCCGTACCAAACACGGGTGTGAGTAAAGAGAATGTATCTGCATATATAGATACCGACAACTTTTATAATGCGTGTGTGGCGTATGTGTACATACATATTATCATTACACGATGCCGACGAATTTCTGAAGAGTTTTGTATACATAGATACCTATAGGTAGTCGTTTCAGATTATTAAAAATAGTACAGTTTTTAAAACCAATTTACGATAATTTAAGTGGTTTTCTTAGATGCATAATTTATGTATATTTATGCGACATGGATTACAACGATAGACTATTATTGGAGTCATCTTAAGATGATAAAGAAAAAAATGATTAGGTACCTTTGTATTTTTTTTTTTTTAATGAAAATATTATCACACCGCTGGACTTGCAATGAACTTTCTATACATTTGTTTCATCTGTCGACGTTATTATTATAGCTCGCTTCAAATTATTTACATCACTCAAAAATAATTGATGTGTAGTTTTAAAATATTGTTTGGAATATAACTGCAAAAAGTTTTCATTTATTGACTGATTTATTTCAACTATTCATCAGACGTCTTAATGAGCTTAAAACCCACCGCAAATAACGTCTTATACAACAATAAAATTTATTTATCTAACAAAATAAACCCTTATTCTTTAACAGTCAATTATACATATTATATAAATGTTGAAGATATTACAAATAGCCCAGAACTAAAATTAAGCTTAAAATTATTTTAAACGTTATCTCGAAGTATTAATTAATCATAATATTAATTCACAATAAATACCTTTAGAAAAATCCCATATTGATAAATACGACTTATACGATGAAACATAGTTGCAGGTTATATAACATGCCTTATGTTTAAAAACGATATTGAAATAAACATACGGGAAAGTCAGTATGTACAAATTACTGGTACGTTTTAGCGTGAACACAAATTCTATACGAACATAATATTCCGAAACATACTACAAAAAAACGAAAGATTTTATAAAAGAAAACGCCAATGGTTCACATATATGCATGCGTGTAAACGCAGTTACTACCATTTATGGCCAACCCGTCATTCATATATAATATAGATGTCATCCTTTGATAAATTCATCTTCACCGTTACACAAAGCATCGTAAATTTAACAGCCACTTTTTCTCGCAATAACAATATTATTGCTGTTACTCGGAGGCAATGACTAGGTTAGTTTCCCGTCAATTTATTTTACTGTTGATGACGTTGAAACATGAGGTTCAGTTGAATTATTCAATTGTGACTGATTAGGCTATATTACTGGTATAAAGTATACTTAAAGCAAATATAGTTTGTAGTATGATTTTGATATTTTGATTAGTACCTATAGTTTGGTTTTGGTCACAATCGGATTTTCGTTACTCAGTTTAATCATTGTTTTAAATCGAGAAACAGAACGCATTTGGGTCATATAGGTAATAGTCAACAAAAGATACATAAGAAATATCATCTTATCGTTATTTGTAATACAGTAGGTAATTTATACTTATTTTATAGGGTATACTATATTTACAGACTTACAGTATGACATACTATATAGGACGTTTCATATTCAATAAATCACATGTATAAGTAGATGAATATAATTTAGCGGTTTGCGAATAAAACATAGGTCACGATTATTCCTGCTCGTGAAAAAATAAATAAGATTTTTGCATTTTGATTCACGCGTGCTAAACTTTTTTTTTTTTTTTGAACATTTGACCCAAAAATTTATTGTACATACTGTATTTTATATACAATCCATAAGACATTATGTATCATTCACTTTTAATAAAACAACAAGAACCTGTTTGTAAGACATGTATAGTACCTACTTCTAAAGCGTGACCATTCATACGATAAGACCAAATATCATAAAATAAATAAAAAAACGTCGGTTTTTCGTGTGTCCGATTTTCATCGCAAATATTATATAGGTTGGTCGACGTAATATACCTATGTATGCATCTGGTTAGGATAAGTTTTTGATAAGCGACACTGCGTATAGTAGTGTACTAGTGTAATCGCATGCTCGTTGTAGATCACGTTGAACGAGACGTATTTTTGACAGCATTATAATATGATAGTGAAGAAGTTTCAATAGTGCAATGCAGGAACTATTGATGTCTTTCACTTTTAAATGTACTAACATCAATGAATCATAGAATTCGAAAAACGATTCATAACGTTATGCCAACTCACCCCTCCTCCGCGTGTCTATAAAAAAATAAATTGTGATTTGTCTAAAAGTGGCACTTGTAAGTTGTAACATTAAATTCGTAAAGTTCGAAAAAAATGAAATAAAACCATTAAGATTTTAAATTGATCCACTCGGCCAGATTCATCAACAATGTAAAAAGTGTGTTTGGTATTGTCACTGGTCGGATCAAATTTACAACGCTGAAAACCGAAAGAATATGCGTACGAGCGTTGACGTCCTTTTCATCGGGGTCGTCAAGTCGCTTACATTTCCGGGAGTTTGCGTGAATTTTTCGGTGAACGACGATACCTTTTCTGGGACCCGTTCGATTAGAGATGGGAACTCTCGATCGCACTAAGTCAGACCCACCCCGCCGGACTACAACAATCAACCGGTGGTCACCACTATACCATCGTACACGACTATATATTTTATTATCGCGGCCATATGGTAATACGCGTGGTAACACCAACGTTATTACTATTATTGTTGTTGTTGTTGTTATTTCACCGCATATCATTATACACGCAAACACAATAATATGACGGACGTATAATAATAATAATAATATAATCACGTGGCGGTCGAAGAGCCGGCCGGTAACACGAACCGGTCGCCGATAACAATTTCGCGTTCGCCGACCAACTCGTATTATTATATACGTATATGCCGACATATATTATTATAACGTGTGCGTATATTGCACACATTCGCCGCTGCTGAAAAAGGGTACGCTGCTGCAACGACGGTCGGTCGGCAGTCACACACTAACCCACATAATAATAATATTATAAGCCGACGGCGATGATGATCAACGTGCTGCGAAACACATATATCATTTATAACGCTGAACAACAAAAATAAATAATCGCGAGCCCGAGACAACATTACCGGAGGCCACACGCACAGTGCAGTTTAATATACGGTTCGCTTTGCTAGCTGCGTCATTCGGAGTGGTCACCGGGTCACTGGTCGAATCCACTCGGTCGGCCGAGTATATTAAATAGTTTTACTTTTTTCGTTTTGGAAGTGAAAAAAAAAACACCATCAATGGTGTTATAGGACCCGCGAGCACGTGCGAGACTTCGTGGGGGTGTACACTGGCAGATCAATGTAATCGTATGATACTATGATATAGTTGTTGTATTTAGTCGACTGCAATATAAACAAACCGTAAAACAACAACGTGTATGCTGCTCAGATATTGAAAATCCCGAGAAAACATTTAACGTATTGCCCATACGTTCACCACGTACGATTTGCAAAAATTGTATTTGAGTATTATATGATCTCGATCCGTGATTTTCTTAGGATGCATCACGTTTGGTCCGAAGACGTGATGTCCTGAAGGTTTTAACGTTGATTTCTGCTCGAGTAATAAACGCGTAGTACCGTATACGAACATGATTGTACTATCGTTTTTTTATAGTCGAAACTAAAGTCAAAATTAAAAGAAAATGGATTACAGTCGAGTTGTGTGGTTTGCCGCCTTAAATTTAAAACTTGCCTTCACTACTCATACACGGTCGTCGATAGGAACATGATTCTTGGGCTTATTAGTTAGTCGTTCTAAGCGTTGTATACATTTTAATAGTTGTCGACGATTTTGAGTTTTTACTGTAATTTATAAATCGATTCACTCGCAAGTCGATCGACGGTGGTTCATATTATATGCATTTACGACGAAACGTATGTATAATATTACTATACACATTGTCTCCATACCATAATACTATACACGCATAACATAATATTATAATAATACTGTCCATCGTTGGTCGATGGAAGAACTTATAGTGCGTAAATCGCTGTCAGTTTTATGAATGACCCGACCGGTTAGCCACACCGCGCACCGGTGAGACGACTCACGGGAGGGGCGTTCGAAGAATGTGCGCGATTTATGATCCACAACGGCCAGACCCAGTTGCGACCTAAATTACCAAAGTATCGCTTTAATATTTAAGCTCACGGCACAAAGCGCGTGCACACGTACCTATGTGTATTCTTTTACAAACGGTTATTAAACGGAAGAATGTCATTTCGATAACGTCATAATTAACGGCAAACATAATGCCACAGCGGTGTTTCTATCTGCTGCAGGTTGTAAGTGCGCCAAACCCCTCGAAAAACCAATTATTGCTTCGTTCATGGCAACTCTCTCGCATCGATCATTATTATTTCGTGTATTTACTTGCAAATTTTCTTAGTTAAATATACAGGCAGATACAATGTTATTTTATGGTAATTCAATTCAACATGACTCGATTCTGTCGTTACGACATCGCCGTTCGACCCAGTTCCCGGAAATCGTTGCCACCACCGATGCGGAACGACTGAAACATACCGTTCTATAAAGGATAATTTGAAGGCCTAATGAGATTGATGATCATTTTTGACCACTCCGATCCAATACTGATTTCATAAATAAATACAGTTCTTACTTCGAACTATAGACCAGCTATAATTGTATTGATGTAGTATAAAATATTTTCTTATAGTATAGTTACTAATTTTATAAAGTTTATCATATACTTAGTAATTCTAATCATAAAATAGGTAAACATTAAGTTGGTATATAATTCAAACAATTTCTAATACCTAATACAGAGTTATCAGAATTAGGTACACCTCATTTTTTTTTTTTAATTTCAATTCATAAATTTCGGTCATTATAGTTGTGTGCATTATAGAAACCTCGAAATAAGCATTAAAATTAAAATTAAATATAATATGTGATGATCATTAGATTAAAAAAAAAGAAGAGAACGTAATTTTTTCACTATAAATCAATTCATTATTATTGACCTACACCACCGATCCGCGATCGTAAGGATCTAGGTATCGATTGGAATACATATGGGAACATTGTCGAATAGGTCTATCAGGTACTTTTCTCTTCCTCTTTCAGAAATAAAATACATAATACCCAATTAATTGTTGTATCAAAATACACCTAGGCACACAAAACTTTTTTTCGTTATTTCGACTCTCGGCCTTTTCTTTCCCCGTTCTTATCCAACATATAATATGTATTACCCCCTGTGCAATATCGTGCCTTGGACATGTGTATTATATTATACATATCTTGGCAACTTTTACCTACCTAATAAGCGGTTTCTACATTAGATACTTTCAACTACATCATTTTTCATAGCCCCTTTTTATATCTGCACCCGATGTACTTACCGATAGCCATCTTTCATCCTCTCATTCTCACGCGTGTGAAAAAATTTATCTTTATTAACAACTGTTATCCTTTCACCCTAAACTTAAAATAATACGATTAGGTATTATACTTTGTTTTAAAAAGACGTTAAAAAAAATAAACACAATAATGGTTCTAACTCAGAATACAAGATATTATCCTCAACAAAAACAAATAAATAAATAATCTATTATGAAATGTAAGTGTCCTTTACGGTTGTAAAACAATAATTACTTACCAATCCAAACAAATTTGAAGACAATTATTAGTATATAAAACCACGAATCAATGAAAACCTATTTTTATTTCCTGCAACATCATAATTTATTATAATGCTTCAATACGTAATACTATCACAAGCGATTTTCTATTGTGTTGTCCAATTATTTGTAATGTATTTACCCATATTTAAATCATACTCGCGGAGCGTAAATTATTAGGAAGTAAAATTAAATTTACAATTTATATAATACATGAATATTTATATTGTGAATAAATTATATATTATTTTAAACGAATACTTGCATATTTTGTTTTCTAATTTTTTCCATAAGTATCATTGCAATATTATCTATTGACCAGCAATAAAATCATTTCATTTTCAACTGCACCAGAATTAAATTTAAAAAAAAGTGTACATCAATATAAGTTTACATTGTACATATTATGTTAACGACATTTATGAAATTAAAATCTATTCATTAATAATCTTAGCGTCCAATAAATTTAAGACATAAAATTTATATTATAAGTATAATTGCATTTATATCACTAGTATCTATAAATATTTTAAATAAAATAAAAACAAAACGATATAGGTAACAACTTTTACAACTTACGTTACTTACAATATAGACACCACAATGGCCATTGACGAAATGACGAATACCTATCAATGAAATAAATAAATATTTGTGTATAATAATGATGATTTAATATTTTATATATTTACATTTCAGGTGATATATTGCTCAATGAAAAAGATAAAAATCTAGAAAGGATCAAAAGGGATGGTGGTAAGTTTTTATCAAATTTAAAACTGTTTGTACATATTATTAATGTAAATTAATTATGAACATAATAATAACATTGGTAGAGGTTTGTTAAGCCATTTTATAGAACGAGTGAAAATAAATTAAAAATACATAATAATCGAATAAAAAAAAACTTTTGTAGTTTTGTGCACACATACAATTACTTAAAATTATATATTTTATAAATGCTATGGTATATTTTCATAGTTAAAATTATAATTTTAGTATTTATCGAAAATTGAGCATATACCTATGGTTTATATAATAGGTATTATTTGTTTAAACTTTGAAGCAATATTTTTAAAATTTAATAATTTATTTAAATATAATAAAAACATAATTTATAAATAATAAGTTAATTTAAATTTAAATATATAAAATATGTAATTATTAGATCAAAGTACGGAAATTTGAATACGTAATGTTTTATTGTTGTTACTAGAACCACTAAACACTAATATTTATAACCAATGCTAGAACTAACATATTTTATCTTGAAGTACGTTTTATAATAAATTTTTAATTGTTACATCATAACATACATTTTATTTATGAATACATATCCTAAGATTTTAATTGTATTATGAGATGAATATACAACTCATTCACTTATTATAAATAAAATAGATATTACATAATGTGATAATTATGAAAATTATAATAAAATAAATACTTAAGTCGATAAATAATACAATTTGTTTTTGTTAATACTAAAAATAACTACATAATAATTATTATAAGATAATATTATAATATCTTCTTAAATGAAAATTAAATACATAAAATATAGAAATTTATTTGATATAAATGTACGAATAATTAATTAATACAGTTCAAAAAATTATGATAATACTTAATTGCTTTGATTGATATTGAAAAATTAGAAATTTAAAATAAATTATTTTTTCAACTTTTAGTTTTCAATTAATTTAAAAAAATAATAACTAAAATAAAAATAAGTTGGAATATAATCGCGTATAGCTACATTTCACTCGTTCTAATAATTTCCGCTTTACTTTTGTATATATAAATATCATATTATGTTTTGATGTATGTGTAATTTCTTGTCTGTTCTGTCGCTCTAACTTTGCTACCCCCCTATCGTTTAGATGTGACTGTCCTGTTGCTGGACGACAATGGCAAGAAAAAGACATCCCCAACACTTGGATTATTGTCTTCGATGGCACGGACATTCGTCCAGGACGGTGTTACTACTGAATATGCAACCCACGTTATTGGAACCACCGTTGGTGACCGTTATGCACATATAGTTAGTACTGGTTCTCGGGTATTCTATGATAATATTAAACCAACAAACCGACATGACACCCCAGAAATAAACTTGCAAACAATATTAGATAACCTAGGACATCCACAGGTATTCGAAAATACTAAAGAAGAAGAAACAAATTTAATAAAAGGAAGAAAACTAGAATTTTCAACAACTCCAGAACCGATTGATAAATCGAATGCTTCTAATGTATCTGTTAGACAGGAAATATCAGTTCGAAAACATTTCACTCCAGATTCTATTAAACCAGCAAAGGTAAATGCAAAAAATGGATTGCCAACCTTTACAGTAAAAAGCAATGACGAAGATTATTTGCCAGCAGTGGAACTTACAACCAAACGTGAAGACTCATTTCGAAATAAATTAAGATCATCAAAGAATTTATTTAGAAATGGACTCAAGCCAGTAGAGATAAAGAAATACGAAACCGTTACGTATTTTGGATTTGCAGATTTTATGACAACAGTTGGCAACACGGTTATAATATTTATGCCCAAAACTCCAACAATACCGGAAGCCACAGGTATAACGAGCATTAAAGGTGAAGCAACCCTCCGACCGGAAGATATAATAAGTCCAACTAAATCTGTAATATCACAGTCCACTAAAACATTAGAACCTACTATAGAAAAAGCTGAATATAGTAGTACAATAGAGTCCAGTATTGCAACTACAGAAGAGACAATGGCTTTACCAACAGAACCACTATCTCGTCGTATTTCAGAAACTACAAGAGTCTTTAACAATGAACAAGAAGCATTAGGCTTATTGAAAACAATTGGAGGTGTGGATGTTATTGATAGTAAGACCACTAGACTAACTACGTTCTTTTATGGTACATACATTAATGGTAAATATACACAGCTAGAACAAACTGTATCAACATTATTATCAAAACCATCACAAACAACTAAGCCATCAAAAATTGAAATACCAATGACAAAAATTCCAACAACAACTGAGTCTCAGATAACGACAGAAAAAAATATGAATGAAATGACAACTGAATCTGAAGAAGAAATTTCTACTACTCCAGAAGAAGAAACTGTTTCACCAACTTCATCTTCTGAAAACGTATTGTATAAAACATACACATACTTAACAACTTTCTTTATACCTGTAGATGACACTTTAACTACAACATCTGTAAAGTCTAGGGTTGTATTATCACCAGAACCCACCAAAATGAGTGATAATACGATGACTCAGATGATTACAACTACCACTGAAAATATTCCTACAACTACTCCTGAGGAAGAAGATATTAAAACTACAACGGAGGAGATGACAATTACAACTGAAAAAGAGTCTGAAGATAAAGAAATTTCTGAGTTAACGACTATTCCGATGAAAGAGGAAATAACGACAGAAAAACTTATTATTAAAGACTCTAAAGATGAAATGGTAACTGAAATGAGTCCTACAACCATAAAACCGACAGAAGAAGAAGCAGAAGAAGAAGAAGAAGTTGAATTGTTATTTAAAACTTTATACACGACCTACACGTACTTAACAACATTTTTCCAAGAATCAACTACTAGTGTTTTAAGTAGAGAAGAAGTTGTAACAAATATTATTACGTCTACTTTAGAAAAAGATTTTCTGGCTACAGATCCAGCAGTAGCTGGTTTATTTGACAGAGAAGAAGGTAGCATATTGAATACAATGGTACATGAGACAGCAAGAAGTCCAAGAGTATTAGCTACACGTGTCGGTTCAGGAAGACCTTCATCTGCTTTTTTGCATAAGCCAGTTGATGATTTATTTGCTTCTACATTAGATTCAGTAGATTTCAAAAGAGAGTTAGCTACACCTCCATTAGATGATAGTATTGTCAAAACATTTTCAAAAACATATACATACTTGACAACACGTTCTTCGGACGGATCAAATAATCTTAAAAGTCACACTGAAGTATATAATAATGCTATTAAGCCTTTGAATATTCCAATTTCCCAACTCATTCAACCCACAGTGGTGAAAAATAAAATAAAATCTACATTACTTAAAGTACCGAATACAACGACAGAACTAATGGACGATCCAGAAGCTGTAGATAGGGAAACAGAAAAAGAAGAAATAGATACAAAAATAGATAAAAACAATGAAACATTAATTACACCATCTTATAAATATGATATGACAATAACTAGAAACCGTACTAACTACAACATTATTGACGAAGAAAAAACATTAAATGATGTAATTGGTGAATCGGTGATAGCAGATACGAAGTCAATATCATCAAATAATATTAAAAGAAAAGTTTCAACTGATGAAGATGAAGATATGGAAAGTTCTGAAACAAATGAAAATATTGAATCATCGCCAACACAATTACAAACTAGTTTCACAACGTACACATATTTTACAACAATTTATAAAGGAAGCTCTTCCAGCGAAGTTGTAAGTCGATTTGAAACTATAACGAATGCTGCTCCTCCAATAGTTGAACCAACAGAAGTAGATACATTAAATAATGAAGAATCTACATTACCAGTAACTTTTTTCACTACTTACACTTATTGGACAACTCTTTACAAAGATGGCAGTACATTAGTAACTAGTCGAGAAGATACTTCGACTAATATTGTATCATCTTCGGTTTCTGATAGCATTTTAATAACACCCACAATAAAACCATCGTCAATGACTAAATTAATATCCACTGAAAAGCCTAGTCCAACCACACCTACAACGTTCTTCACAACATTCACTTATTTTACAACATCTTATCTTGATAATGAGACTGTAGTTAATAGTAGATTAGAGACTGTAACTAATATATTAAATACAACAGAACCCGAAGAGAATATAAACAACGATGATGTTGAAGGTGAAAATAGTGTTATTAAAACCACACCAGGGGTTCCATTAAATACGAGCATACCAATCGCAGTTTTAAAACCCACAGGATCATTATCATCACTTACAACTCTTAAAGTTAACAATGGAGAAACCACATTATTTTCCACGGATGTGTATGGTACTTACATTGATGGGTTATATGTCCAAATACTTGAAAGCACGTCAAATATTATTAAAAATACATCACCAAGTGATGTAAAGCCTAATGCTAAAAGTACTGGGATTGTGGCATTAAATGAAGGTAAAATCGTTGATGCAGACGGAGTAAGTACTACATTCTACACAACAAAAGCACTTGGTACTTATATTGATCAACTTTATGCTCAAGTTATAGAAAGTACATCGTCAATCAAGGTTAACGACAAAAAAAAGAACAGTGAACCTTCTACAACAGTTCTAGGTGCTAAGACATATCGTACTGGTTTAATTAGTTTAATTGAAGGTACTAGTGTTAAAGATATAAGTACAACTTATTACGAAACCAAAGTAATAGGAAAAGTTATAGATGGAAAATATACACAAGAATTTGAAAGTGACTCTAAAGTTAAAATAGGAGTTCAACCAACTGCGGTTCAAGAAATGAAAGCTTCTTCAACCCAACTTAATGAAATCTTCCAAAGTGAAATTCCGATATCACCATCACCAGCAACAATTGAAAGTTCACAGGGTGAAAATGGATCTACAACAGAAAAAGGTGAAGAATCAGATGATGAAAATTCTTCTAAAAAAAAAACATTCCCAGTAATAAGACCGTTTGTATCGAGGCCTAGACCAACATTTCAACCAAAAAAGAAATCTACCGATAGTTTGAGTGCTGCTACAATAAACAGGAGTATAACACCAACTATAGTTGCAACTCCGGCATTAAAAACAAATGAAAAGGGTTTAGGGCCTTCAAGTAGAAACCGATTTTCTGGTGTAAGAAAATCTAGTACATTACCAGTACCTGAAATAACACCATCACCATCGAATAGTAGAAAATATTCTAGGTCTAAGAGTGCTAATACACCAATAATATCTGCCTCGGTTAATTTTAAAAGTAGAACACCTTCGTCGACATTAAAAATATCACCAACATCTTCTGTGTCTAGTTTTGGTGGTTCTAGAAGAAGCAGTTTGAGTCAAAGACAAACAAGTTCAAAACTACCAGAATCCACAACCAAAAACTCGACACCATCACGTTTTAGAATACGTCCAACAGTATCATCGAATTACAATCGATTTTCAAGTACTTTAACAACTAGTACGGAAGAAGTACCAGATAACAATGAAGTAAGCACATCATTAATGCCTGATGAAACGTTGTTAATTTCTAACAACGAGGAAGATGATAGTATTACTGTGCCGTCTACAACAACAACAGAGTCGTCAAGAAGAGGAAATAACCCATTATTAAAACTTCGACGACCTCCATTACCAAAAACTTCAATTACAACACAGCCTCCAAGACGAAATTCGGCAAGAACAACAGTAAGAACTACAACAAGTACAACTACTACTACACCTAGACCTCAAAGACCAAAAACACCAAGTCCATTAATTACACGCAATCGGCCAAAACCGGTCAATGGACTATTTCCATCACGAGGGTTTGGTAAAAAGGAACAGGAACAAGAAGTAACGAGTGAATCAAATCTCGATGAAGAAAAATTGCAACAAGAAGTAAAAACTGACGAAGATTTTGATGACAATATAGACAGCGCTATTACACAAGTTGAAACACAATCTAATGCAGTATCAGAAACTGAGCGACCATCAAGAGGAAGTCGAACTTTTAATAATAACCAAGTTCAAATCAGACCCTTTAATAGTAGAAGAAGTAGAACAAAAAGGCAAATAGAATTTGGAAATAGAAATGATAATAGCAGAAGCTACAGAAGTAGACAACCAGTTAAAAATACGGCTGTGGATTATTATTATGAAGATGATTATGTTGAACAAGAAACTCCAGCGCCAATAAGGACACCTCCTCCACCACCAAAAAGACAGCCAAGTCGATCTAGACAACAACAACAACAACAAAGATTAACACCCACCACATCTTCTTCTAATATTGGAAGATCACAGTTTACATTACGAGAAAAGACTCCAACAACAACGGCTCCAGCACCTACATCAAGGACATCGAATTTTAGAAGAACGCGACCCCCAGTGCCGCAAGAAACAACTACTACATCCAAAAGATTATCTAGATTAAGATATCCAACTACAACACCAGAACCAGTAAGAAATAATCGACGTTATACACCTTCAGCTCGTAGACAAAACACACGGACCCGATTTAGAGAAGATTTGAATACATTTTCAAATACTCAAACTATTTTTGATGGGTCGATCACAGTTACACATAAGATACCCACAGAATTAACAATACCTATAATTATTGGAAAAAACACGGAATACAAACAAGTTTTAACTGCAAAGCCCAGTATTGAAATACTTGGACCTCATCAATACAGTACTGTAGCAGGTAAAAATGGTTATCCAACAATTCAACTTCTTAGAGAAGTTACTGAAACATTACCGAATGGAGCAACCGAAATAACCAAATTTGTTCTTTATGAACAACCAACAAGTAGTATTACGTTTACACCCACTTATATAAGAGGAAGAAAGACATCTTATTCTCATATAATTCCAAGTACCATATATGAAGTTAAACCTGAGGTAAACACAATTCAGCCACAACAAATAGCTAATGCACCATTAGCAAATTTATTGTTGTCACAACTACTATTGGGTAATTTAGGAATTCAGCAAACAGCTAACCCATTATTAGCATTAAATTCTGTTATGGCTACACCTCAATTACCAACAACCGAATTTAAAACAAAAAGTACAACTTATGTGACTACAGTAACCGATTCTACATCAACAGTATTACCAATAACTTTTAGAGGAAAAGTCATATCTACAACAGTGATTGACAGTTCTACAAATGTTATTACGGCAACTGAATATATAACTGAAACAATAGTTACTACTCCTACAGTCCAACAAGCCAATAATCAATTAAATACATTATTATTACCTGCCTTGCTTCAAGCTCAACTACTAGGACAAGTCACACCGTCAAATAATTTGATTGGTAGTATTGATTCTACACAAGAGGAAATCCATCAAGAATTAATTGAACCAACTCCGAAGTATGAAGATTCTTCATTAAAAGATGAAACTAAACCATCGAAAAAAAAAAGTGTTACCAAAAAACCACCCGATCCCCCTATACAGCCCGCTGAAGCAAGTGTTGTGACATTATATGTATCGGGTAAAAGGCCAGGAGAATTTAGTACTATTTTATCAACTGTAAATTATGATGAAACAGCAACCGTCCGAAAACGTGAAGTAGAACCTTCGTCGGTAATGAATATAATGGCCACTGAATTTGATGATATTCTTTTATCATCTACTGACGATGATCAAGTCCAAAGATATAACGAAGAAGAAACTCAAAGCTTAGAAAGTATATTAGGTGATGTGAGTAAAAATGTAAAAATTGAAAATCGTGCTACAAAAGTAAATGTAGTACTTGTTGAGCCCTCTTCTCAGCAAAACCAAGAAACTACCGGTCATTTTTTATTGAAAGGCTCCGCTGATACTCCAGTTCAGCGGGAAGTCGTAAAATCCAAAATCTGGAGTTCACAAAATCGAACAAAAAGAAACGCGCCTAACTTTCTACCTATTAAGGACGTATTTCTGTTTGATTTTCCAAAAAACCCGAAAAAATATTTAACCCCAAGCATTTTGTACAATGTTGGTGATAGGGAAAATTCTTCTTTTACTTTATCAAAAATTCCACAAGACTTTAATATTGACGCCAAAGGTAAGATGTCTTTTTATAATAACTTTTATGATGAATTTTGATTTAATACTTAATTTATTATTTTATAGTTGATGAGCAACGAGCATTTGACGAAAGGCGTTTTAATTTTGCAACAAAAAAGATGAGCAATGGTGTCGAAGTAATCGTCGCTGGAGATAAAAGTACATATCCTGGCCAAGCCAATGTACTAAGGGTATTACCTACATCACAAGCTAAACCCATCACACTTGCCCCAAGCACGTTAACTGATCATATGCTAATGATGCTACCTCATCCCATAAAACAAGTATATTTCAAATTAATATTTCTTGTAATATATAGCAATGTTTTATTCCCTTAAAATTTTTTTATTTTAGAGCATGAATAATCAATTTGTTACCAAAACATATCTAACCACTTACACTTATTTAACTACATTTCTTGACGGGGAAGCTACTGTAGTATCCAGTCGTGAAAAAGTGGTATCTAATGTTGTAACAGATGAAGTGAATAAAATAACTCCTACTTCAACTCTTAGTCAAGTTACATTAACAGCCAGTCCAAGTTTAGAAACAGGCATATATCACACAACATATACATATTTAAATACTATCGTTGATGGTGATATCCCACTAGTGATGACAAGCCGAAAAACTGTGGCTAACACAGTTACAGCTCCTCATGAGTTTCTTACTCCATTACAACCATCTGAACCTGCTTATCATAATACTAACACCTATCTAAACACAGGTAAATATATTTAAATATTTTATAGGCATAGGGATAATAATCATATTTTGTTTAATATAGTTTCGTTCACTAAAACTTTGAGTGATGGTCCAGATTATACTGTTGTAAGTACGGAAGATATATTAACACAAGTCATTATAACACAGACAGACAATACACCAACAATGGATACATCCAAATTAAAAGCAGAAAATACAATAACGGATGTAACTAAAACATATTATGTTACTTATACATATTTCAATACAATTCAAGACGGAGATCATACTACCGTAAAATCAGATATTTCTGTATCTTCCGACGTAGTAACAGAAAAATATTTAATACCAACTAAAATCGATGAAATACAACCTACACCTACTGTTAATAAATTACCGTTTCATTTGTATGCAACTAAAACTTATTTAACAACTTTTACTTATTTTACCACATTATTGAAGGATAATGAAGGTAAAAATCCATCAATTACGCAAGTTAAATCAAGAACTAAAATTGTCCAGAATATAGTAACTGAATCATTAAACACTTCGCTATTTAATGCAAATTATTTATCTTCTATAAGTTCTTCTGTGCAAAATGAAAAAATACCTATTACTGCAACTGCTACTTTAGATAATGGTCAACGAATAGAATTCACTGCTATGAATGATTTATTATCTACTGAACAAGTTGAAGTAAGCCAAACTCATAGTATTCAAACTCAAGAAACACAAAAACCAATTATTAATGAAAACACTTATAAACCAACTGAAAAAATTAAAGAAACGATCAAACCATCAAGTGTTAGTAAAGTTTCACAAAAGACTGAAATCCAAAAGCCACCAAAAAAAAACACTCCACCTAAGTCGGAACAAAAAATTCCAACACATTCAATACCTGTTAAGCCAGATAACAATGATGTTGGAGGACTGATTGATTTCGGAACAATAGGGAGTAGCTTAACAGCTCTTAAGCCAGTTATTAGTGCTGTTGCCGGTATTATTCAAAATAATTTGAAAAATGATCAAAAAACTAAAAATGTGCATGTGCTACAAAAATCAACGCCAAAACCAGTAAAACATGAAGAAACAACAAGTCGGGCTCCAATATATATACCAGTTGGTGGACTAGCAGATTCAGATGGATCAGAGAGTCAACAATATCCAGACACTGATCAGAGACACCCACATGTTGGACCGGCAAGACCACCTGTTGAAGCATCTTTATTGTCTGGTGGGATTCCTATCAGTCCCGGCGAAGTAATTACGACAAATAGTGATGTAATTATTGGTAAACCATCAGTTTTAGGTCCAAGACCACCAATGGAAAATTTTAAAAAAGAAGAAATACCATTTGGTATGAGACCTCCACCTCCTCCTAATCCACAGCAGTTCAAAGATAAAATATCAGCTCCTAATAATATTGCGAGAGAACATATAAAACATCCATCAACACATACTGATAGAAAAAATACTCAACCTATTCGATATCACGAAAACAGAGTACAAGCTCAATATCAGCTAACCAATGCGCCAATTAAATCAGAAGTTAATATTATACCGCTAAGGAAGCCGGATCCTTGGCCAACAAAGTTTGTAACTGATGTTCAACCATTGGTCTTGACAAACCCAAATATTCAACCCCAAGTTGATTACGGAAACCAACATTTAATTACATCAAATCAACCATCATTTTTGGAACAATCTGCTGTTGATCCATTATTAGTAAATATACAACCATCTCAGGTTGCTCAGGTTGTAATTCCACATGGTAGCCAAACAGCATTAATATATAGTGATCAACCAGCAAGTGGCCATGGTCCAAAAGGAGAAATTTTTAATGACCCACAGCCATACCCAGAAAATCATGTAAATCCAGGTTTCGTAGGATTAGAAATTTATGGTACATTAAATCCAACAAATAATGTTGCATCCAAAATACCAGCAAATGCAATGCACATTGATATTCCAGTTTCTCCAGCAGGTATTACTGTGGGTGATTCAGAATCGCATCATGTAGTGTTATATGATAACGAAACAGGAGAAGTTAAAACAAGACCCGTTCATGTTCTAAAACCACAAAACCAAAACAATCAATATCTAACACCCCCAACAATCTCACAAGTTAACTCATTTGTAAGGCGACCTGATGCGGCATTGTCAGTTGAAGATGATTTATTACAATTCGAAGATGGTGAAGTAACTCAAGAATCTAAAAAAACTCCTTTAAGGCCTGGAGAACTACCATTTGGAGTACATAGTAGTGAGTCAGATGAAGATAGAACTCCAATAATTACAGGAAAACCTATTAAAGGTAATTTTAAAGGCGAAGAACAAACATTATCAATCGGACAACCTGTAAATAACAAAGAACCAACAGAGTTAAAACCAGGAAATTTTGTAGTACCTAACGAAAATCGTCCTGATCTACAGTATAACATTCAACATTCCAACGAACAAATTACAAATAATGTGACTAAACAAAATAAACACGTAATTAATCTTCCTCCAAGAGATGATATTCAACAAGCGATGAATATGGACGAAAAATTGCCACCTTTACCAACAATCAAACACGATAATAATGATTTAGACAGCCAAGGAAGTACACCTCAACCGTCTATTGTAAAACCTAATCGTGATAATGAAGTTTTAGGTTTATCTCCTCCTCCAGTTATTACACATTCATTAAAATATGATAATGTTACACAGAGACCTCAAGTGTCTAGGAGACCTTATCAACCTAAGCCAAAACCTTCAACCGCTCCTCCATACCAATTTGAAAGACCTCTGAATAGAAGACCATCAATACCCCAGAAAAATCAAGAAGAAATGAACCTAAAACCATTGTCTACTACTGCTAAAGTTGAACCTGTTAAAAAATGGGAGGCGTCGCTAAATTTAAGACCTGAATATAGACCAACATATAAAGAAGAAAAACCTGAAATAATAAAAGCGGAAAGTAAAGTTTTCAGCCAAGGTTCGAGTATAAAATCACATTTACAAGAAAAAACTAAAGATAATACGGTTATATTTAGTGATCCTGTAACACATGTAATACCAACCATTGTCACTCAAGATACGACTAAATGGTATGAATATAGCCCTATTTCAAGTACAGAAAGTAAAATAGAAACGGTGCAATCCACAACAGAAACTCCAGCATTGACTTCTACAATTGGAAATATTGAAACTATAAAACCGTATACAACACCTAGTAAACCAACAAGTAAAACAACTGATTATCATAGTGTTATAAGTGTTATTGTCAAGAAAGAAGAAAAGCCAGAAGATAAATCTAATGAAAATATAATTGAAAATCCTACAACGCCAAAGCAAAAAACGCAAATGAGACCTCAAGTAACAATTTTACAACTTCCAGAAAGACCATCGTTCATGGACGAATTCCACAAGCAATTACATCAAGGTTCATCTCTTCCAACGAGATTTGTCACTCATACACAAACATTGTCAGTAACTATAACAGAAACAACAGTTTTACAAAGCGATGGTTTCGAACCTTCTACTCATACACTTGTTCTCACTAAAACCCAAACATCAACATTAGTAGACACAGTAACTGAATTTCATACGTTGGTGAAGCCAACTCAAGTCCTGTCTACAATTACAACTACAGTTCCAGTACCAATTCGCTCTGACCCAGTTCTTCAAGCACCAGTTGTGGAAGGCACAAAAACCAAAACAATAAAAATACCGCAAGATGAAAACGAAACATTATTGGTAGTTATGACGGATAAAAAAGGCGGAAATAATGGAATACCACCAGAAATACAAGTCCCCGATGAAACAAATGAAATAGGACCAAGTGATGTGTTACTAAGTGGCATTCTCACCCATTCATCAGACACTGAATGTCGACCTGAATGTAAAGCATCTAAAAATGAAATATGTCAAAGAGTAGAAAATACAATGCGATGCGTCTGTAGACCGGGTTTTGCAAGAATGTTTATGGATAGACCTTGTAAACGTAAGTTATTTGTTTTAAGATAAAAATATGTGCTATAATATTATCCGTATTTATAAATAATTTGTGTCTATAATATAATATGTTTTAGCTACTTACACATATACAATGAAGTTAGTATTAGACAAATTCCGTAAAGAGCCCATTAAATATTCTACACAACTAGAAAATCCTAGTTCAAATCAATATCAGAAATTGACAGAAGCCACTAAAGAAGGATTAAATCGTATGTCAATGCAGTCAGATCTAAGAGATATTTATCATGGTGTAATAGTTGGAGGGTTTGAACCGGATAAAAATAGCGATAAAGCAGTCGTTTCATATATAATACAAGTAATATTTTATCTATAGTCAAATTTTTAATTTATTAATTATATTTTAAATTATTATATACTTGCATTTTTAAGCTATCTGAAAATGCAGAAGACGTTAAACTGTGGGAAGCAACAAAAAAATCACTCAGAGCTACAAACTATAGTTTAGGAGGAACTGATGTATTTGCCGCACGAGACCAGTTACAACAATTATCAGCTGAGGGTAAAATTACAAACAATTTATACTAATTTCATAAAAATAACTTATAATATTTTATGTTTAGATTTTGATGAATGTAGCGATTCAAAGTTCCATGACTGTTCAGATAATGCCAAATGTTTTAATTTACATGGAACGTATACATGTAGTTGCAAAGATGGATTTTCTGACTTATCACATAACACCCAATTTCCAGGCAGAGTTTGTTCTTGTAAGTTATTTTTTTATACTGCTGTTAATAAAATCATTGAGCGTAAACTATTTTATAATTTATTTATTAGCTGAACTTATTGGATGCGACTTATGTAATTATCATGGAACTTGTTATTTAAGTAATCAAGATGAAACGATTTGTGAATGTTTCCAATGGTATGCTGGTAAACACTGTCAGTTTAATTTAAAAGGTAAATAACTTAATAACGCAATAAATTTTATTTATTAATTAATACTATCAATATCATGATATTTTCAGTCTTACTATTGGGACTAATTGCCATTGGAGTGATGTTATTATCTCTACTTATTGCATGTCTGTTGATGGCTTGTTGTAAAAGGCAATCCAGAGAGTCTGTAATGGGTCTATATCAACCTCAGCGTCCAGTTATAGGTTTCAGACGTTATAGAAATATGATAGCCACTACAAGAGGTGATAAAAGAGCAATGATCAGTGTCGATACAGGTAGCGAAACAAGCGTTGACCATACACCACCTCCATATGTCAAACAAGTAAGTGTTGTATAAATTAATAATATGGAGCATATTATATTATCATGACTGCATTGTTAGGTTGTAAACATGCAGAGACAAACTCACGCACACGTCCACTCCCAAATGAAAACTCCATCTCCATCTAGTCACGGAGGCAGTACTATGCGAAGTGGATTAGAACAACGAGATAGAAGTCTTACTGTAATGATTCCGAGGGCCAAATATCGGCCGGGTCCTCAACAAGCGCCACCATCCATATTGACTATGTCAACTTTTGGACCGGAACAAAAAGCCATGTCGTATATGGACTCCAGACAAACTCCTACAAAAGTAATCAGATTTACAATTATTCAGCGTTTTGAATACAACTATAATGTATATATGTTCTATGTTGTATAGGGATCAAGATGTAGCAGTAGAAAACCTAGCGATTCAACACAGAGATCTGTAGAAATTCAACCACCTCAACGTAAGAAACATGCTGCTCCAAGAAAACCATCAACAGGTGATTATAAAATTAACCAGGTTTGAAAAACAAAAATAGTATTAACGAATATTATTTAATACAGGTGCACTAGTGTCTGCTGGATTTGAAGTTTCAGCTACAGTTGTAAAAACTAAAGAACTGGACGAAGCATATGTGTGTCGTGAAGATGATAAACCAGATTTTAATACTGGCAGAACCACAGCCGCTAGGTACTTGAACTTACAAAAATATTTACATAATGAATATTTCACTAATAATAAAATTACAATTATTAATTAATCGCCAATTCAATGTTATATAGAACTGTGTCTGTAGCAAGATCATTCGATGAGACAACCATTCAGCCTCCAACTAGATGCTATCATCCAGAAAGCCATTATGAATCTAAATCACAGTATTCGCATAAAACGAATGACGTAAGAAATATAATTATTATGCTATTTGTACATGATATATTTTTATTTTATGGTGAAATAACATTTAATATACCTATATCAATTATCATAATTCATAGATCTCATTATATTATTGTATTAAAATAATAAACCGATATCGTATACAATAAAAACTGCATAACATTATACATCTCTGATGTGAAATGTATTTAAAATCTATTTTAAGGATCAAAGATTGTAAAAATAAATGACAGTTAGGTGTGTCAACAAACTGAATAAACTTTTTCTTCAATACATTTTAACATTATTAATACAGTTTATACATTTTAATAATAAATTACATATTAATAGGTATATAGAAATCTCACTAAGAGGATACTTACGACATATTATTTAATATTTATATGTTATTAATGTCGAATATTATCATTCAATTTTACTCTTACCTAAGACATTTTAAATAACATAATTGGTTAATTCGAACGATTCGGTGATACAACATATTTTATATTATAATAATTGTTAATCTGCACCCAATTAAATAAATAATGATTCATATTTTTTAAACGCCATACACGTAAGTTATAGGTACCTATAACTAATTTAACCAATAAAATCTTATTGGATTAGTGACTATACTGACCAAGTATACAAATATTTATACTAAAACTATTACACTCAGTAAAGTGTGCATAAAGACCATGATTTTGATTTTTGATTTAAGCATTAGTCAGACCAGTCAGTTAATTATTAAATTATGTTAGGTATATGGTACTGTAGTTATAAGTATGCATAAAAAAAACTCACAGATTTAAAATTTTAATTTTCTAGGAGGGTCATACGATGGTTGAACGAGACTTGGGCTCCACATATCTAATGCCTCAGTCAAAACTGTATAAGCCAGATAATAGAGTAATTAAAGAGAAAATAAATAAGCATTTTTTTTAATTATTAAATCATTGTATTATATTACAGGGTAGTGACACATCAAATTTCGATTCCTTGTGACGGAATTGATCAATAATTACCCGCTCATGCCATATATAATATTATTAACAGTGATGTGAGTATTCTATTAAAAAGGATACATGTCAATTTAGAAGGATTGATTATCTCAAGAATTTGTTAAACGCTAATTTTATACACACAGTAATATCATGTATGTATATTATATAAATAATATTAAAAATGAATGTTTCAGATAATCATCTTATGTTATACCTATGTTGTACAGCTTCCAAAACTCTGTACTTTTAATTTATTACTGTATAATGATATTATATTTTAATGTCCTAAAACAATATTAATATTAGTCTATAATATATATTATATATGATACTCTATAGTCTATTTAATATAAATGATACACAATGCCATATAAATAGGTAATTTTGTTATTAGTTTAATTGTATATTATTATTAAATTTTGTATGCTTAAAAATATTGATACGGAAGTTCATTTGTTATGAGATATTCTCTTTTCTTGTGATTATCTTATAAAAGATCAATCATAATGAAACGACAATACCTCTTTTTATATTTTTATTTAAAAATGTTTTAATGTCTTTAGCAAAGTAATGATTAATGATGTTTCGTTGAATTGATGACATAGTTTTTAAATTGTAGTTAAAATTAGTCCTTAAGGATACCAAGCCTTATTTGTGCCAAAAAAGTATTGTCATCTTTCGAAATTACATTAACAAAGATTTTGTGTACTTATATGTTTTGTTTTTATTTACCTACCATTATCAATACCTATACTTCGACATTTAATAGCTAATAAATAATAATACTGTAGTTCAGGGGTCGCCAACCTTTTCAAACAAATGAGCTATATTTGAAATTTTGAATCCCTGGTAATTGACATCCAGGAGAATTCAGGTTTTTAGGAAGAGATTTATTTGTTTGATGAACAAAAAAAAGGTCTAAGCTTCAAAAAATAATAAAATTATTTATTGTTTACATAATCTGTATAATTTGATAATAAATGTCTATTGTCTATATATTATAATGTATAAAGTACATACGAGTAGGTACGTAATTTTAGAAGAAAATAATATATATTTACAAAAATACATTGTGTTAATCTAAAACAACTAAAACCAATCTCAATTTCCTTTATAAATGTGTGTTATTACTTATTATTTATTAATAATTCATAATTATAGTACCTATTCAATACAATCATATTAACGGATCAAGTCATACTTGTACTAATATACTTAGAATAACTATTCTTAATCACAGAATTTTATCACATTCCAACTATTAAATTCCAATATTAAAACTAATTTATATATATTATATTCATGTAGTACTTACTTGCTAAATACTTAATTTAGAAGGCCATAGCATAATAGTTTTTCGAAGTTAAAGTACTTCCAAGTCCTTTCCTTCTATATATATATGCCATTGAACTAATATATTATAAATTTATATAACTTATATAAATCTAGATAAAATATTGTCGTATAATATAATATCATCCAAAGTGCAAGACCTTAAATATAATTTAATTCATTCCAAATCAGAGAATAACCGTTCTGTAGATCAATTACCTATTTATTATGATATCTGCCATAAATAGTTGATTTTATTTAATAGGCAACGAAAACAGGAATTTATAATAACACCCTTAATGATGTGTATATTATTATAATAATACAGTGAAACTTTCATACAGCGAAATCTCATAGGAAACAAAAAATGTTCGTATTATAGAGGAATTCGTTAAATAGATTTAACGCATGATTAATAATATGAAGGTTATGATTCTGAAAAATAATTCAGAACAATATACAGAAAATTTCATTAAATGCAACTTTGTTGTATGGAAGTTTCACTGTAGGTACATCTATTTAGAGGTACCGGGTACAGAGATGGAGGTAAAAAAATTTTTCTCAATAATACAAGTATACTTATTACTTACCTTCATATTTTATCCTAGAATCTATGGAAATGAACGCATTCATTACCTAAAATCTAATAAATAAAATGCTTAAGTCTGTATTTTCCAGTTTGTTAGCATATTCATCATATTAGGTATTTGTATTGTACAAATTTGATACTACCATATACGTAGTATGAGTATAATATTCATTTAATAGTAAGTTCGTTTAATATAAATACTTTAATACGTATATACTATATTGTATAATCATTACATTTTATTTTGTTCATAACTCATAAATTCCCGCTTATTAATTTCATAATGGAAGTGAAACATAATAATATACCTACCTACGTCATACGAGTATACTACTCGGCAACAGAAAAAAGACAAGTGTTCAATAGATGATGGATACAAGAATCGATTAATTAGAACTCTTAAATAAATAATAAATATATTACTAAGAATATTAGATATTATAGAAAAAAAATACGTTTAAAACACAAAAATGAGTGAAGAAAATTATTACTATGTTTAATTTTACAATACAATCCTCGCCAAAAATTAATCCGTAAAAATCCACGCTGAAGTAAACTATATATTCAAACCGTTAAACCTATATCGTACTTATTGCGATTTACAAAAATGTTGTTTGAAAACTTATACCTTATAGGAGACAGACAATGCATCATTACGGTGGAAACGAAAAGATGATCATTTAATTTTATTTTTATGTCATAGTATTATACACACACTTTTAGCATTGATATTATATATTTTTGTAATTGTATAGTTTAGGATTTCTCATTCTCAGGTTTGTTTTTATCCTTTTATATAGGTAACATGAAAAAGTTCATTCTCTTATTCGTGATGCTACAAAAGAAACAGATTAAATTAGTACATGGTTTTATTATATTTTATATTTAGACACTATAGTTAATACACGCTTCTATTTATGAGGCTTGGATACATTTTTTAATCTGTTCAAAACGAAGTTTACAATATTTATTTAAATACACATTACACAACTTATTATTTTTGTATGTTTCTAAGCCATTATGAAATAATTTTCAATGATCGATTATAATTTATTTTAAAATTATTTAGTTAAAAGTTTAGTATAAATCCTAATTAAATGTCTAATTAGATAAATTAATTTTGAATTAACTACCGCGTATCAAATTAAGGTCCCAATTGAGTTTTCGCTTTTTACTTTTTCCAGATGAAATCAGTACTTAAGTGATTGGTTTGACGCTAAGTATAATTCTATGTAATGAAATTGTTACAATTGAAATTTTAAATTATTGAGTTATTTTATTCAATTGCATTCATATACGTCACATAGGAGGTTAATAATAAAAATGTCATATTTAAAACAACTATACCTGCTACCACCTGACCCTTAATCCGATCCTATAAAAATGAGTGTATCTCGATATGTTTTTAAGTCTTTAGCACGGACACAAAGACTCACGTTAATAAGACTCAAGTAGTAAAGTTTTTGCATAAATATGGCCGATGAAGATGTTTCAGCATCCCCCTATAGTTTCTTGTAACTGTTAAATCCTGGTTACGACCTTGCCAGTATACCACAAATAAAACGAACTCTAATAACTCACGTGATTTAGCATATTGATATTATTATACTATTTTAGCAACACGATTGAACATAGAATATTTTAAATAACGTAATAGCAGGTATGCTTCCTAAGTCCCGACCCATAAAACCTTAAAATTAAAGTACCTGCGTACCTATAATGATATAACTAATGCCAATTTTAAATTTACGTAATACGTCATTATCTATAAATAGTACTGTAACTATAAACTAGATACCTATACCTACTACTTATACAATAATATTGCAATACGTATACCTTCGAAATTCATACTATAGAAATCGGCAATTTCGCGATTTCACAAGAATCTGCATAAAATGAATTAGCAACAATGTCATGAAATTTTAAAATTATTTTAGATTTTGTAATGGTCGGTAATTATTAATAATATTAATATATTTAGCCAATGTTGAACGATAAAGGAAAAAATAGGTAGGTATATGGAATTCACACATATTATGTGCAAACAATACGTTAATAAATAAATTAAATTAAGATATAGGTAATCGTAATTCTATTTTTCACAAATTAGTCCTCTATATCAAAAGAAGAAATACTATTATTAATTTAATACCTACAATAGAATTTAAAATAAATAGGTACTTATACCCAGTTAATCATTTTTTTTTTTCATACAAGTATTATAGCATATTAGATAGGTACCATTATTATAATATTATCTTTTGTCATATTATATGATCATGTATCATAATATATTATAATCGTTGATGTTAAGAAAAAATTGAAATTAACTACATTTATTGTGTTATATTTTCATATTTTTACCTATAAAAAATAGGTACCTACCTACCAAGTACCAACTAAATAATTTATTATCATTTTGTTAATTATTTTATTATTATTTTAGTATCTACCCAAGTGGCCAGGTACCTTAGTAAATAGTAGGTATAGGTACCTACAATTCGAAAATTAATATTCATATAATAATTATAATATATAATATACACCAGTGGTTTTCAAACTTTTATTATACACGGCACACGCCGTAAACTTAAAAAATGTTCACGGCACACTGACTTTTTTTTAGATAAACAAAATTGTTTTGAATTAATTATAAATTTATTTTCTTATACACAATTATTCAATGCAATCGGTAATTTATGGGAAAATCGCGGCACACTAAGTGGATACTCGCGGCACCCAGTTTGAAAACCACTGATATACACCATACTTACTTGACTACGTCGCAACAATTTTTACGCAGAATTTTGAATCGTTATATTATATTAATCAAGTAAACTAAAAATAAATTTTGTATGACGAATATTTACTGGAATTGGGTAAATATAAAGTAATATACCTACCTATTATACAGAATCGTGTGTCGCCAATACAAATCTACCGTTATCGTTTGGGAAAAAAATGTTCCGACTTATTATCATTGATTATAAATACTATATTTATAAACAATGTTATTACTAAACAATATTAATGAACATTTACATTGACTGTATAAATAAAAAAAAAAAAATAAGTTTTAATAACGCTATTCGAATAAACAGTTTGGTTATGGTTGATGTCTAAACCACTTAAATGGGTAAAAATCGGCTCCTGACGAACAGGTCCAGTGGCGCAATCGGTTAGCGCACGGTACTTATAAGACAGTTGTTCGTGAGCGATGCCGGGGTTGTGAGTTCGAGCCTCACCTGGACCACAAATCTTTTTTGCACTTTTTTTTCAAAAAAACAAAACGATTTTTTCTTCCCCCACCACAACATTATTGTCATTATTAATTATTTGTTAATAAATGTAACGTCATTTACTTTTTACACATTTAAAAAACAAAATGGTTTATTTATTTCAAATTTTATTGTAATAAGCAATTCAACTGCTCCATACATTTTACCCATTTATATCTGGCAGGGTAAGATATTAATTCACGCTCAAAATCTAAAAATAAATAAAACTTAAAATTACTTTATATAGGAAGCGCGAGTCGAGAAAGTATAAAAAAATTCTCAACACAATCTATATTATTCAGCTCGATCTATAACTTACACATTAGATTATAATATACTTGATGTACTAAAAACAAGACATATTTTTAGCTAATACTTGTAAAATGATATTGCTCAATGCTCGTATCGATAAGACCCATACAATTAATCTGAAATATATTATGTTCTAAACGTATTGTATTCATACATTTAAAAGTTAACTTTTTTTTTTGCAACAGTTTTTAATAAAATACAATATTAAACATAAATAATTTTGTACTAGGTACACTACTTTTCAAAATGTATTTAGATTATTTACAATAAATATTACCTTTTTTTATTTATATACAAACAATTAACAATTTTATAAGTGAAAAGATAAGTAATCAAGAGAGGGTGGATTAATATGTATTAAAAAATAAAAATCAACCGAATATGCACTAAAAATCTTAAATTTGCATAAATATTTTCACTTGAATGTTAAAATATGCATAAAAAATTAGCAAAATACAAAAATTATTTTTTGAACAAAAGTGAAATAATGTCAATGTTCAATCATGGTCATAACCAATATTTTCTCTTCTTAGTTTACATATTTTATTTCCCCAATTATTGATCTAAGCCTGAAGGCAATATTTGGAAAAACTGTTTATTCCTACAATTATACATGATATTTATTTTGATATTAATTGAAACATTAAAATATGTTTATTTTCTTTTATTATAATAGACAATAGTGTATATTTAAAAAATATCTAAAAATAAAACATCGAAACATAAAAGATGGAATATGCAATTAAAATTTTAAAATAAGTTCTTAAAATAGAAACATGTCAAAATAAGCAAAAATATGCACTAAAAAAGTTTCATTTTTTAAATTGTTATGTCATGAAACAAATTTTGAGCTCACTTAGCATATCATACGATCAACCAAAATAAATATGCAAATGTATACAAATCCACGCTTTGATAATCAAGCTTATCATTATTTAAATAATTTATCAATACACATCTAATATACTAGACTTTTCAACATGTGATTATCATACAAAGGTTATTGTTATAATAATTGTATTTTCTGTGTTTTGAAATTCCTTAGTAAAGCATATCTTTTTTTATAATCGATTTTATAATTTATTTACCCATACACACAATTATAATATCATAATATATTTATAATAATCATAATGGTAATCATACATACACATAAGTATAATTTACATTTAGCCATACGGTTAAAGTAAAAATAAATTCATATTTTCTTAAGTATTAAACAATGCCAGTTGGTTTTATATTTGGTGGACTGCTTGGAGGATTATTTAAGCTTGACATTGTCTCTCTTACCTGAAAATTGTAAAATATATACAGTTGAATTAAATTGTTTAGAAATATGGTATTAGAACTTATTAAAGTAAGTCATGAAAAGTTATAATTAAAGACATTATGAGACACAAAATAAATAAAATACAATTTATTATTAAAATATTTAAGACCATGCAACATCATGACTCTCATGTGCTGTCTTCATCTTACAAGTGTTCAACATTATTTATTTTCATACAATATGAAGAATAATTTTAATCTCCGATATACTATTTCAATATTAACTTGAAATAATTTTTTTTATAAATGTTATACTTAAGAAACATTTTTTGTAAAAATATTAAGAAATCTACAGTTTTCATTAAGCTATTAAAAAAAATAAAATAGGTATAAATCAGGTTCCTAACTTGACATAAATAGCAACATTTTGATTGATATAATAAAATTAATTATGCACTTATAACTTATAAATCAAAATAATTTATGATATAACAAAACTTGGGGTTAAAGAAACTGAAAATTAAGTTCTTCAGATTTATATTTTATAAATGTTCTTACTTTTCCAATGTTTTGAAAAATAAAACTACTGGCCATTGAAGAAATGCCCAGGTTTTCTTGATTTCCTCCTTTGCACTTTATATAGCCATACAAATTTGCAATGTTTAAAGTCAATGCTATGCAGACCAATAACTATAGAAAAAAAATATTTACTGATAAATTAAAATAGACTCTATTATAATAAACCATGCATTCCAATTACCATCCATTTAAAATTAATGCTAAATAATGACGTGATAAAAAATAAAATCCACATTCCAGTGACAGACCATAGTCCAGCCCAAAATATCCTAGATTCACCAGAGTTTACTCGATGCTGCACAGATCCCTGTTAACAAAGGGAACTCATAATATTTTCTGACTAAAAGCATACAAAAACTATATCAAAACAAGAACCATTTGTAGTAAAGGTGAGATTAAATTATTATAAGTTAAGATAGATTTGTAACAACAAAAATATCAGCATATTATTATCTTAAAATAAGGTATTGTCTTACATCAAAACATAAATAATATAAAACATAATTTTTATATTTGATAAGTAATGAAAGTCTTGGGTTAAGTTAAGAATATTCCAATAAAAAATCAATTTTTTATTTTAATCACTTATTTATAAGTGTTTATTTTTTTTATGTTTTTCTCTTGCAAATTAAAAACAAATAACTTTTGTTAGAAGGAACCAACAATTTCTCACCTTTTTTGATTCGTAAACCCAATGTGAAACACCATCATCATCTACATAATTCCACCATCTCAGTCCAACCATAATACGACCTAAATATCAAAAACATTTATTATAGTTTGTAGGTATAATACGTAAACAATAAGTATCTAAAAAAGTATGTTAATACAATTTTAAGATTTACAATAATAAGAAGCTATGTAAATAACTAACCAGTAATGTTTTTCACAATCCAAAAGTCCATGGATAATAACAAAATTATAAGAACAAATAATGTGATAAAGCTTTCAGTAAATAATCTTCCGAAAAAATAGATGAAAACAGCAGTCACTCTGAAGAACAAGTGAAAAAATGTTACATACGGATGCCTGGAATAAAAATAAAATAATAATTTTTTAAGAGATGAGTTATTAGTTTATTACACACAATATAAATAATATAAAACAATCAAGTATTAGTTGTTTTTTTTTGTTAGTGTATAATAAAACAAAATAAATCTCAGTTTTATTATCAGATTTAATATAGTACTTCAACTGCTTCAAAAGTCACATACTATACAGTAAAATATAGGTAATGAAATTATATTCAACTTACGGTAATTGTGTAGAATTTGCTGTGTTCTCCTCTCCGAAAGGGATAGTATCGTCGCTAAGAGGATCCTGTGATCAAAAAACGAATAGGGATTACCATCAAGTACACAAATAATGAAATTTGTAAACTAAATAATATCGATATTGACTTACCATTTATTTTAGCAGTAGATAATTGACGAGAGATTGTGTATTGATGGGCGGCACTAAATTGTGTATTGGCCGTGGGGCTACATAATATTTAAACGTTGTGATAAATCATATTTACGTTTGTTTGTAATTAAAAATTGTAACGTGTACTTTTGAATGGTTTAAAACTCTGAATCGAGTACAAGTAGTGAGCACTTCAACTAATATTCTATTAAATTGAATGAGGAATATTGTATACACGTAAAGTATTGGTAATTCGTATCCGTATAATACCTATGACGAGTTACGATTTACGATTAAATATGAAGAACAGAAGAATATTAAAGAAAAAGACGTGAAGTCGAACTAGAAGAACCCTCAAATTATGATACGACGACAATTTATTTTATTGTGATAACCACTAAAAATGATAAGAAAATTGATAATATACGGCGGCTTATCAAAAGCTCTACGATAAAATATGTGATGAAATTTCAATCATACATTCGGACATTCCGACGTTCGTTAGTGTAGTGAGCGGATTTTTATGTAAATACATAATTTTATTGAATACTAATTTCTCAATTCTGATTTAAAATAAGCATGTATCATTACATCCTGATTAAAAATGAGACTTTTTAATTTTACATATTTTTATGTAAACACTTATTTTTAGATATTTCACCAACATTTACATACTTTATAAATATTTTGCTTTTTCATACTTAGTTGGGTATACAGTTTTTGTTTGTATTAAAATTATTATACTACAATTTGGAAATGTTGATCTATCAGCTTCTATTAATATTATATTATAAATAAGAAATGGCTAATAAAGTCGTTAGCGGTAGATTACAATTTGTAATGTAGCCATAGCCCATATAGGTATACATATAGGTATATATGTATATAATAATGTAAATAATATATGTATATAATGTTATCATTTATGATATAAATGATATATATCTAATCTCCAAATGTATGTTGTGTTGTATCCAATTGTTTCGAAAAATACAACAATATAGATGATTAAATCAATTAAATTAATGTAAAATAATAATTTTTTTTGTAAATTTATAATTTTTGTTTAAAAGTAAATAAAAAATTATAAGCCAAGTATAAAGTATTTATGCTTAAAAATGTAATATAAAACTCAATAACCCACATGTTGCTAAATTATTAATTATAAAAATAACGAAATTTTAAGTTTACATTTCTTTTTCATAAGTGTTCATAAAACCATAAGAATCAGTAAACTAATTTGAAGGTAGTATAGTAGTTAAAAATTTATAAAAAATTTTAATTAAGCTTTAGGTTTGAAAATTTAAAACAAAACATTTTATGAGTTTTTTAAGCTGTATAATATATTAAACTTCAAATACTTATGAAAAATTACTTATACAGTTTAAATTTTTCGTTAGAATTTTTTTTTTTAACAAAAATTGAAAAATTTATAAAGTTTGTAATAAATTTGATTTTTTAAGATGAATCTTCTGATAAATTAATTTTTAGTACAACCTTACTATAATAGTATAATATACTTATAATTTATTTAGTTTATGTTTTTATAGTTTATAATTTTATTAGGTATATAATATATTATACCTATATTATATATTATATATTCGGTGCATACGGGCGTGCGCCAACTCCAAAATTAGATTGTGTACATACTACATACTACATAAACATATATTATTAGCCCTTTGCAGAGCCGTGTCAAGTAATACATACTTTAACAAAATTAAGGCGCCCGGGGCAATTTCCCCCTTTGCCCTCCTTAACACGGCTCTGACTCTCCGTATTAAAATTATTAAACTTTTTTAAACCTGATGTACTTTCAATATAGGTAAATAATATATTATAATATTATAATAGAAAAATATAGGTTACACATTACCACACATCATTTCCGAGAAATTAGTTGTGACGAATTAGGGCGGTGGTCGTTTGGACGAAGGTTATAATTTTGACCAAAAAATAATAGTCTGTTTGGGCGATTATCATTATTTTGTACTGTTTGGACGAGTGAAATTATTTTTACCTATGCGAGGTAAAAACTAAAAACCCTTAGATCATAATATATGATCTAATTAAAACCTGATGAATTATCATTATTTATCACTATTATTGTTAAGTGTATATTATGGCCACGGCCTTAGACTATTATGGCTATAGAAACAAATGGAATAACAATATAATATGTTACATAGGTAAACATTTTGTCATTATTTAACATGTATATATTTATATCGGTAACTCATTTAAGAAAACACTTAGTTTTCAAATAATGACACTTTTTAGAGCCATAAGGCAATTTTAAACCAACTACAGCTGTTTTTGAACCAGATTTTATTTTATATTATTATTTTTTTTATATACTAAATTTTTTTATTAACATTATTTTTATAATTTTAATAAGTAGTAATAACGAAGTTTAAGAAACTAATTTGTTTTTATGAATTAACATAAATTATTTAATTATTTAAATTCTATGTTTAAAAATTAGAAATTATAATTTAATAACAATATCATAATATGGGTAAACAAGTGACATGTTATGCAGACCCAAATCAAATTTGGACTTATGTAAATAGTATATTGTATAATTAACTCGGTGCCTCGGTGAAGATGACAAACAGGTGTTATCTCATGAGAACTGATTGTTACTCGGTACTTGGGTATAAGTATAATATGAAGAAAATAAAACATAAAAGTCACAAAACTAAGAAAAAAATATTATGTATTACATTTTATTAAACAATATAGTTTAAATTTAGTTTATATCATATCAAACAAATAAAAAGTGAGTTCAATAAATTTACACATAATTCACTTTATTAAATTTAAAAACTAAACAATTTGTACATAAAAAAATTATAATACAGTAAGTATAAAATTAATTAATAGAGTTCATTACATAATTATATTTTTGTTTAACCTCAACTCAGTCTTTGATAACAATGTAAAAAAATTAGTTTTTAATACTATTAAATTTTACTGTACTTATGGTCATTTTGAACTAAATTTTGAATATTTTTGTCAATTTGATGAACAGTTGTTTTTTTCCTCAAAGTACGCAAATGAGGAAGGGTAAAATATTTCTGAAGAAAATTATAAGTTTTGGGTCCAAGATGACGAACTGTATTTGCGAATTCTATTATTTCATTTGGATGTCTTTGACCATTCGGTGATTTATTTTTGTTCAACAAATGATTTTTTACCAACATAAACATTGTTGGAGGTAAATACATTTCACACAATTTGATACAATTACTTTCAGTGTTAGTTTCTTCTATTTGTTTTTTTAATTCAATGACAGTTTTTTCTAATTGCTTCTTTATAATAATTTCTTCAGATAGTCGCTCTTTGAGTTTAAGTTTACGTGGAGATTTAGCTGATAAATAAGCTGGAGTTTGAAGACTTACTGAATTTTTTACAAGTCCAGTAGCTGATACACTAAACAAGTTTTGGCTTATATATTGATCTAAAATAAATTGTTTTCAAATAATTATAAACATTTTACATTCCAATTAATCATAATTAATTACTATAATCTATTCAACTTATGAATACACCAATTAATGGATACACAAATTACCAGTGAGCATTGCCTGACCTGCCAAATTTATAGTTCAGAAATGATCATTAAACAACCTTTATATGATCATATGCTATTACTATCATGATAGCAACAGGAGGTAGAAGTTTAACGAAAAGGCTGAGTTATGAGTGAGAGAGTAGAGGCAATGCCACCAAACCGGAAGTGGGAGCAGTATGCGTAGAATAAAATATGTTTTTGTCTGGTTCCTAGTGAACTCTTAAGATAATACTCTTTAAGAGGACTTTGCACCTGCTATAGTGAAGTCTTCATCTTACACATGTATGACAACAAATGTTTGTTCACCAATTTCAAGTGTGCTGTTAATTATAATATAAGAATGAATTGAACTATTATAAAATTTAAAGATAAGTTTATTATCTAAGGTCCTATGTAGCCTTTTATTAATATTATTACTTTAAAGTAAGTTATGATCATTTTAAAATGTAGTTTCAAAAAGGTCATAATTAAATAATTTACTTAAAATAATAATATCAATAAAAGCCTGCATTATGGGGCCCTAGATATTAATCTTAGCTTTAAATTGTACAAATGGTCAATGCACTCTAGTATCAAAACCAAAAGCACACTATTGAAACTGATAAATGAAAATTTGCTATGTGTGTAAGACAGAAATAACATATCAAAGTATAACGTACTCTTAAGTTGAATAATGTACAAATAGTAAAATAAATTTTAATTAAAATATACCATATTTTGAACAAGATGGCATAGCATCAATTGGGATAGGTGGTGGGATTTTGTCATCATCTACTACAATAGTTTCATAAGCACTTTGACTCGTTTGAGATGTAACTGATGTTATTACTGGAAATTTATCTAAAAATACAAGATTCACAATTAATATTACATAATAAATATGTATGTTAAGTCATACAAATGAATATTTCAAACTAACCTTTAAATAATGTTGGTACTGCATTAGATAAGAGACTATTCTTTTGAAAATTGAACATTCGGTCTTCAAAATGCATAGAACATAATTTATGTTTTTTTTTTAAATTTTGAAGGCCTCCCTTTGGCAAGTATTTTGTTTCACAGTTCTCGACCCAAATTGCAAATCTATAAATAATTACAAGTATTTTAAAAATTAATAATTAGTAGATAGTAAATTCTTCGGGTCATTGATTAAATATACAATATTAATGAACGATTATAAATTAATTTCCTGTTGTACAAATATGGTGTAAATTATTTTACACTGAAAATTATAACTAAACATTCTAAATTGGTTATAGAATAATTGTTTTCACTATTAATTAATGTTTTGCAATACATAAGAAATTGATTAATTGCTGCCTATCTTTCTCCAGCGATGATATTTTTCCTTAATGCTTTTTAAATTGTGTCCATAGTGAATATGAAGTCTTGATATTTAAGTATTGATTCAAAACATAAGTTTTTTTTCTTAATTAAACAAACTTAAACCTAAATTATTTTAACCAAACTGTAGTATGTTTTAAACATACTTTTTTTTTTTAATTAAAGTTTATTATTTATTCTTACAGGACTTATTATATACTTTTATCAGCTTATTTTAAAATGTAGCTTTATTATTTTTGAGGTCAATATTGTTTAAGTCATAATATTATGGTGGAATAAAATGATTTTGTTAAAAACTTCCATCACCATTTTCAATGGTAAGATATTATAGTAATGAATGAAAAATGATTTTAATAAAAAATATTTTTTTTTTTTTTTTTTAAACAACAGGTTTAAACATTATAAAATACAATAGGTACATCATAATTAATTATATTTACCATATAAAATACCATGTAATGCTAACCGAAAAAGCAGGCTTCAATTGATAGCGGTACTTCGCCGTCTAGTAAGTTATATATAGATATCGATGTGCTAAACATACAGTAAATGTGGTCATGTGGGCCACACGGCCACAGGTCTATGAATGTATGATACTAAAGAACATGTTATCTATGAATGTTAACGACTGCCATATTGTTATCATGTTTAAAGATAATAATTACCGCCAAAATGAAAGATAATAAATACGAAAGCGCGGACACCACTGACAGTACTAACCTAATGCCTATAATACGTTTTCCTGTTCCCTACAACAACTGAGGAACAAAACATTTCGTTTATATACATTACTATTAACTAGCGACATTAGTTGACTCGAAAAACGTTTTGATTATAATTTTTTTTTTATGTTTTACAGCTGAACTAACAAACGACAAACGTTAATATGAGCGTGGTTCAGAGTATTATTGTTATCCGTACTCTACATGTTTGCCAAATTTCAGCAAATTCACACATGTGGTCGCGAGTTCATACAATATACAATCGAAAAAAAATGTAGTTTTTTCCGAATTTTTCTTTTTGTAGAATCCTTAAAATAGACGAGTCTATTTCCAGTCTGCATTCTAGTATATCGTTATCTATTCCATTGTTAATCGCAAATATGAAATAAAAAAATATATTCTTACTTTTTAGATCTTAGATAAAAATAAAAATATCGATAAGACACTATACTATACCCCAGTGAACGGAATATGTGATGGAACTATAGAATTTATAGTTTATTGATTACCAGCATGGTTAAATTAGGTACTTATACGTCTTATACTATGAGGTTGTAACTTGTGGGTACGGTGGTTTCAGTCTGAAGAAAAACATTATAAATTCAAATTCATTGAAATTAATTTTAATATTATTTATTTTTTTTGTTATCATTTTATTTATAACTAATATTTGTCGTATTGTTGCATTATAGTTATTGTTCTATATTATTATAGTTTAAACAGTATAGTTTAATATATTCTGGGGTTTAATCACAAACATTAAAAGAATAAAAAATAAATAATGTCAATTAACTTAATATTAACAGTTATGAGGATAGAACAACTTTAATTGTATAAAACCACTTTGGTAACTAGTGTGCTCTTTGAAAATGTATCTTAAATTGAATGCAATGAATTTCCTAACATCTTTGTATAATTTAATATTATCTATAACTTTCTTACCTTACTGGATCTTCAGGAAAATTGAAAAACAATATTTGACCTTCTTCACCATTTTCCGTATAAATGTTTTTACAAAAACTAAGCGCACATTTAGTGCCAGTGCTTTGATATACTATGTCTTCTGTCATACTTTCAACAGGAAAAAAACAGGTAAGTAAAACATAAAACAAACGCTTTTCAAATTTAAAAAAATCAAATACTATATTATTAACTTTCTCACCACATAGGGCATACTCGGACACTCGTATAAATTTGATAGCAAACAGATCGAAATCTATTACAAAACAGTGTTACCAATAAACAACTCAAAATTAATGGGGATGGGACAGTTTGGCCATGTGATAAGAAATTATAACTGATACTCGTAATATTCAGAGTTTGAATTCTAATCTCAAATAAAAAATTTAAATTAATACCAATTATCCGGTATTGTAAGTTTTTAAAAAGTTACATTATGATTTTTGAGTAGGTATATGAATTTTTCATTCTAGTCAAAGACCAATTTACATATTAGTTGAAGTTAAAATAGTAAAATAATCGTTATTTAATGACTTGGCGGTTGGTGGGATCAAACTGTGTTCAAACCGGCCGAAACTTGAACCAAATTAGAAATGTCTACAAGTATAAATAAAAATAAAAAATATTATTAAGAAATATATCATATTCTTTCAATTTGTAATTTTAATTTTAAAAAAATAAAATAAATTAGATTTTAGAACATTTAATATAAATAAATTAGTCATAAAATCAACATCATGTACAAAGAAGAATTTTTGAACTCGAGTCAAATACGGATAGGTAGGTACTGAAAAACTTCCAAGTTACCAAGTTCTTCTGAAATGAGAAATACCCTACGAAAATTACGAATAGGAGTCAAATCGTCAAATTTTGAATTACTTTACAAATACAAACATTTTATCAATGGTCTTTTCACAGTACAAAACAAAACATTAATTATAAATCAAAAAATGTTGTTCAATTTTCTTTTGAAGTGTCAATAGAAAAATTTTGATGCCTAAAAAAACTTGAAAATTTAACACAAGGTTTTTCACAAGTAGATCTATTGTAGCTAAAAAAATCAAAATTCGTTAATCACAATTTTTTTATAATCTGAGATCTAATGATCGCTATTATACAACTATAGTGTTATTAATCTAACTTTCACTGCTCAATGCTCACTGCTCACCACTATTTGAAGATGAGTATAATAATGGGGAAATGGCATGGGCTAAGATTCCGAGTAAGTACCTATCGACTATCGAAACGTTATCCACATAATTTATTATATGAATTATAAATAGTTGATACTCGGTAATTGGCTTCAACAAGTAAAACTAATTTAGTTATTACTTCAATAATTTATTAGCAATTAGCATAGTATAGAAAATAGAAGATAATATAGGAGAGATAGTATCTCGTTAGTCACTACTTAAAATTTTTAACACCAAGGTCTAAAATACTAAAGTATCGGAGATAAATGTGTAGACTTAAAAAGACTGAAAGTATTTTATGTAAGAATTAAGACTTAAGAGTTGATATCTTAATATTAGAAAATATGTTTTTAAGAAAATTTCTTTAGGAATAAATCGGCAAAAACGTCATAAATTAAAATAATGTACTTATTAAATTTTAGGTTGTATGTATATTGTATATACTGCAGAATTTATTTTAACATAATATGTTAAAAAATTAAAATCCTACTCATTACATTAAAAACTATTAACTTTTTAAAAAAACGTCAACCACTTAAATTCTAATATAGTGTAGGTGAAGTAGGTGTACCTACCTACAAGATGCTTAATGTCAAATATTATATAATATACCTGAAAATATAACTTTTTAATATAAAAAGATTTTATTGTATTTTTAATTTAGTAGAACTTTAGGGATCAAAAATATAAAAATCTTTTGTAATAGATTAATTATAATTAGGGCTGGGATTTTGACGCAGACATATTTTCTGGTATTTTGTAACGTTGGTCCTTAAGTATAAAATGTGTTTTGAGTGATACTGATCATTTTAAAGTAATGTTTATTTTACATTTTTTTTGTCAATTTTAGTGAATTTCCTTAGTTTTTAGACCATTTTTCACAATTTGTTCATAACATGAACGAAAATTGTTGCGATCAACAAGAGACTTCGGCAAACTGCCAACGGTACGAATAATAAATTATATATCACGAAAAGTTATCGTCAATAACAATTTTATCATAGCTAGGCCTCAGATAAGTATTACTGAATTATTAACCAATTAGTACGTCCAGAACTATACCAGTAATAAATATTAAATACTATAAAAATAAAAAATAATACATTTTTTTTCAATTTTTAAGCTATAATAAATATCATTTAATGAATTTTTTGAGTTTTTAAGTCATTTTACATTTTTTATGATTATTTAGGCCATTTAAATCCCAGTCCTAATCATAAAAAATAACTCATTATTTTAGAGTTAATAGTACAATTAATTATCATGGATAAATTAGCTGTTAATTATAAGTTATAAGATAATAAAAAAGTAGTAGATACACTGTTACTCAGGTTTTTTTCGCGATGGATTTTTTTTATAGATTCCTCCTGGTATATTACAATACGTCTTTACCACGCATAATATTGCTTTTTAAAATTATTTAAATAATTTAAATATGGTGTACACATATTACATATATTGTATATAATTATGTTTCTCACTTCGCACGTGTTTATATTTTATACATCGATATTAGACTATATATGAATCGAATAATGACCACTATACATTGACAAATAATAATAATTACAATAACAAATGCCAAATATTTTAAACAATGATCCAAAAATATAAACAACAACAAAAAAAAAAGAATAATAATAATAATATACAATATAATAATAACATTAATATCATAATAATGACTTGAAAACGCACTTATAGTGTCGTTTCGTATACATAACGATAATCTAATAGGTATATTAACACATTATATATATATTTTTTTATAATATTGTCATGTTGTTTAAGATATTATTTTAAGTAATTATAAAATAATTTATGTACTCAAATTTTGAACAATACCATATAACATAGTGTTGTTGTTATTATTATACATTGTATGATATAATATACATAATAGTCAATACAATTTATTAAAAAAATAAATTCAAATGGAACAACTTAATAGGTATATGTACATACGTATAATAATTATTAATAATTTTCATGGGTATAAATCAATACAGGTAATAATGTATACCTAATATTATTGGTATTGTTGTTTCTGAATCGCGTCTAAACTATAATATAGGTACATTCAATTTATTAATATAGATATTCATTAGGTATTGACGGTATTGTAATATTACTATATATTATATTGATACAATTTAACAATTATAATAATTAATAAGGTTAAAGGAATGTAACATAATTAATATAGGTACTATAATAATACGAATAAATTACAAACTAAAATATTCAGTACAGTTTAATGATGAACTTTTTGTGTCCTACAACAAGTCACCCAAAGAAACTACGACCACAATTATTACTATTTTTCATTTGAAATTCCACGTTATGGTTGGGACTGTAGACTGAATATAATATAATACAATATACATAATATAATAAAATATATATAATAACAAAAATCGTTTGAGCGCTTATTTTTTTCTTTCAAACAACCACTATAGGTATTATAATTTACAAGTCAAATACACAAGTCGATTATACTATATCAGGCACGAATATTTAGTAAGTACCTATAAAATAAATAATCTACACAAAATAAAAACAAAAATTATTTTTCTTAATGGAAGACAATATTATGCTTTATTCGTATACTAGCGTATTATGTACAAATATAAATATATTATTACACAAATAGCAGTTGTATTATAATTTTTCGAAGTATAATAATCTTATGCTTGGAATTTTGTTTTTTTTTTCTAATCAGTGGCATAGTAATAGTCAATAGATACACTAGTATAGGTACCTATGTCTTATACCGGTTAGGCCTAACGTCAGTGAACCGTTTGATTTGAAGTGTGGTAGTCGGTAGGTACCTACTATTCCGCGTATGTTATGGGTTGAAGTTAATATCGTATTGGACAAACGATCGAAAATGTATTATTATTACAGTTTTTTTTCGAATAAAATACAATATGCACCTAAGTTACTTTTACAATAAGTATTTTGGATGTTAAGTTATAAATAAACGGGAATAGAGAGATTTCTATGTGGTGATCTACTCATTGATAATATCAACTTCATAAAGGTATTAGTAATGTTAAATTCATTGTGTGCGTTTTTTTTGGGAGGGGGGGGGGTCGAAGCCCAAAATGTGGTGATAAGCACAGGAATGAATAACAAGTCATCTTCAGCTATGTTTTTTTTGTAATTCAACCTATTATTAAAATAGCTTTTATAATATAGCTGTTCAGACATATCATACTCGTTATTTGTGTTTTTTTATCATAGTTATTTATAAAAGTATTTATATTTATAAGTTTGCACATAAGTTGACAAAATTGGAAAGAATAGTTTGAGACGGTTTAGTAATTTTATGAAGAGAGGTGACTCAGAGTCAGAAACAGTGGATTGTCGGTCTAGAAAATATCGGATGCGAGTAAAAGAGTGATTGGGTGACAATAAGCTCTACGGAGACGTAAGACAAAATATGTAGTTGAACCTACATGGCCATATATTTGTGACAGAAGGTTGAAGGTGGTACAGAATATCGGTAAGCACTATATGTAGATCCCTACATAATATTATATTCGTAATGATGTAAATTTTATATAATAATTTTAAGTGTGTAATTGTTGAGCGACGGATGAGCTTATGTGATTATAGTATATACGGTAGTTATAGACGCTGTGCGCACAGATTTTCGAAAACAACACGCTGTCTCATGAGTTTTTTTAATCGTTATCGTCGTCGCGTCGCGCGCGGGATAGTCGGATATCACGTAATAATTATATAATAATATTGTCGTGTACCTGTATACATAGTATATGTCACATCCGAAGGATTGACGACATACCTAATCAAACTCAGCGTTTTTATGAAATAATAACGACACAATAATCATGTAATGCTGTACTGTGTAATACATCATAATATAGCAGCAGAAAACCGTTTTAATGTAATATCGCAATACCATATATTTTATTCGATTACGTCTACTAACTTGCAGTGTATATTATTATAATTTTGTGACATGAACGCATATGAATATCGTATATAATATAATATTATTATTCAATGTTTATTTTATGAGTGCGACTGGAGTAGATATTCGTCTGTTTGTTTTGGAGCACAAATTTGGCTGCGATACGTTTTTTATGAACGAAGTTTAACTTTTGGATTCTTTGCCACTGTGATTTCAAAATTTGTTTAGCAACGTACTGTTATGTTTAAATGTTTAAAAGCCAATGAGTCTTGCCGACGATATAGCCGACACAGGCGATTAATTTATATTGTGAAAAATTCATATCCACCGTAATAATTGGTCTTAAAAATAAAACGTTTCTAACAATATCGTTATATTATACGTGTATTATTTGTAATAATAATCCTATTTACAAGAATTATTTGTTATTTTATTTCACTATATTATATAATATATTATTTTTAGTTTTTTTGGATAGTAAAAATAATTAATATAAAGTATTTAAGGTACTGTTATAATAGCTTTATGAAAAAGTTATTCAAAAGTCAGGATATTTTTGAATATGTATCACGCATGTTGAACTTCAACAATACTAAATAAAAAGAAAGATAATAAAAAATTAATAGGTATAATAGAAATAATGATATGTACCTACAATCTACATATTTCATGATTCCTAGAATGAATATTGTAAATATACTTTACATCCATTATGGATACGACGAATTTTTAATTTGAATATATTCGAAAACTTATGATTGAAAAAAAATCGTATAGGTACCTATTATAAATATACCTACTTCTATCACATGCATGTATATCATAATTTATTTAATAAAAATTAATTGACACAACTGTGGTATCTATGTCGAGTCATTTATTTCTCGTGAATTATTCAATATTATTATTATTATTATTATTATTAAGTTATAATGGCAATTCTTACTATCATTTTTCAACTAAAACACATTTTATTGGCTTCATATTATGTAAAAGTATTAAAATATTAAAACAGTAGTGCATTTTTATTTAATTTTATTGTTACTAAAATGAAATTGATATCTACACGTGTCAAATTTAAGTGAACTTAAACTAACGAGTAAATCTATTCTGATAAAATTTTTTGAAAAGAGTTCAAGCGTTTTAAGGAAGTTAGGTCGCAAGTCCACCGGAAGCGATTTACTATGTATATAGGCTGACAATATTTTAATATGTTTCAAAACAACCTGAGTTGCTGGTACAGTTCGTGTAAAGTGTAGAAGTGTAGTGACCGATGATGGTTAACACATTATGTAGTGGTCGGATGATCTTTTATTGAGTTATTAGGATATTTTAAAATATTTGTGTGAAGTGATCCATTGTAAAATTTAAACGTCCATCAATGGAAACATCGTGGATAATATTTTGGAGGTAATAATATTATGTTTCAATAATCTGTAACTTAAATATCGTACGTTTGTAAAAATAAAAATTCTGGATTTTTTTGAAAATACAGCAGCAAGTATTATACGCGGAATGGGATCAATCAAAAAATTATCGGTTATAATATATATATTTACAGTAGTGAGAAAGGCTTGGAAATGAGGTCCACCACTTAGGTGATATTAATTTTTAAAAAATGTGTATAAAATGATATTTTATGTACAAATTATAAGTAAAAATATTTTTTGATATTTGACTTGGTTTGATCTTTATCAGTTTCACAAATTAGAGAGTTATTTTTGGATATGCTCTATGTATATTTATACCTACTGAAGTGCAGACACAGATATATATTATTATATATCGGTGAGTGCAGCGAATAGTTGGTGTGTATACCGAATTAAAACGTTTTAAAAATTTCAATCCCTTATAGTGCGTTATAGTAAGTTGTTTAAACATTCAGTTTTTCTTGTGAGCTATATAATGTGATAACTAATAACTCATATAAATTATAATATACATGAATCGAGTTTGTTCTGAGTTTTAAATAGGTATGGTACAGCATATTACAATATTATACAACACGAGTATATAACAACAATCAAGCTCGAATTAAGTCTTCTAGAGACCCAAAAACCGATAATATTATTATAGTTGGTTGTGAATCTATTTAGATTAAAATAAATTCAAAAACACAGTTCTATCCCTAACAAATGTTTCAGTATTATGTAAAATTTATTCGAATTCCTTCACATAAATTTATAGTTATCAACAATTTTATGGTTATTGAATTTAAACCAAAATACTAAAATCGTACACAAAAATACATATAATTGTTTAAATTGTAGAATATGTAAATGTACCTAACCTAACCTAACCTTCACCAAGAATGTTTACTCCCATTTATATTTACTAATGATTTTATTTAAATTTTTAAATATGCTTAAAAACCATATTTACAGATTATTGAGGTTTTTTCTAGGCTTATTTTAACTTTGTATACTACCTACTTAAGGAGTGTTTTGTGTTAGTGCAAGCTTTTATTTTTCAAATAAGAACGCGTTTTTCATTGTACATTGTTAAGTGGACATTTTTTTGAAATTTTTTATGTATCTAATTAAAAATGTTAACGATTAAATTTTTTAAAATATAAATATAGTATAACTATGGTGATTTAATATAATATATTTAAGATATTATAACAATATTTGTTAACATTTTGATGAGGCCAAATTTTTAGAAATATTATCTACTAAATAATTTACTGTACAAAACTATAAAACTAAAAATGTTGAGGTGTGAAAAAACAGTAATTTGTTTTAGGTTAGGTTAGATTTAAGTACAAAAATCTCAAGGATTTAAGATATGGTTTCAATAATTATTTTTAAAAATTTCAAAAAATCAGATCTTGAATAACTACATTATTGAAAAAAAAATTGATGGTTCGAGCACGTTTGGTGAACTTTTATATTTGGCGTCATATTTATGAAAAACATTTTTATTTAAATTTAATTTATTAATAAAATTGTATTATTGTTTTTTTGTATTAAGAAATGTATAAACAACCATTTGATAAAACATTAGGCTGACGAATAAATATGACGTGTGTGGGACTCAGGGACGTGTCACCTCATTTTTTGACTCCTATTTAATCTGACTTGATAACAATATTATATTTTATAATATATATTTTACTTTTCAACGATGGCGTGTGTCGACTGTGTGTACCTTGTATACTATGTTATTGTTATACATTATTATGTCACTATAGTATATAAGCTTTAGGTATTAGATATAATGTGTGGGTGTGTATGTATAGGATTTTTATTTTGGAAAACGTCATGAGATTAAAACGATCCATGGGTAAAAAATAAAAAAAAAATTGTTTAAAAAAAATTAATAAATTATTGTCTTAGATCAGGAACCGTTGAGTGTCGAGGACACTGACCGGATAAGCATCGTACAACAGTCTCCTCATTAACGGAGTCGTCACCATCGAGATACTGCCGGTGATCGAAACAGTGTAACGGTGGCGACGGCGGTCAGCACTAGTAGCCAACGAGGCGGATATCCGGAACCGGAACCCTTGACAGAGCCGTGTCTTTGTTTGTTATCATGATGACGGACGCCACCACCTCCACCACCTCCATTTCCACCTCCACTTCCACCTCCATGAACAGTCTGTGGAGGTTTTTTTGTGGATACTGATGGTTGCTTTTGTTGCTCCTGTTGTCGTTGTTGGTCGTTCGACGATCGGTCGTCACCATCGGCTGTAGGTTCGCCCCCCTCAAGTACAAAGTTCTCGTCGTCTGAATTTGTTGGCACTCCTTCATCGTATTTTTCTGGTTCCTGTTCTGGAACATCCGAAGTGGTTGGGGCGCTGGGCAAATGCAGTTCTGAAAAAATATAATAACATTTCGTATACTTATGTTATATTATATTATTGTTTACGGTATAATTAAAAGGTACTTAAAACATTCAGCTTACATTATTAAAGTCTTAATTTATTACGTTTATTAATAAAATAAAATAAAACATTTTAATTTTAATTTTATATAATATTATTATAATATGAGTTATTGTATTTTATTCCTTTGTTCATATTAATTTTCTTAATTTATTCCAGATTTTGGAATAAAATTGGTTCTAGTTGGTACTTTGGAGTAAGAACAAAAATGTTCTCTTCACTTCTCAAAAATCCGGGAAAAAACAAACAAATATATTAAGGAAAAACGACAATTTTTACGTCAAAAAAATATTTGACAAAATCGATTTTATTTTATAATTATAATTCAAAAACCAATAATTATTGATACTTAAAATTTACATTAAATGTTTATATTATTATTGTTTTCTATGCACGATAAAATTTTCAAGATCTCCGCTACGATTCGTTTTTTATATATACAATGATATATTATTGAATTTAAATTAAACAAAATCATTTCAGTGACCCACTAGATATCTACCGTATCATAGAGCGATACCCACTCGTCAATATTTTTTTTATTGCATATTTTAACGTTTTGAGTATTTTAATTATTAATTATATAATGAAAACATTGAAAACTTATCTCAAAGAATAATACGATTTAATGGGTTTTTCATTTTTGATATTTAATGTATATTAGTTTCTGAATTAAATGACATCAACTGACTTTTGTTAAAATAAAGATGTCTCAAGAAAATTGAATGCATTAATTAAAGTTGGAGAACTTTAGAACAATAACCAATCATTATATATTATACTATTGAAAGCTATTGTTATTTAAAAACAATATGCAAATTGAAATATAAAATTGAAAAACGTCTATTTAATCTCAACTAGAAAGTGTAAATTTTAGCGTAAAAACAAAGTCTAACTAAACTGATCTATTACAATATTGGTGAATACCGATGTTTAGATGAAAGTGTAATTTTATACTAGAGTTAGTACTTAACCTTAAACTTAAAAAGTATAATATATTATATAAAATAAAAATGGAAAAAGGTAACCAATTTACACAGTAGGTGTTCTAGGTTAGGTTAGGTGGTGAACTTTGTCATTGAGTAAGTCACTGGAGTTCATGAATTTAAATTCATAATAAAAAAAGGTATTTCGAAGATTTAGTGTATGCAGTCTATGTAACTAATTATATCTTAAAAATAAATTTATAATGCTATTATAGCGATTTATTTTATTAATGGTAATTTTTATCGAAAACAATGTATTTATTTTATTATAAATATTTAATTATTATAATCAAAAATTTTAAGTCAACAGCAACTTACCATAATAATTGAACATTTTTAGCTATAAATTAATTTGCAAATGTTTGTAATTTAAACAAACTATATTAAAATTTAAACTTAAAATGTTTATAAAAAAAACCGTGCTCATATATATTTTAAATATTTTTGAATGTTTATGATTAATAACTTTTACGGAAAATTATATTAATTTTTTTAAGTTTTTTGACCTTGCAAAAATGCGTTTATTGATATTAAAAATAGAAAATACTAAATATCTCTAAATAGCTTGAAAAACGTCAAAATATTTTTTGAAAATAATATTATACATTTTAGTAAACATTTTATATACCTATTTACTAACATTTTTTTTTAGTTATTTTCAATTATTACAAAAATACTATTATTAATTTTGATTTCTTAAAAATTCAAACTAGTTTCACTCTCATAACAAAAAATATTTTAGTGAAGTTGAAGTTGAAGCATTTTTCTACTATAAATCATATACTCAAATTATTCATACACGATACATAGTAAAAATCACAGATCATTGTAAAATCAATACATTATGTGTTCCATTTAGAATTTAAAAACCATAATAAATTCAAAACAATCATTGTCAAATATTATTGAACTTAATAGTGTAAAATATATGAATGTATATGAATGATAGTACAGTTTTGATTTTTAATGTACGTTATCTACCGTTAGTTATATTATGGTGAACAATATTTCGTATAATATTTACAAATGTTCATAATTATTAATCGTTACATATGTTTTAAACGTGTTGTACAATTGTCTGTTTATTTTTAAATGGCTAGCAATGCTTATAGGGTTGAATAATAGTTTAATATATAATTGAAAACACGAGAAACGAAAAGTACGAATAGGTTCCATAAAATTGAATTATTATATAGTTATTGGTATCAATGGTTCAATGTGCTTAGAGAACACATTAAATTTATACTATACGATAAAATACGTGGTATCGTAAAAGGTAAAAGTTTGACATTTCAACACACCCTGAAGCCTTATGGTTCCTTCGGCTTTACCCAAAGCGTTTTTGGCTATGCACAGATAGCCGCCAAAGTCTTTGGGTTCAAGGCTTGTTATGGTCAAGTCCATTTGCAATGAATATTCGTTTATGGGAGTCTCCGACATTTTGTACTTTGCATTGGGCATGAGATCGCCACCTAGAGAAAAAATTTAATACAGTTAATAATGTAAATGATTAACTTTTCCATAATATTTATATTTATAAAAATAGCGTCGATAAAAAAAACTTATTTAGTTTTGTTTCATCATCAGTGTACATGATTTAATCCCTTTTTATGCATACAAATTATACATTTATTGTAAATTTGATAATAAAATAATAAATAGCATGCCAAAAATAATACTAAAAAAAAATACAAATAATTTAAATATTCAGAACCTAGATTTAAATATATGTTTAACGTAAAAATTAATCGTTTAGCAAATCTTGAATAATGATTTTGATATAGTTAGATAAAATATCATAATATATACTAAGTGATTTTATTATAACACTATTATTTAAATCATTTGAATTGAGAAAAAAAATATAATAATGATTATTATAATGAATTTATATGCCTAGTTTTCTTAGTTATATCACACACAATTTTACACGGAAAATTGTCTATGCATATAATAATATATCATATAGTTCAATGAATAAACTAGGTACCTATATGTATTATGTATATAGTCACTATATATACTTCCCTCCTATTTGAAATAACGATAATTTCAGAAATTAAACTTTACGTTTAACAAAATTACGTTTCTCTCAAAGTTTTACATTATGTATTTTATGTTTCTATTTAATGAGCAGGCTATAAAAGGAACGAATATGGTCGTGGGATATAATGTGGAAGAGTGGTTGGAATTTATTACGGTATGAGACTTTTGAGAGAGAAAGGAGTTGAAATTATTTGGAGTAGGTACACATAGAGTAGGAGAGCAGAAGATGAGTAATGGCTTTGAAGTCACTATGAACTGTGATGTAGAGAGCGGGCTATGTTAGATATAACACTTGTATTTTAAATTTTAATATTATTATAGGTCAAAATAGGTTGTTGAAAATTTTTTGCGGTGGTTTATTTTTAGACTTTTCTTCAGATCATTTTTCAGTGCGAATGATATTAATAACTTTAAAAATTCGATACTATTGCTGTTACACTACTAAATAGTCGGTTATTATCTTTTGAAGTATTTATTTCAAGGATTCTCTATAAGTTATATTATATAAAATTATTTTTATCTATTTAAAATTAACTATAATAAATTAATCAAACTAAAAAAAAACTGTTTTGATCACAACTTAAATTGAGTGAGTGCTTTACAAGTACGTTGCATATTATAATAGTATTTAAAGCGTTATTATAGTGTTTTTGAGTTTTGAATAAATTAATAACCAAGATATTATATGTATCTATGGACAGGGTCCGACAAAAAATTATTACAAATAAACAAATAAAGATATAGAAAAAAGTCTTTTATTTTTGAATTAAAATACTATGTCATTTAACATTATATAAAATAATTACTTAATTTTAAACATAATGTCCATAAAAGGCCATTTTCATTGTCGACTGTCGATCTGAGGCCTTTCCAGAAAGTGGACGAGGCCTTTCCGGAACACCAGTTCCAGTATAACAGCATTCACTGCCTAGATGATTATAAGTATAGCCTCCTTAAGTATTTATAGGGATGTGAGGTGATGATTGTAAATTTGCACCTTTAAATATCCCCAGAGAAAATAATCACAAGGTGATAAATCGGGTGACCTCGTGGGAGTTATGGATAACTGGTGGAAAAGGCTTCGTCAATTTATCAACAATAAAGGAAAGCATTTATTAATTAACTTATTAAGGGCATAATATTTAAGACTAATAAATTATTTTATAAAATATAAACTGGTATAGTATTTGTAATTCAAAAATAAAAAAAATGTCTATACATTTGTTTATTTGTGACTGCCTTTTGAAATACAGGAGGTTTTTTTGCCGGACTCCATATTATGTATCGAGTATTTATTGATATTATTATTTTTTAAATTTGTTATTGAATCTGATTATTAAAAAAGTTTAGCCAAAAATTTTAGGTCAAATTGTTAAAAATTGATTCATAGGATCAATTGAAAAAATCAAAATAACGCCTTTGATAATATGCTAAAGTCAATAGCTCAAGCTTTAGTGGTTACGAATTCTATTAAGATTCCACAATCGCATTATTGAATACGAGTTATTTTGAATAGAATTCTAGTGATGAGAGTATCTGTCAGTATCAGATTTTCTCCATTATTGAGTACATTTTTTTTATGTTCTTCAAAACATCTATTAAAATAAAAATGTTATTTATTCTACTGAATATATTCTACTCGTGATCTCTAGATGACATTTGTTAGGTTTGGATGTAAAACGTAGTAATAAATACAAATTCAAGTGATTTCTATTTCTGCGCTAGGTTTATTATAAAAATTAGTAGCTATTTTTAGTCGTTTTAATTGTTTTCGTTGAGATGTAAAAGTTATTTAGGTATAATATATAAATTTTCATTTACAGTTGTGTGATAGAAAAAGAGAGAGAGGTAGACCAAAAGTAAACATTTTTTAAGCCAACAGAATTTATTACTATTATTACCTTATACTATGTACAGGGTGATCTGTGTAGGTGGCTACACCCATTATTTCGAAAAATTCTAACTTTTTTGAAAGTATTTTGTTTACACAACTTGATGTAATTCCAAAACAACATTATTGTAAAAAAAAAATTATATTTTTTATAATATTATTTTTTTTTCTGTTATAACTTATAAGTATTTAAAGTTTAGATAAGTGGAGTAGAATGCTATAAGGGTATCCGTAAAATGTTGGTCCACTACTCCATTATTCTAAACTCTTTATTTATTCGATATTTGATATTTAAAGATTGAACTACCTACTCTAATTAATATTCTGTTTTAAAATATGAAATTATTAGAAAAAGTAAAAATTTTAAAAATGATAACGATATAAATAGTAAGTAAATTATTTTCAAACAAGTTAAAATTTTTCGAAATAATGTGTGTATAGTCTATACTGTAGATACTTAAATTAATAAATTATCATTCGATTAAAAAAGAAAATATTTATATAAAACTAACATTATGAAAATATATTATATGGCCTGTAAATGTTCAGTTAATACTGCACAGGAATTCGTGGTTATGATAGTTTTAAGCAATTATATTTTGCTATTTTCCTCAAATGCAGAACTCTCTTCAAATACCAATATCAATGTAAAAGGCAAATCGTTTTACATCGAAATACTGCGAGTAAGTAAACTGCAGCAGTTATGTATTTATACATATATATAGGTGTATAAATAATATATATATATATATTACAGAGCAAACGATCGAAAACGGTGCTATTATAAAGGGTAAGCTTAGAGAAAGGTGTGCCTGGCATGTTAGGGGTGGACGTGGAGAAGACTATAAACGAGCAAATGCATATAAGGTGTGGGTTTTGTGTAAAAATTTTCCATGTCGTTATCGTATTCGAAAAGGTCTTGGTGGGGCGACGGGAAGGGTAGTAAGAGGCGCCAGAAGAGAGGACGACTGCACCGGAAACGTAGATTTTATGATCCTAAAGACGGTGAAAACATAACATGTGTCGCCAAAGCTCACACCCTTCCGCACTGGATGTATATATATATTCAAAGATTTCTTCGACTCGCCGCCACCATCTCCCCTTTCAAACATGTATACCTATTTGCCGAGAGTGTGCGTGCGTGTAAATAGTATAGTTTTCACCGCCCTTACAATCAGAATAAAAACATTAAAGCGATATTCTTTCCTGTTGGTCTTGCTACCCTATCCAACGCGGGACGTAAATGTCCACATATTGTGTGCGAGACGACTACGCACAAATCCCGCGGAGCAGGAAAAGGTGGATGAAAAAAAATAGACATGCACACAAACACAAATACGTATACGTCGTGATACGACGTGTAGTATATATAATATAATATATAGACCATATAATATCGACCGATATAGAAATATCGAGAAAATAAATCGTAAAAAAACGACTAGGAAAGGATAGTTTTATCGACGATGACCGTATATATATATAGGTGAGCGATCAGAGGATTTAACCACCGCTGGACCGATGTGGTTTACGTACATAATGTTATTTATTTCTTGTTGCTGCAGAGGCTTATTCGAGGATTTCAAAGATGACCATCATTTTTCGGACCGATAGTTTAACCTAGAGAAAAAGTCCGAATTTCATTAAAACTAATTTATATAATGTAGATACCTCCATTATACACACACACACTTAATGGAAGTCAAAGAAACGCGCATAATTCAAATGTTTGACAACGAGAAGAAAATGATGGCCATTCTAAGTCTCAGATTTCGATTATTTAAGTAAAGTACAGAACGGTTGTTCCATTTAAGTGGCATATGCATTATTTTTAAAGTTAACATACTATAAAAATATCTTTTTTCTTTCAAATAAATTTTGTTTCACAACCAATGTCTCCTTATAAGATAAACATATTGGGTCAAGTATACCTAGCCTGAACTACGAAATGTTCAGAATTTATTTTTTTTAAACACATATAACAGCTGATATCGAAACCCGAAAGGTATAATTTTTTAGTTTTGAAAAGAAAACGAATAAATTTATTGTAATGATTTAAGTGTAAAAACATGATTTTGAAAATTAATTATGATCCTAGTTCGCTATAGACAAATCCCATTACTTCCATTGTATTCAAATATGATAAAATATATATCAACATAAAATATATTCTGTACCAGACAACGATTTAAAAGAATAGCAGTGTTAAATTCGCGAGACTTGGAATAATCATATTATATGCGAGTACGCATAATATTATGTCTTCATAAAATTTTAATTCTCAATCTACCTATTAAATTATTTTTAATATTATTTCTTTAAATTTTCGTGAAACTAATGTGATCACTAATGTATTATGAAATTTAATCTCGTCTGTATAGGTTATTCGATTTCATTCATTTTATTTTAAAACATAGTAAAATATAATGCTATAGTATGTTATTATTTGAATAACTTGGATAACCCGCTCATTCGGAATTAGATTGCGCCTCAAAGACGTTGGGACCTACTGCACGTGGAACTTAACCACACACTCAAAAGTCAACGGGAGGCTTGGACTGTTTCTAATCAGAAACCCCCTAAAGCGATGAATATAATAATAATACATGCAACACATTTTATACTAATTATTATAATTTTGGCCTAGCGACACCCTTTACCGTTATCGTGTACAATTTGAAATATTGTACGGTTAGTTGACGACGTTGGCGTATGATCCGCGGTCGTAAAAGTATAAGGTCGATAATTATGATCGAGACACATATTATTATAATATTTAATAATATATAATACTATATTCTATTAAATGGAGACCGTTCTCACTTTGTATCATATTGGTTTTCATGCACTCGTTATAAATACAGTATCATCTCCAACTCACACATACACACACACACACAAATGGCTCACACTTTAACGTTATCAAAGTGCGTTAACAATGTACATTCGTGAAAATAATATTATGAGTTAATGTGCTTAAGATGCAAACGGTACAGAAGTTTTATAGTCATTATTACTTCTAGCTCTTCAGATATAGTAATTCAATCAAAAGAAACACAAAATCAATAAACGCTCAACCCTTCTTAGTTTTTTTTTTTTTTTTTTAATTATTTGCAAAGAAATTGTTGTAAGGGCTTAGTATTTAGCAGGCGTTATTCCTCTTCTGTTATTATTGAGAAAATATTTCGAATTTCCTGTACACATTATTATCGTCCGTCATTTACATTATATTTCCTATACATATTAGACATTGTATAAAGTGCATTTGGCGGGACATGCTTAAAACATTTTTTCTTCTTTTGAACAATTGAACATGAACAAAAGAAATAATATCGGAGTAAAGATATCGACGTTTTAAAACATAAAATAAAAAACATAGTATGTATAATATAATCGCCGTTTTATGTGCGACTCCTGGATATAATGGCGGATTATGATACGAATAAACGATGTAGTAGACGAGTCACTAGCTACTACGGTTGACGGTGTTGTTCTAAGTGATCGTAATAATATTATAAATCAAAAATCAGTCCATCCACAGCTCGGCGGCTAGTTACAAGGTACTGAGCTTAGTTAAACAGAACGGGTCCACCGAAATTATTTTTACTATACCATGAAAGACGAACGAGAAATAAAACCGTGTGTGTATACCTACTGTACAGCCGTACAGGTAAATGGTGTAGTGCGTGTGAGCACTATTATGTGATTCGAAGTATGCAAATGAGCCTGTAGGGTGGTGAGATAACAAAAATGTTTAGTTTAACATTATAATATGTTAGTATGTCTCGTGTATAATAATAATTATTAATTAGTAATTACATAACATTTTCAAAATCAATTGTCTTCAAATGATATCCGATATAACGACTAAAAATAGTTGGGCAAGCATTACCAAAATAATATTGACACCACCTAAAACTAGACGTTAAATACTCGTATGCATTATTATTACAATATTGACGTTCGATGTATGATGATATTTTTATTTATATTTATAAACATATTATATATTTATATTTATATTTATTTGTTTATTGTTAGTGTTGAAATGTAAATGTCTATATAATACAATTGAATATAATATATTAATATGCATAAGATAATAAAGTAAGAATTAGTGTTATTTTATTTATTTATTGTACGAACTGAGGCTATAAGTTTAAGAGATAAAACTATAGTTTTAAAACAAATATTGAATTATGGTTACAGCCTATACAAATATAGAAACCACTATAAATATTAACCAGTGTTAAAAAATTAAAATCGGTTCAAAATTATGAAGTATAAAAGGTATGAATTTATAGTAAAATAGCATGAAAAATTTAACCTACCTATGTTTTAAATCCAACAAATTATTGAAACATTCGAAACAGCAGGGAAACAAAAGCGCGATCAAAATCCGGAACGTTTTTTTTTTACCAGTTCCATGCCTCGATTAGCGTTATTGTTATAAATGGTTAATGGACTACACGTAGTAGTCGAAATCGAAATCGAGATAAAAATAATGTTTTATAATCCACACGCATAACCCGGACATATTATTATACCTTATATTCTGTATAATAAAGGTACCAACCAACATAATATTATTATTAATCTCAACTCGACACTATAGGTCATTTGAATTTTTTACTTTTATAAACCACAGACTACTTAGTACTCACCGTCTACTTTTGCCCAGCTGTGCATGGCTTTCGGCGAGGTTTCAACATAACACTGAATGTGCACGTTGCTTCCGGTCGGCGCGGCCACCAGTTGATTGGTCACCTTGATCATCGGATGAACTGTAACAGAAATCCAAGTTATCTCCTCAACGACACGACCATCGTGGTAATACAAAAACCGTGAAATCGTTGGCCACGATGGTAGTAATAATAATAACAACAACTATATTTAGTAAACAATAAACATACTAAAATATAATATTATAGACTTTTTGGTAGATATATACGTTATACGTATGATATGTATATAGCGGAGACGGTGGTAAATCCGTTGTTATTACTAAATGAAATTTTCCCCTAATGGACCGTATCGCGCAACAATGGGACGCGGCAAACGTATAGACGTGCACACCACCACGCACCCATAAACAACGGAAAAACGTACGCACATACGCGCACCAAAACCAGTATATAAATACCCGTAATGGATTTTCACGGAATCAAGTGTTTCCTTTTTACCGGGTTGTTGTAAGGGTGGTTTATGTGTGCATTTGTGTACTTGCGCTTAACAAACTTCGGCGAATCTTTCAATTTCAATGCAAAACTTACAGTGTATCTGAACGTTGAATTCCTTGCTGACCGTTGGCGGCACGTTGTTTTTGGCTATGCACAAGTATTTGCCCATGTCGGTTCGGTGCACGTTGGTAAGCTCCAACGTATCGCCCTTAACAGTGGCCGACTCTAAAAAATACGAACGAACAAGTAATGATAGCATAATAATAATAATGATCACAAGTTGTTGTCAAAAATGTTAAAATATTTTTTACTACGTCATAATATTACACTCGGCATACAATTATTAGAGCTTGGAAGTTGATATAACATTTTTTTTTTTTAAATACATAACACAATTTAAAAACCATAAAAATGATAAAACAAATATTGATTTGTCTAAATAGTTTTATAAATTTGAGAAAATGTTTGAAATTAGTAAAATAGAAAAGTTGATAGTAGTAAAATTATTATTACTTTTTTTTTATCAAAAAGTTTATTAATAAGTATAATAATACAATTACTTATAAAAATATTTTGTAATTTTATCAGATGAATAATAATAATAATAAAATAGTTTTAATATTTTATTAAAATTATTTTAAAGTATTGAAAAATAATCTAAAAAGCTAAAAATAAAAAGATAGCAATAATTTTTTTAGATATTATATTAATGTTACTGAAACATATTTTTAGTTATGGAAACATAACATGGTCAATGACATTTTATAAAAAAAAATAAAAAAAGTTAACAACTTTTGAGTTTTTATAATCATAACACTGATTGTGCTTAGCATATTAAATAGATATATAAATTTTTTTTAAATTATTTTTTGTACAGTTGTAACTATGTTGTTTCTTTAAAATCTAATAGGTACTATCAAATTATGTTTATATTTTTAAAGTTAAATTATTAATTTTTATTATGTATATTTAAGTAGCTTTGCATTTTTAAACGTTTGGTAGAGAAGATATATAGGAGCTCTCTATTATAATTTATAATATTATAGACAAATTCCTGTATACAATGACAAATGGAGGACGAGGATATACTTAATATATAAATAAATGTCTTATTCTATCGATCGGTGACGTCTTTTACGTTTTTTATTGTAGACAGTGATCTAAATTTTATTAGGTAGGACAAAGTATTTTTATTAGTTTATAACTGCAATAAAGATCTGTAGAAACAGTGTATTATATATCTATGTAATTACACATAACTTTTTTGTATGTAAAAGTGTAATACAGCTATGTAAAATATTTTTTTTTTATTATATATTTTTAATTTAGCGTGTAAAATAAAAAAATCTAAACATACAAATTAAATATAAGTTAACGTTGAAATTTAACTGACAATAAATTCTCACAACTTCCATAATATACTTCAATAAATATTGCTAAGGGCTAAATTGTTTCTGAAAAAAAATATCAAAAATAAAAAATAAAAATAAAACTTTTTTAAATTATTTTTTTTTATAAGAACTAGCACTTAGCACAAATGGTTTTTTAAGATAAAAATGTAAAATATTATGTTTATTAAAAATTATTTTAATGTGTCTAGTTTATGAATATTAAGTCTGATGCGGAATTGTAAAAATAAATTAAGTTTTTTATTTTGATATATTAAATATAGTGGATGGTAAAATAATACAGTATATACATTTTAGAAGAAAAAAAAAACAATATAAAACTAAGTATAATTTTCTTTACTCCACTGAACTAGCTGTTTTAAAAATAAATACATTTCTCGTTTATTTAACTTGAACGCAAAGTGCGTTTTGAAAACGATCGCCATTCAAATCAACATTATATTATTGTTGTGTTGAAAAAAAAACTTTAATATATAATGGAATAATAAATAATAAAACAACGATATGTTATTATGATTCCGAGTATGCGAATAAAAGTCTTAGGATTTGAGTGTAATACATGTGGGGACGGTTTGTATAATACATATATTATGCAACAACGTAGGCGGTTCTAGAGATTCGTTCTCGATACAGATGATATGCGAACGTCAACTATTTCGTTGTGTGTGTATGTTGTAGTGAACGGAGAGAGGGTGTTGTGTCGTATAATATTTTAGTCGGGTCGAGTCGAAAATCGTACAACGTTCTACGACCTCGAGTACAAAAACGTATTATTAAGATACCTACTTATAGGAGGTACCTACATATATAATATACATAGAAAGGTCAATAAAAATAGTTTTTTGATCTACGGCGTATATTCGTGATCGGCCACACGTCTTGACAGGACAATTTATACACATATGCACAAATAATATCTATTATCATCTTATATAGTATAACATTAATAGTGACTGCGCGGCAGTGCAGGAGGCAGTACTGTTGTAAATGTATATACATATATAGAGTTGCAAGAGTTGCTTCCGGTTCAAAGTTTTGACAAATAACAGCGGATTTTTATTTGCCGCTTGATATCCGCGCACCGGCTTTGGGCGGCGGTGGGTGGATGACTGTGGCTTTCGGTTAGTGGCGTACTTGCCGCGCAACGTGTGGATGGATGACGGGGGAGAGGTCGGCTTGCGAGTGGTGGCGGCGGCCTTTTATAACATTTGTCTTTGTTCGTTACAAACGACTGATTTCTTATTGCTAGCCACGGAACCACGTGGTTTAGGGGCTATGAGGCCGGGTGGAAGAGCCACGAACGACGCGCGGGGTGTTCGAGCGGAGGAAAGTGGTCTCTAAGACGTCGTTGGGAAGGGGTACAGAGCTGAGGGCGAGAAACAGTTTTTCCCAACAACGATGTCGGGTTCAGACGGGGTATCGTTTTCTTTTTTTTTTCATTTTTCTCTCTTTTCTCGTGCTTGGTGCGAGAAAAACAGACTGCCGCGAAAAAAAAAAGGAAAAATAATATATATGTATATAGAAAACATTCACTTATATAACTTTACAATGTTCTTCCACTCACCCTTCACTTTTCCGTTTGGGTTTGTTTTTAAACCAAGTTAATATTGTTTTGAAACTGAGCGTGAATTAAACTGGAAAAATCGTCTTGAACGCAAACGTCAAACTATTGTGCTGTGATGATACACACCATCAGTCACCAGTCGTAGTAGTAATAGTAGTGGCATTCGTATAGTATTAGTAGCAGTACTTTAGTAGTACAGAGTAGTAGTACTTTAGTAGTGTAGTAGTAGAAACTCCAGCGTTTCGGTGTGATTAAAAAACGATTGGATTGATATTACCATTTTTAATTTGTTCACGTCAACCAAGTGTACAACCACGGTCGTTCTTTATACTTATAAGATTATTATGGCGAAAGGATTCAAACGAACCAAAATAAAATAATGACAATGCATGTATGCAATGTGTGATTTGTATGTTTCTGATATCGTATATTTTATAAAAAATATTTTACCAAGTATTCTTTGAATAATTTAATGTTGCTCGGAATGACAGTATATGATGGCTGATTTTATGACAATCAAAGCCTTTTGACCACAAAAAAGAATCATATTATAAATGCAATGTTAATGTGATAATATTATTATCACTAAATTAATTTTACTATAAACCAAAGAAGTGTTAGAAATATACATTTTGGGATTTGAGGTTCTGGTAAGTATTTCTATATTCAAAAATTCATTATTTTTAGTTATTTGGTTTTACCTAACTTAATTTATTCAATAGATTATTTACACGCACAAACCTTGTTTTTCTCTAGCTCCGTCGGACCGGATGACAATGTGACGGTTGTCCTTGCGCTTCCAATGAACTTTTGGTTCCGGTTTCCCAGTGGACCGGCACCGTAACCGTATGGTACCACCTTCCATGGCGGCACTACCCGGCCCCTCGATATCTGCCTCGTCCAATATGTTTGGTGGAATCCGCACGTCCAAGTACCCAGTCTGAAATGAGAAAATATTATTTGCTAGTTTATTTCGCTTGTAAATAAAGTTCGTAACAAAATTAAAATGTATAAATCGTACGCAATATATATATATATATATCATATTATGTATATTGCACGAAATCCATTCGCTAAAATTAGTTTTTCGAAAGCGGTTTTACAAAAGCTTTTCTCGTCGTACCCACGCAACCACGCGCGCCGTATACATAATAATAATAGTAATACCTATGCGCACATAAGTTGTATAAGGACTTAGGACGGTAGTGTACTCGCCCGCTAACTCATATTTCGATACACCGAGGTGGGTACGTAATGCACGTCTAAGTGATTTACTTCGAACTTTCAATTATACCATTAAACTATTAAAAAACAATAATGACTTTACACGCGTAGAATAAAATATACAAGTATGAGATGTAATATATTGAATTTATAGTATAATTTTATATTTAAATCCAACCACGTGGTTCAATTTCGTGGACCTATACGTGTAATAGTGGAATTATATAGACATTATCTACTGGAGTCGTATACCTATAGAATGTAACGTAATTTTATAGTTTCGTATTTCGATTATAGACACTGTAGATATTGCGTATAAACAAAGGCATACATATACCTAACCTAGCAGTAAGGGACGCTAAAAAAGTTTTACAAAAGTACTTCTGATTTTTAATTCTTGTTTAAAAATTTGTTGGAATATTTATTTATTCACTCGCTCTAAAAATATATATGTTTGTAACAAAAATGTGTGTTATTAAAACAAAATTTTTAAAACAATTTATTGGAATCAAAAAATTTGTCAATTTTGTTAATTCAAAACAATTTATTTTTTAAATTAAATTATATAGCATATGGTGTTATAGTATTTATGTTTGTGGCCTCATAATTTAAATTAGAAAATCTAAACTATGCTCGATTTGTCAATATTTAGGCAGTTATCGTATGTTTATTATTTTTTTTTTTACAAAATTGTTGTGTTTTTGATGTAATATTACGTTCAGACAACCACAACAGTGTTTTATCGCATTATCGGATTTGAAATCTAATTAATTTTTATACAAATTGAATCACGTTATAATAATAACATTGTAGTGAATGGCAATCACAAAATTATAATAATTACGGAAGAAAATTAGTCACTCCCTAACATAATTGACAATATTATTTCTCCTGATTTATAGTTAAGTATTTATATACAAAATTAAAAATTATGATTTACAGATTTTCTTACTATTTTAATAAAATTATTATAATGACGTGTTTTTAATGTTCGCGTTTTTTTTTTTTTTTTTTGATTAATTAAGTCTCTTGCTGTCATATAAATGATTACCACATGGCTAAACTAACTATTACAATAAAAATATTTACATAATATTATTATGTAATCGGCTTTTAAGTAGATTAGTTGGAATTAAAATTAAAGTTAACGAATGAATAATTATAAAAATTAAATAATTAAAATTATATATTATCAGTTCACAAGGAGTAGAGGTAAGCAAGTTTTTCTATACGTTTATAAAACCTTCGAACAGGGGTGCGATTTGAGTAATAAAGCTTTAGGAGGAGTTATGAGATAATGCTTTTAATTGACTTAACCTAAATTTTGCAATGGTTTAGTTTGAATGGACTTAAAAGGGAAGCTGTTTGTTTAAAACTTGTAGATATTAATAAAGTTCTCGAAAATAAAACTGTTTGATTAGTATAATATTTTTATTCATTTAATTAATAGTGGAAATTTAAAATTAAAACAATTTAAAGAATGATAATTTACAGTTATTTATTCTAAAAATGTAATGATATAATTAATTATTGTCATAATGTTTTTCAGAAATATTATACGAATTAATATGTATATTATTAGATAGGTATATAAATATGTATTTAATAAATAAATAAAATGTAACAGAAAAAAAATATATTTTATAATAAAATATAACACCAAGTAATTTATTTCATATTTTAAAATTAAATTTAGTTACCAGTACATTAAATTAATAATTTTAGGATTTAATAATTTATTTCTCGGTATTTTTTTAGATATTATAATTGTTAAAAAAACAAATAAAATTATTGGTACCTACCATTTTATTCTTCGAATCATTAGAAACTCTAACAATTATGATTTATGACAGTTTTATGGAAATAATGTTTTGAATGTTTGTATATTATAAATACACGGTAAAAGATAATTTAATAAGCCGTCGTTAAAATTTCAACAAATGTATAACATTTTAATATTATATTATATTTTGCAGAAATAATATTTGATACCTATCGAAATGTTTTATTGATTACTAATAATGTAAAACAATTTATGAAAAATAAAAATCGCAAATTTAAAAACAATAGAAAAATATTGCAATAGATTCAAAATATTTATAATAATATTAATAATATTGATGGTATTATGTATTTGTATGATAAATAAATAATATATAGATTAGAGTGCACATAAAATCGTATTCTGTCTAAATTTGAATAAAAATTGTTGGTGGAAATTTTAAGTCTTTATTTTTGAATTAAAACAAAATCAATTCTATTTAAATTGACAATTAAAAAAAAAAAAAAAATGTAAATGTAGCTTTCGATTACTTAAAATAACAATAAAAATAAATTTTCCACCAGAAATTATTCTCAATGTAAAAATTGAAACATTTAAAAAACACTGTTAAAAAGACACAGACAAAAAGCATGCATCATTAAAAAACAAATATATTTTCTACTCCGTACAATATCTAAAAATAAGTTTTTGATCAATACAAATATTGTTATTTGTTTCATGATTAGAATATTATATTTAACTTAATTTTGTTTTAATAAAATAAATATATATTATATAATGTATAATATTATAATATTATAATGGGACACGTACATTTTGTAGAAAAATTTCTATGATAAAATATCTATTTCTAGTTTCTACTGCTACGATTTCATTGGAATTTTTATGTGTACATAGTGTGTGTAACATACAGAATCATCGATGTGTTTGCTGGTTATATAACTTATGAATAATTATTATTGAATAATGTAATACATAATGTGTCATAAAACGCATGTCGTATATGTCTTAATTTATGGTTTCTTTGTTGGAGTTTAACGAAAAGTGTAAAATATACACTGATTTGACGAGTATGTTTTATTAGGTAAGCCCCTACCCATACATTTTCCTTTAATAATGAATTTATTTTAATTATACTTTTTAGAATATTTAAATAAACATAAGTGCTTTATTTTAAAATACTTTTAATATTTAATTGTTTTATATCATTTATTTAAGTCGTATTCTGTTACGATGTTAATATTTACTAACTTCTTCTTTTCAAATGAAAATCACGCCTTTTATTTGTTAATCAGATATTCGGACGACTTTTTTGAAATGTAGATTAATCTAAATGAAAATTAAAATCTGTGGTTTTTGAGTTATTTAAGAATAATAGATCCATGATATTGGGTTTGAAAAATGCTGTGATATTTTAAAATGTTTAGTAATAATTACTAATTTATAAACTATCAATATTTTAAAATTGCAAAAACTGTTTGAGTATGATATTAATAATATTACTTACATATTGTAAACTAATTTTTAAGGATTATTATTTTATTTGGCTTATACATTATTTCGGTAATTCTAAAAAAATTGTTCGAAATTTGATTTAGATATTAAAAGTTTTTCAAAAAAACCGTCCACTTAATAATTTACTGTAAAAGAAGTAAATTATTATTTGATAAAAATTAATTTATATCGATATAAAATACTCCTTAAATTCTTTAAAAATCTAAATAATCGTTAAACATGGATCTTATAAACATTTTTTAACATTCTGAAAATCAGAATTCGAATATATTTATTATTAAGAGAAGACGTGAGGGTTAGCATACTTGGTGAATCACTCTGTATATTATATAAATTTTTTAAACGGCGTGCACTAGCTATTATTTTTTGATGGAAATCGGTTAATCAGAAGTGAAGGCTGGGCCGACACCTCACAGATTATACGGAAAGCGAAAGAAAAGAAAACGAAAAATTTAAAAAGAAAAAAAATACAACCAAGAAAAATAATACGTGACCTGAAATTGCGGCCGTTGGCAAATGACGCGAGAAATAAGGATACGGTGAGTGGGCAAGTTTTTGGAAACGCTGTATTTTTCTTCGTCACCCCCTCCACGTCACTACCCGCCGCCACGAGACGTGCCTGCGTCCGCCGCACCGACGACAAGAAGGGTGATTGTATTTTATTTATTTATTTATTTTCGTTTAGCGCGCGAAAACTCTTACCTGTACAACTTTTAATGGACATCGGTAATGAACGCGACAGTGGGTGAAGTTATGTGTCGGATTTCACGATTGGGAGCAGTGGGCAGCAGCATAGGTCCTGAGAGGGTAGTAGAGTGGGTAAGTATCGGCTTGGACTAGATGGAAGTACAGGGAGTTTTCCCGAAAACCAGACGAGGTAAAAACAAAAAGAGACATTTTTTTTTTAACTTTCCGATGGCGCAAAAAAGGAGACGTGATGAGTCGTGAGATACAGCTTTACAACAGTTATAATATGTACGTGTACGGAGCGATATAGTAATTGGTGAAGAATAGAGTGCGAAAAAGAAGAAAAAAAAAGAAGTTTGAATGTTTCAACGGTTACTTTTTTATTATTTAATTTTTATTTTTATTTTTTACGAAAGACCTTTAAAGACGGATTTAAGAGGTTATGAGAATAAATGCATGGGTGATATTTTTTTATCGTTCATCAATATAAACGTTTGAACGACAACGATCGAGTTATGAATTATTCGTAGCGTTCAAAACAATAAAATTGTACTTCAATAGTTTTTCCGAGTACGGTAACAAAAAAAAATTAATCGTTTAACGACACTTATATACAGACGTATTATATTATATATGTAGGTAGACAAGGACAAAAAAAGCATAAAACTTTTGTATTTTTCTGTAGTGTTCTTTAATTCTTCAATTATTTTTCCCCTTCTAATAAATACTTAATTTTAAGCTCAAATGTTTTTAGATTTTTATCAGAGAATTTCTATACTGTATATAATCTGGTTTTTTAAATTACACATTTCATTATTGCAAGTCATTTTTGGTGTTGGATATATTTGTAAACATTTGTTTGTTATAATTATAACATATTATTATTAAAATATATATATACATTATACATTATACATTATATATAATAGTATATGTATATCTTAGACGTATTGTCAAATTAGTAAGTCATATTGTTCTTAGTTAAATATGATATCTATACAGTTAATTATTTTTAATTTTAAACATTAATAAATTAATATTATTATTCATTTAGTACCTATCTATTTATATATTTTTAAATTCGCTATTGAAATATTTATTTCATTAATTGTTTTATATACTTACTCATCTGCAGGGACTGAATTATTCTAAAGCACAAGAAATATTTACTATTTTGAGTTTATTAAAACTAAAATCAAACTCTATTAAGCTTATAAATACATGTGATCTAACTAAAATGTAATTGTAATTATTGCTACCTCATTAGGTTTTTTAGTATTTCATGAAACAAATACTTATAATGGACATTTGACAATGTTTATAACTTATAATAAATACAAAGACATTAGACAAGTAATGTAAAAAGAGTGCCCACTGGTCACACCCAATTTTTACTAAAAATAGATCACATGCATAATATTAAAAACTAATATACATTTGATTCCCAACAAAGAATAATATAATATAGGTATAATGAAAAAAAAAAATGAATAATACATTTCACGTCAAACAACTAAATATATAATATAATAAAAGCAGAATAATTTCATTAAAATCTAATATGCAATCATTTCAACGAAACTATTTCATGAGAACATTGACGTTGGTGGATGAAATAATAATAATTCTACTCGCATATATTTAATTACAGTACGTTGTACAAATAATATTCTATATAGATGTGGATGTGATCCTATACAAATTATTTATTTGTGATAAGGGTTAATATTATCAATGCGAAATTCATCTAATTGCTAAGAATAGCGTTTTCAAACTCAAAAAAAATATTAAAAACTAAGTTCATATCATTCGTATATTTTTTAAAAATATTAAACATATCTCAATATCATTAACTGTAATAATAAAAAAAAAACAAAAATTATTACAACTACATGTTTGATGATCTGTAGAATTATGTACGTACATATGCATTTAATAATCTTTAAGTTTAAGAACAACTCATAGGAGACATTATTAAACAATATTTTTAATAAAACATCGCGTTCAGTTATAATATTATAAAAACGAAAATATGAAAAAATTACTATTTTTATCATACGATATAGCCGTGTCGGTACAAATGTCTCAAATAGCTTATTCGAAGTTTTTAGTTGTACCTTCACTGAACAATAAATAATTAAGCTAGATAATATTATATAATTATTATTTATTATCTTGATACTGTACTAATGATATTATAATTATTTAAAGGCTGGCGTTTTTAAAACACGACAAATAAAACAAAAAGCGTATTTATCCGTTAAAATGTATTAATTATAGTCGTATACGTTTTTAACAAACCGCCGTGTAATGAGTTGATCTTGCGGGCGTGCTCGAACACTGAAAACAAGTCCACGGTGGTGGTCTTAACCCTTAAAACCGTTATAATACCTATACACCTCGTGTGACGTATTTTAAATCCACACATACACACACACACACACACAAATCCCCACTTATCGCCCGCGTGCTACATTCGTCTTGCTGCCGGACAATTTACTCGCAGGACGTTTTCAAAAATGTCTGTCCACCGGCCCACTAATACCGCACCGCGAATACCTAACCGCCAAAACCGCTGTGACCACCGATTAAATACAACCTCTATTGCTACCGCCACCACGACCCGACCCACCCGCATCAGCGTGTAACCCGTCCCAACCCCGCACCTCGGCTGACACCACACTACTTCAAGACCGATTCGTATTAGATCTAAGCACGTTCTACTGGACAGTCGACAGCCTATTAACCCGAGTCCCTCTCGTATTGTAATATCCTCGCCATTCGCCAAAACAGCCGTTTGAGTGACACATCTTTCACAATAATATTATAATATATGATTATTGATATTATCCTTCGAAATCTTACCACTCCAAACTGTTTACCTAACCTGCAGTAACCACCGCGACCGCGGCTGCCAAACGCAACCACAATATTCACCTGTGTAGGTACACAGCTGAAATGTATGCAGCACTGCGAGCCGTACGATGGCAAATACGCTTAGTGTGTTATTAATCGGTGCGTAAACAACGGTTATGATATTACTATTTATTATGTTAATATATCGTTAAAGTAAATCTGTACCTATGCAATATTAATGTGATATCATGCTAAGAATGTCCGATATATTAATGAAATCGTAAATTGTAATGGCATTATATTTACATTATATTTATTATATACAGTCATATTGCCAACTCGTATAACTAACTTCACTAAAACATAATATCATTTGCAGTGAATTAACTACATTTCTTGCGTGCGTTGTGATGTTAATATTATTATGTTCGAAATTTAATAAGCATTAACAAGTTTACATTTAAATAAGTATAATACGCGCAATGTTACTGTATTTTCATAATTTTACAAACAACTACATATTTCTGATTTAGTTATATATAAAATATTTTTGTTTGTTAAATTTATTGGATTTTATATTATAAAAAATATGAAATATATTAATTATTTAAGTTAACGAAACTACGAAACTTATACACGATGTTTTGCCCAAATATAACGACTGTTTATACGTATCCAGGCGTGGATCTAGAAATCATTAATGGGGAGGGGCTTATTATCAAAAAACGATAAATAAAGAATTTGTTATAAATATTTTTTAAATTAATTTAATTTTATATAACTTAAAATACGGTCTAAGGGGAGGGGGCTAAAGCCCCTTAGCCGGGGCCCCTTCAAATCCGCGCCTGTATGTATCTATATACCACTAGTCCAATATAAATGAATAATTAATAATGTTTTTTAAGCCATAATAGTAAAAAAGGAGAAAGTAAATAAACACTCCATTATATAGTAGGAAATGGTTGAAAAAACTCGACACCTGTAATGTATGTGTTAAATTTGAATTTAATGATAAATCATTGCATATGAAAAAAGATTCTGAGCGGAGGACTTGTCAGCTTATTATCAAATAAATACGATATCGTATATTGCTATTATTTATTAGTGTATAATAAATACGAGATTATAAGATTATAATAAATAATAATATAAGCAAAAGTTCATCTCCATGAAAAATATTTAATTACAAAAAAATGACTAAAATTGATTAAATTTCTAATTTCTTTCAAATTTGTTCCAACCATAAATGACTAAATATGGTTTTTTTGGTGGTATCGGGTATACCTATATATATATATATATATTTTGTATTTTTTGGTTCCAGTATTTTTTACTTATGAGGAATGTAGCTTTAGCTAGAAAAATTAAACTTTTATATATTTTATAACATTAATTAATTTGTAAATTTTCATGATTTTCAAAATTTAAATTTTATATAATTATAATTAAAATTTGTTCTAATATATTATTTATCTTTAATATTTTTAAATGGTTATAGTGAAAACAGTTAAGAAACCGTGTATTAGAAGCTAGAGGGTATCTACACTGGTGAACCTCACACTTTATGCCATTTCATGTTATGTTTTTCACTTTTATTATCAAATTTACTTATTGTATTGTATATAAATATTACAGATTATAAATATTCTATTGTATAAAAAAAAAGAAACCGTGTATAAAATTTGCAAAGTTATTAAGATTAAGATATTTTTTATTAATATAGGTAATAGTTGAATAGAAAACATTATTTAGTTAATTAAAATTTTTTGTTTTGCTTAAACAACATTGATTTATTCGAAAGTTGGTATTGTAAAAAATGTTTATTTTTTTATTAGTTCTATGTTTATTTATAAAAATACTAATATTTTACAATTTTGATCTCAAAGGTTAAAATTTAGATACAATTTTCTATTAAAAACCATCCTCACAGTTAAAAATTGAAGCATTTTTCTTAGTTTTGTTTTTTTTTTTCAATACGCCTCATTATGAAATGAATAGAAATATCGCTCCATTCAAAATTTTAAGGTAAATAGATAAGTAATAAATTACATTTTTTGTAAGTAATTTTAAATCACAATAATAATATGGTTTAAATGATGCAATAATTACATAGAAAGTCGTACATATAATCGTGTAATGTTTATGATAATTATATAATATATAATTATAGTGTTTTATACTATATTAATTTTTAAAATGGATATAGTTTAAACTAGGTCTAAACTATTGATATTTTTAATCTAATGAATATAAATAATATATATTTAATATTAAATAATAATATTATAATATTTATATCTAATAAATACTGCACAGTTTCTTTATTTAGTTGATATGAAAATAATAAGATGTTATTGGTTGAAGAAAAATATCATTATTACAGTTGTACCTAAGGTCAATAAAAGCCAAAATCACAAAGGCAAACTTTTATTTTAGCTTATAAAAGTATATCCTTTCTAGTTGACGTGCTTGTGTCGTCGAACAATTTCTTTTAATTATTTTGATAAAGTTTTGACTTCTTAGATAGTCGAAATGTGGTTATAAGGACGTGGCAAGAAATAGTTCGACGATGGATAACCATTATGAAAAGAAACTGAGTATTCGAACAAAGGTAACTTTTGGAAGAAAAGCTTTTGAAAAAACCCAACCATATAAACATAAATATATAATATTATTAAGTCTTCAATTTTAACGTCACAAATATATCGAACATTTCGTTTTAGTTTTGACCAATATTATTGAGGTTTGATGTAACGCATTAAGTACAGATCTAACTGAATTAATTTTTAAGTGTGTTTTGTTGAGGGCCTTTAAAGATGTTCACTATTATAACTATTATACTTTAATAATATAAATGCGAAACTTTGTCTGTCTGTTACGTTTTCACGGCTGAATCACTGAACCGATTTTGATGAAATTTGGTATGGAGATATAGCTTGGACCCTGAGGAACGGATTTTACTTCTAAGGAGGCGAAACTAAATAACCACTCTAATGTGATTGAAAGTCAATTGCGTGGATAGACATTTGAAATTTAAAGAGTGTGATAATTTTATATTGTAAACATCGGTTAAGGTTTGTTTTTTATAAAATATTTAACCCATAAGGGGAGAGAATAATAATTGAACATTTTGTATTGTAAATAATATTTTTATGGTAAATTCCACTTAAATTAAATATATACGTATTGATATTCTTTACACAATTTATGAAACACGATTAGTTTAAATTATAGCTTCCTTATTCATCATCACTTATCAAATCAAAACTATTTATATGCAAAAACTATAAGAAATAGAAAGTCTGTATATCGTATATATTCTATACATATATATATATATTTATATTATTTTTATTATTATATTTATACATTTTTTTTTCAATTATTAAAAATGTTGTGAGAATTTTCGAATAAAATATTTTTATTATAAACCTTTACGAAGATATATTTATTTAAATGTGCGCTTATTTTAATTTTACAAAACTTTTGGTATATATAAAAATTATCACAATTTTATATGTCAATCGAGAGAGAAAAATCATAATTTATAAGCGAACTCAAATTATCGTATTAGGGTTTATGGTACGAAATAAAATTATATAAGGTATTGTTATCCTTTAGTTCAAACATAAAATAATAAATATTTTATATTTATAAAAGTTTACCATACAAATTCTGTGAAAAAATTGATAAAATAATTTAGTTGGAACGAAATTCTTTGATCTATTTTAGCCGTGTTGAAAATAAAATTTAATACAGAATTAATATGTTAAAATAATAATTATAAGATATTTAAAAAATAATTTAAACGTTGTTTAGTTGTTAATATTCAGTCATATGGATATATAATTGTGACTAGATTTTGAAATAAATATTTAAAAAAAAAATTTTAATTAATTATACACGTTTGATGTTGAATAATTATCATGTAACATCACAATGTTGAATTTATATGCACTTCAATGTTTAATTTGCAATCATATTATAATGGTGATTGGTAATAGTGAACACATATAGTATAATAATATTCATGCGTTTAATAGTTAAAAGAAAAACTTTGATCTAGATATAACTTACATAATTTATAAACTTAAATTTGTAATTATATTAATATCACGTTGAAAAAACTAGTGAATAAATCTGAAAGAAAATGACTGGACGAATATTTTTGCTCTATGCACAATAAAATATAGTGTTATCATAAACATCTGAATTAAAATCACCAAACTGCTTTGTAAACATAAGTAATTCGTTATGTAGGCGTGAAGCGTGTATAGGAATACACATCTAGGGATAATATTCTTCAAACACCTCTATAATCAATACACTAATAATGCATTCAAAAACTACGAAAAATCAGAGAAACCTAAACAAAAATCTTAACACGTTTTGAACTAACTAAGTTATACATCATAATATTATACATTGTTTTTCATCGAGTTGCACTAATTTTGAGTTCTAAAATAAATACTTAATATAAAGGAATCTTTAATTAGGCAGATTAAATACAAATATACATTTTTATTCTAACCTGTAGTATCATCGGTTGCGTGTTTATTTGGCACATGTAACTTCCGGTATCGTTTTTTTGAACATTGAAAACGTGTAATTTCCAAGTATTGTGTCCATTGTGAGTAACTGTCAGTCTGTGATTGTGAGCAATCAAATTCGTGTGGATGGCCAGAATTGCTTTAGAATCCGATTTGATCCAAGCTACCTATAATAATATGTAACAAAAAAAACTTCATAACTGTTTTATTTTGTAGTGGATAATAGGATTTCAACATGCATATTTCAAATTTTTATAATTTGTTTTAATTTAAATATTGTATCTTATTATATATAGTATATTATAGGTACATCATATGGTATTATTATGTGTATAAAGTGTAATAGTATTATTATTATTACCAAATATTATATCTATAACCATTTAATTGAATTGTATCTATAGGTTAACTTTTACTCACCTTACTTTTTCATTTTAGTGGCAACAATAATAATTTTGTTTTTGGGGAGGGTGTCTGGTACCACCTTTTTTTTTTTTGATTTTTAATTTTGAGGAATGTTGTTGATGTTGATAGAAAATTAGATTTAGTTTGTATGGTATTAATAATAGAAAATTTCAAATACTTTTCGAAATAACCAAGGAAATTCGAACATTTTTACGCCAAATTAGTTTTCGATGAAATCAATTTGGTTTTTTGTTGTAACTCAAAAATAAATATCTTTAAAAGAATTTAATATATAAATAAGGAATATTTTAAAATTTTTGAAAATAATGATTTTTTGTTGTTTTTGATTTATTTATGATAAAATGTGTGTTTTATATTAAATGATTAACGATTTAATACAAGGTTTTTCATAAGTTTTCCTTATTACTATTCAAAAATATCTGAAATATATATTATGCAATATTTTTTTACATATATTTGAATTTCGAATTTTGATGAAAATGTATATTCAAACAAAAGACAATAGTTTTAATTTTTGTTATTTATTATTATTGTTATTCAGGAATTGCATGTTTAAACCATTGCAGGAAATTAAAACTTTTTATCGTTGGGTATCTACGTATATAATTAGTTTTCAAACATAGACATTTTCAAAAAATTACGTCTAATTTTAAGTTTTTTATGACACAAACTGATTTATGTCTTTCGGAAGTCGATTGACTTACAAGTTAATATCGTTAATAATAATAATTTATAACATAATATATATAATAGAGTTTTTGTGTATAAATTTATGCGATCAATGATATAAATACAATATACAATATTCTAGACCAACAGACCATTTCTTCTTAAAATAATCTTTTGTATACCTATCTGTAATGATATATGATTGAACACTGAATTCAAATTTAACATTACAGTGATTGACATTTTTATTGTATTATACAACAGAGTTGTAGCTACTTGCTCACTTTTTTATTATTATTCAAGTTTATAATTATAATTATAAAATAAATTAATTTTAATAAGCTAACTCAATTGTAATAATATTTATAATTTTTAATATTTACAGTGGAAAAATGTTGAGAAAATTCGTAGTAAACAAAATGTTATTCAAACTAAAGACAAGAATGAAAAGTGTGTTCTTAGGGATTAAAATATTACTATAATTTTTATATAAATGATATTAAATCATTATGTTAAAACAATTAAGTCAATTTATTCAAGTAGATAAAATTTAAATATTTATAATAAACTTAGTAGTACGGACTTGGTTGTTGATAAAAAAACATCCTGCCTTTGTTATTTTTTCTTTTTCTCAATTATTTCATTAAGTGTTTGTACTTTTTTATTCTCAAAACAAATTATTTTATCAAAAAAATGAACCTGTTCACCTCTGTTCTTTTAAATAACTTTTCATTTCACTCCGATATAAGATTCACATAAAAATCATACTTTTTTATAGAAAAACAAAATACACCTATCCCTCGAGAATCAATCGACCATCAAGAATAAATTAAATGCAAAATCACCTTGTCATGGTTTTATTATAACTAGTAAAATTACTAAATATCTAATAAAAAAAAAACTTTTTAATTTAATCATTTCACAATTGTTTCTCATAACTTCTTCATTCACGAAAACAATCTATAATAATCTTGATTTAAACGCCTGACAAATCACTTGACGCCCTCTTTTTATCAAAGGCCTTTTAACATCATACTAAAAAAAAAAAATCACGAAAAAATAATGAATTCAATACTTTTAAACTAATACTTGATTATAGATACTTAATTTGAACCCAAGTATAAGCACTCATCCTTTCTATAAGTTCACAAGATAGTCGTTATCTCCAATTCCTCAAACATAAACAGTATTGTACAGGTATTACCTCAAAATCGTTATAGAGGATCATTATAATTGGAATGATGAAATTTTACACACAATTCGCTTTCTTTCTGCTTTCAAATTTTTTACACAATATTTGATTTTTTTAGTATCCTGTGAAGATAAAATATCTCATAATTTTATAATTTCAGAGCATTATTATTTCGTATATAAATTAAATACTTACTTATTTATTATTTTATAGAATTATTGATGAGATTATTTTAAGTAATTATTAATTATTAATCGTGACATTAGTACTTATAACCAATAATTATTATTATCAAACCAACGGACTGATCGGTGTAGACTATAGTCGATTATTATTATACATTATTATTTACCATATTGCTGACCTTATCGTATAACAACTGTATAAATATATGAGTAAAACTGATTAGTGTAAATATGACGTAAAATAAAATATTTTTATATTTTGAACTTTCGATGGTTAAGATAAGAAAAAAAAAAAATTCACGAAAAGAAGACAACTTAAAAAAAGTCATCAGCCGCGTCGCGGTAAAACGCGACAACGAGGAGATAAGCGCAAGTGGACGGACTCGCATTTTATATATTTATTATATACGTGTATAATAATAAGTGTAGGTATAATAAAGTTATTCGCACTGATGAAAAGTCGGAGTAACGAAGCACACCGGCGCGTCCCTTATTACTGCGGGTTTTTGTACGCGGTACGTGACCTCAGAAATGCCTAAACAATAATAATATATTGTTAAATAAAATTACGTATCTGGAAAAAATATCTACGGCAGCGTGGACGACGGGCGACCGCGACGAGAGAAAAGCGTGCGACGTTTTTAAGTCGAACCAAGATCGAGGGTCTATGATATTATTAAGTAATATTATTCAGTGGTGGCCGATAATAATGTTATTATAACGAACCGCGCGTATAAAACACGCAGCAGACAAAGAACCCAATCAAGCGCCAATACACGCCACGTCTCTTTTCCATCGGCGGATGCTATATAACACTCACACTTATACGTCGGGTACCTTGGGATTTTTATTATTGGATTTGTTAAGATCGCCTACGGAGTTTTCCCCCTACAAGCATCGTGTGGCGGCCGCGCGTGGTTGACAATTGAACCGGAATTCGGCACGCAACTTATTTGATCGAATCCCCGCGCACACCCGGTGTGTATAATACTGTTATTATTATTATTACGTTCTATGCTCGTGCGGTACGGTCGAAAACGATAAGAAATTCACTCGATCTCGGTCAGTCACGGTCAGAAGATTGCGATCGTCCTCGTCGTGGGCAGAAATAGGGTGAAAATTAGCGTAGTCATGTGGAATTGTAAAGTACTTAAGTATTCACTCAATTATTGTTCTTAACAGATGATATTAAAAAAAAAAAAAAAAAAAAAAAAATGATAATACGTTTAGTAAGTGTATACAATAACATATAATATTACAAATAAAACAAATATCAATATCAACAATATCTGTGTAGTGGCGATCGACCGCGGTTTTTCTAAAGAATTTTTTTTTTTTTAAGTTTAGTTTTAAAATATAATAGTAGATGGTCGCCGATCATGGAAAACAAAAAATTTTGTGTATATCTATTTAATATATTATATAATGTGTGTTATCACCGTAGGGACGGTTCAAACGTGTCTTTATTATTTTATTCAATTGTATCTGTTCTATTCACATTAGTGTATAGAGATGTGTACCCACCCCTAACTCACACGCGTGTCACACTCGGAACGCTTTAATATGGAATTTCCATTAGAAAGTTTAATTAACACACATTCGTTTGTGGGCAACACTCAGCGGCGCTGAATTATTATACGCTAGACAGAAAAATAACAATTTTATTCAGAGTATATATGGTAGTAATAATGTATTAATATGGTCACGTATATTATTATTATCATCCTACATTTAACTGTATATAACAATTCTGAAAAAATTTTACAAATCATTTAATAATTATAATAGTATTTTATTGACTAAACTGTAATAGGGGAAGGCAGGGCAGAACCGAATTACTAACTTCTAAGCACTAACTTGGACAATTTTAAGAATTTGAAATTGGATTCCGTAATTAAATTACAAGTATTGTTAGCTTCAATAATATTTAAGCATTTTAAAATTTTTTAACATCAACTTAAAAAAATCCGAATTTTGAAAGTACTTAAAAATACAATTTTGCCCTATAGATAGTCCGTATGAAAGTTTTATGATCTAAAATAGTAAAAATATAATCAGTGATACGCAATATCCCTATCAAACAATATTTAATAAGATAAATTATTGTAAAAAATTCACTTTTTATAAAATAATTATGGATTCTATTTACCTATTATATACAAGTATCATGGGCATTTGTATGCAGAGATGAAGGAGGATATGGAGTAGAGATTTTTTTTAGGTACTATTATAGTGGTTGTCATGTTTAACTGATATTTAGTTTTGATAAACATTTCTATTTTTGACTCATTTTCATTGTAGACAGTTTGAATAATGGCATATGTTTTTGCCATTACGGGTTTGCTCCACAGTAGGTGGCATTAAATTACCTAACAGTAATTAAGTAAAAAGTAAAAACATCATTACTCCAAATTATATTATTAAATAATCTGTACTTACTTTTTCGTAATTTAAAACGATTTTTATACAAGTCAAACGAGATAAAGTATGAAAAATTTTAATGATGATATGTGAATTCGAAGTACCTTCACTGGTTGGTTTCTTCCCTTAAGATACTCAAGCCAATGCACTTAATTTAATAAAAACATACATTATTGTGCTTATTGTACTTTTTTTTGTTGCAGATTATTTAAGTTCTAGATTAAAAATAATAATAACAAAAATGATATGTGAAAAAAATGTGATAATACATATTTTATGATAATAGAAATTTGAGAGGGAATTTATTAGAATTGAGGTTAATTTTTTTCAATAACAATAAACTAACGGTCATGGATAAATAAACATCAATAATTTATTATTCTATCTTGACTCAATGTTCAAAAACCTTATCACATGGTTTTGCCTCTCGTATAGAACTACCCCGCTTTCCCCTACCTAAATATGTAAGTTCGAATTTTTAATAGACATTAAAGAAATTAACCAAAAAGCTATGCATAGATGAAGCGGTGAAAAAACGAAATCGTGAGTATAATGATTTATGTCATACGTAGTTTTATAATAAGTGAATGAAAATTATGAAGACGAATCAAACGAACCAAATGAAGTGTGAAAAATACTATTTTGTATGATATATACGATCTTTAAACTATTATCTTAAGTCACTTTATCTGATCCAACTCTATTATATTTATTGTTAAAGATGAAAAACAATTTTGAAATTTGTTTTCACAGTTCATATTTCTTTGAAGAAAATGTAAGATAATATTTACTATGGTTCCTTGGATTAAGTCAAACATAATTAGGAAATTCAAAGTATAAAACCAAATTTGTCAACTTTTAGTTTGACAAACAAACCAGTGAATTAAGTAGTAAAAATATCTATGTGAAAACGATAAGATTTGTTCTATTGTATAGCGAGGGTTAATTCACATTAACTGTGACTGATATATTGTATATATTTATAATAAAGCTATGGAAGAAAACGAAGAAATTATTAAAAATAATCTATTAAAAGAGGCGATAGCAAAAAAAGTTACTGCAGTGTAAATATTAAGTGGTGTAGGTGCACCGACTGCTTGAAAAATCATACGAAAATCTCTTGTTTATTATTTGTTTTTAAAAAACACTATAAATAATTATTTTCCCCTCAATTAATCTTAACGCGCACCGGCCGATTTTTAGCACTTGTTCTAAAATATTTTTTAGGCTTTTGTAAATCATTAATCAATATTAAAAGTCATTTTTATAACAGCTGTCAATTAAAATATTGGTTGTACATTGTTTTGGGCATCTTTCGTGATGAAATGAGGCGTAAAATTGGTGGAAGTGGCTTTAACACCTACTGCACGTGACGCCGTTGTTCGGGGCGGGCATTTTTCTTTATCCTACACGCGTAAGCATTACGACGGTAACTTATAAGAATTGTATTTTGAAAAGAAAAAAATGTTGTTTACACTTCAGACAGAACCACTGTAACCGTTGTGGTTATTTAGTATTTTTTTTTTTTATATAATTTATTCCATTTTTTTTTTTTTTTTTTTTTGTCAGACTTAATCGTTACGTCAGTGGCTATAATTATAACTTTATAATATAATTTTTGAGGTACCGATTAAGTTGGCACAATAAATATACTGAAAACACATTGTTTATTGGATACCGTTTATTATTGCCTATTGATCGATTATTTATTACCTTGTACTTTCCCAAATTGTTCACCGTGCACGTAAAGTATATGTCTCGGCCTTGGGTCACCGTCCAATTTTCCAGTGGCGCATAAAATTCAGGCATTATTTCGTCTGGTTCGTGCATTTGACCTGCAACATAATATACACCATTTATTCATTACACGTTTCATTAAACTTGCTTACGAACATTTATTGAACAGAAACTATGATGTACGAATAGAAATAAAAATCTGTTCGTATAAAATAATCCATGCGATTTTATTATTTTATGATCAAATAAAAAACTTACAATTTTAAAACTCTATCCAATGTACAATGGAGACAACATAATATATATTTAGTTCAATTCATTATTAGTTTACATACTTGTGTCAATAAATATTATGCATTCGATTTTTGACGTTTTATTAATTTATGGTTTTTTTTTTACTAATTAATATTTTCAATTAAAATATGATCACTAAATAACTAGTGTTAATAAAAAGTAAAACACTTCTTAAAATTAATGATGTGATTTTTTATTTATAAAAGATTATTCTTAGAATTAATATTGAAGATGCAAAAATCAACTGCTTTGTTAAACGTTTCAAATATATAAGAAATTTAGATTTTTCAAAACCAAAATTGTTCACTAAACTATTTTTACTTGCTTTTCTTAAAATTTCAATTAAAGTTTGAATTGTTTTTTGGATAATATACGGAAACTCGGTGTATAAGTGGATATGGTCTGTGTAAAAATTTAAATATCTACTAGATAGTAATAATCAAAAACGATTTAATCGCTATTTTCAAAATAAAGAATTAAAGGTTGGTCACTATCAATGGTTTAAATATCAACAAAAGCACAGATATCGTTCGAAAGTTATACCTACAAACCGATCTAACGAAATAGTGTATATTCCGTATCGACAAATGTATATAGGTACGTCATAATACAAATGCAATAAGCAAAAGCATCGAAAATAACAAATATATTTCTAAAAATATAGTTTGGTTTAGTATACACATTTAAAGACACTAGCTAGTACTCATATATGTTCCACCCATGTTGGATTCAAATTACATTTCACGTAAGGGCATGGCTTGTATATAGATGGAAGTATACATATAATTATGGTTCTCGTCAGATTAGCAGATAAAAATGCTACTAAGCGAACAATAAACTTACAGTTAAATAGGATGGGATCACTGCCGTCTAAATACCAAATAATTCGTTAGACATTGAATTAACTTCAATATTACGATCGCAACAAAACGTAATGAACCGTTTCTCGTGCATTGTGCAGGTTGTAGCAATCACGAACCAGGCAGATTATTAATATCATGAGATTACGCGATGCGAATGATACGAAATTTTTAAAACTGTAATCAGACAAATTCTGTATGCGGTCGTTACGACACGCAAAATATATACCGGCAACGTATCTCCACTAATTTATTTACCGAACACTTCCAATGTATCATTCATTCCCAGTAACTTTTCGCATAACGTATACCTAGTGTAATATCCGTGGTTTTACGGTAAATGCATTCAGAGAACCTTAAACAATATTTATAGCCTATTTATTTACAGAGCATATTTATATATTTCGCGTTACCAATGAATCACAAATAAATAGACGGATATAAGTAAAGAATGCATTTTCAAGTTATTAGCATTATAATTCATTAAATATTTGATCGGAGTTATTCCTTTTGAACAACACAGCAAAAAATGTGTATATAAGTTTACTTCCAAATTAAATACTATTTTAACGTTGTACAATATATCTACCGTTTTTATATCAATTTTTTCACCAACTATGATTGTCAATATGCAAAACGTTCCACAACAGTGAGTGAAGAACAATTATTAATCGTGTACAAAAACATTTTTACTGCTTGAAGAACCGGGATGATAGCAAACAGTTTAGATGAATTTGTAATTATCAATTGTTTTATTAAAAATAATTTTAATAATTATTTACTGAAATCTAATAGTTTTAACGTAATTTTGTTGAAAAAATCGTGTACAAATTTATAAAATTATTGAAAACACATAAGAACATGAATTCTACCTCTATATAATAATAAAAGTAATATTTTTTGGAACATTTGTCTTTACGTTAACTATAAGTAATAAATAAACATTATACATCATGTCACTAAAATGAAAACCTTTGATAAATTTCAAAATCAACTTTCACGAAATTTTTGTTGAGCTTTTGTCGTATATTATATTCGCCAAATCTATAAAATAGGTTCGTGGAAAACCAGGATGTTGTATAAGCTATGGTGTTCCATTGCGGGTTTCTTCAAAAATGTGAAATTTGTAGTCACTGGTATGTTAAAACAAAGACTATAATAGATCAAACAATGAATGCCATTTGAAACTGAAAGTTATGTTACGTTACCACATGAAATTTGTGGAAGTTTTTAGGTAGTAGTATTAAGTGGAAGTATGTATAATACATATATAAAATAAAGATACTTGAATAAAGAATATATTGAATTCAAATTTTATAGAAAAATACCCAAATAAAACACTGGTTAATTAACTACTTTCATAGTCTATATGATAATGCTCAACACTCAAAAATTAAATATAAATATAATAAGTATGTTTCTTAACAAATTACAGTAGATAATAATACTATTTATAACTATAAGATTTTTCATACAATAATAATATAATAAATAGAGATAAAATATAAAATTTGTTAAGTGTAATTTTAAATTATCTAAATAAAGAATTGATTGACATTTTTTGAAAATTATACTAAAATATTATAATAATAAGTACCGAGATAAATAAATTTAATATATACATTTTTTTTATATTTATTATTTTTAATTGTTTCAATACAGACAACGTTTATTATTTTACGATGTAATTTATATTTTATTAAATTTAAAAGCTTTAAGATTATTATAATTGTTTTCAAACAAAACATGGCCACACTAAACGCAATTGGATGTGATAGATGAAAATTAAATTGTTCGTTTCAATTAATTTAAAATGATAAGTATATTTTATATTTATTTAATTTATGTGTTTACAATGTTTACATTATATATAACATATACTTACCTTGATTTTTTATTATATTTTTGTCACTTAAAAAAAAAAATAAATAAATAAATACATCTAATAATAAATTTTGAATAATTTTTTTTTCAATGCCAAAAAGATATTCTCAAAATAAATAATTACAAACACTGTGAGTAAATATCTGAACAACATTCGTGATGTATAGAACTATTCTTTTAAATACCCGAAATTTTTAAGAAGTCATATAGTAACTTACAATGATTTAAACTTTATCGGATTCGTCAAAGAATAATCGTACGAATATAATAACCGGTCCATTCAAGACAACCATAATAATATAGTGTATCGAAGGCACTGCTCAGAGTATAATATGTTACTGGCATATTTGAATATTAACATTCCATAGAATTTATATGCTTTCTATATAATCCCTTATACTATTTGGTAATGTATTAAATTTGAATGTTATTTCTTTTAAATTACGCCTATAGGTAGTCTATTCAATAACTAGAAATTCTATAGAACTCCAATGTTATTTTAGGTAAAGTATATACTTACAGAGTATTATCTAATGTGGTGTGTATAGGGTTTTGAATGGATATTAAATTTAATACGTTTGATGTCTATTAATTTAACTCCTCGTAAGTATATTAACAATTTCTTTGTACTAACTGCTTATTTTTAATTCATTGATCAATGATTACTAATGAATCACGATGTATGACATACTAAATTGCATAAAACATTATTTTTCACACATGTTTTATAGATCCTGAACGGAGCGAAAATGTATTGATTTTACAATAATGAGTGCTTTTTAATTTGTTGTGTTTGTCATATTCTTTTGAAGTATAGTAAAAATGCTTTGATTTACAACTTTGAGGGTGGTTTCTGGTAACTAATTATATGTTATTTGTATAATTCAAAAGAGGGAACAATATAGATACTTGAGCATTGTTTACAACATTTTTATATTTGAATTTTCTATATAAAATAAAATATTTTAATTTATTTTGAGCTATTTATAGATATTTGAAATTTTTAATTATCTCAGGGTTTTATTTTTTATAAATATTAACAAAAAATTTTTAACTGGGTCAAAAATTTTAACACGTTGACCACCATGTAATGTAAGTTTTGCATAGTTTTAGAAATATTAAAGATATAAAGATATATCGATCTTAATATTTTTTTTATAAGCGATTAAAAGTATTTAAAGTAGACTACTAACGAAGTTTGTTAAAATCAGTATACTGATTAGAATCACGAAGATTTGCAAATCACTTTGTTGTTAAAAATTTATAAAATATTTATTTTTTATACGGATTTAAAGTTTAATGGTTTCTCATAAGTATAGTTCACACTATTACCAAATATTTTAAAACATAATATATAAATACGTTTTTTTTTTTTTCATAGAAATTGTATGTTAAAATTTTAATGAAATTAGAAATTCGACCATGTTTTAATTTTAATTACTTAGTAAACACTTAATCTAGCCTATCATTGCTCTTCTATATGATATTTTCATTAAATTTGTTTAATAAAATGCTTAGACGTTTATTTGTATTTCATGTTTAAAATACCTGTTAATTCTTCCGTGGTATTAAATTTCTACTATTTACAAGTTGACACGATAAAGAACTTATCCGTAATATAGTTCTGTGAAAATCTTTTCAACTATTACTATTTTTGTTAATTAATGGACTTACTAGGTATACCAAAATTTATATTTATATTTATTTATATCATTTGTGCAAATAATACATAGTATATATCTTACTTGATATTAACTATTCTATAAAATGATTATAGCAGATGTGTTATATTATGAACACCTCAGTTTATGATTTGTAATGCTAAAACTGTGGCGGCTCATAACTGCTGTATACAATGTCGAATTAAACTTCTTTTCATGGTTATATATGCGTACATCAGAAAAAGACATATTTTTTTTTTTGTTAAATATACAGAACTATACGATATAACTGAGGAAAAATTTGTCGACGGCGAGATTGAAAAAAGAAATTCGACGAAGATCATGAAGCGTATTCTTCTTCTTCTTTTAGTAGTGGTAAAAAAAAAATAATAATAAATAAATGTTTTTGTACGTGGTTAAGATATGATTTCGCCAACGGCCGCACACCGCCACGGGGTGAGTTTTCACTACTGAACGCTCGCCGAGTATTTATCTTATTTTATTTTACAGCAGAATTGTTTTATTCCATGTTCGTATTTTTTTGCTTCGTTTTTGTTTGTTTTCGAACCGCGTTAATGCCGTCGTCAATGTTCATCGAATAATACGCCTGACGAACCACTATTATTACAGCTATTTACCGTCGTCGTGTGCATATTATAATAGCCTGTTGCGACGTGACACTGAGAAATTCAGACGACTATACAATGTTATGATATTATTATTTTCCGCCCCACCGAACCCGCTGTAATATTATTATACATACATGATATTTGCGAGGCGCGGGGGACGAGTAGCTATATCAGTCGAATCTTCCGTGTAACGCACCATATGAATAAGACGGCGACGATGACGACGATAATAACACAAAATATAAAGATGATGAATATAATAATAATAATAATGCGGTCGCGGGGCCGTGTTTGTGCTTCGGGTCCAGACGTGCACGTGACAGACGGCGCCGAAGTGTCAGAATCACTGATTTCAAATATACTTTATCGATGTATGGTACGTATGACGCGAGTGTGAACCGCACTCGCATTATAGGTTTGATATCCTTTTTTTATAAATATATAATAGGTACGTGTGTGGGTGTGTGGGTGTGTGGGTATGTGTGTGTGAATATAGCCATATATAGGTGTTATTGACAAACCGCATTAAGCAGAGCGCGAGATGAGACTGTGCGGGCGGGCAGTGGAATATTGTCTGCGCAGACATTGTCCTCCGTAAGAATTTTACATATTATCGAGTGTTCGAATAACATATATTTTCTCTGTCCCCGCAAAGTGCATTTCCACCCCCCCCCCACAACCACGACCACCGTCGTGTAATGCGACGTGCACAGTCGTATATATTCCATTACGGGATTTCGACGGAGCGCGAAACGAACGGAACTTTTACACACATATACGACGTATATATATATATATATTCACGCAAGAACGGCATAATATATACATAATACACGTTGTGTGCGTGCGTGTTTGAATACATATATAACTACTCGTGTGCGTGTGCGGATAAACCTCGGTCGAGTGAAGATCTGAGTGAGAATTGCTGCTATCGCGCGTATATTATACATATACATATATATATATATGGCCATTGCAAAAAAAATTCCAGTCGTACGGCGAACTTCTCGCTAAAAATGTCCGCTCTCATTGCAGGTAGACGACATCGCGATAATCTACGTCGTTACGTTTTATTACCACCGACTAACGCTGCACGGTGTTGGGCAGAATAACGAATAAAAATGTGAATCATACACGATCCACGACGATACGATACAAGTACTTTTAGAACTATCATCGCCGGGGTACGGATGTGCTACAGTATATTAGTTTAAATATTATGACGTAGGTATATAATTATATTTGAAACGGACTTTTCAAAAGCGATTAAAAAAATATTTAGTTTTTTTAATTGATCACAACACTGCCATTATAAAAAAAATTCCTCTTTTACATTGCCACACGATATTCGCGTCATCGATTAAAAAGAAACTGGAGTAGAGAACTTTTCAAATAAAAGAGACGAAAAAATAAAATTAACTTACAATTCTGAGGTTCTGTCTCGCTAAATGGTCTTCTCTTCGTGTGTTGTTTCATGCCTGTGTTCTTAATTTTCTGTCATTTATATTACTTTTTATTTATTTATTCATAGATTGTAAATCAATTTCAATATGAAAAAAAAACGTTCAGATTACTGAGAAAAAATACAGTATTGTTTTTAAATTGCAAATGTATATTCTTTTTTTTTTTAGATAAATATTTTAAATATACGAGACTCTCTCAAAACATTTATCTAGATATAAGATCAGTTTTCAGTTATATATTTCCAAGTATATACTGTTTTTGTTTCTCAAGCATATTTGACTGTGAATATCGTCTTTGTATTATATATCATTATAACTATGTAACCAAATATAACACAATGATATGTGTGAACCGGCATATTATAGGATTTAGTTCTAAAATGTCCAAATAAGAAGCTTTTTTTGAGTAATTGACGCAAAGCCAATTTCGAAGTTCGTGTTCGGACGGTTAAGCCGATGATGGCTCGTCGGAATCAAATCTATTACGTGACGGCATTTCCCGGAGAATGTTTTCGGAAAACCATTTGTTCCGTCTGTATATTTTTTTCATCTATTACAAACTATTATACGACATGTACATTATTATAATGTACGACACGCACACGTACAGTGCGCGACGTGAGAGCAGATTTACATCGCCCGATTGAAAACCGTATGAGCGAAAAATAATAAATAATAGTATATTTTATAATACAAATCGTATGTATGTAAACGGTTTACATACAGAGTGCTCACCCACTCTTTAGATTCTGAACGGAAGAATGAATTGATAATATCCAATGATGTGAGTTTTGTATGAGTACACCATGAGTTGTGGATAAAGTCCTTGAATTTTTATTAATGGGAGTGATTTTGGATACAACGTTGGATTTATTTTGTACTTTGGAAAGTTCAAACATAAAATGCTTAAATACATAGTACTTGTTTTAATAATTGGAAAGAAAAACAGCACATAGAAAACCGGAATTTTGACGCAAATACAATTTTTAACAAATTTGTTTTTGTTTGTTTGATGTAACTCAAAAAAAAAAAAAAAACTATAGAAATTTTCATCAAATGTTTACAATACATTTTTCAAAATATTTTTACTATTAGATTCTGAACGGAGTGAAGAATGTATTGATTTTACAATGATGTATGTAGTTTTCAAAAAAATCGAGAAAAACAAAAAAAAAAAATGACGGAAAAACGGCAATTTTTACGCAAAACCAGTTTTCGACCAAATCGATTTTTTTTATGGTTGTAATTCAAAAACTAATCACTGAAAATACTTGAAATTTTTTATTAAATGTTGTGTTTTATAAATTTATTTAATAATGTATAAATACTATATATATATATATATTACCTAATATAATAAATAATAATAATAAAAACAATATTTTTGGAAAAAATTATATCAATGTACGAGTATTATTCTCGTACTAAAAGTAAAACAAATGATTTAAATAGTTTAATTAAAAAAAAAAAAAAACATAAATTTGAGCTAAAAGCTGATAAACCGTTTCTGTTTATTATTGTTTTTGCATACAATGATGTACCATTTAATTCAAATTTAACAGATCTATAATAGTGAACCACCAGACGCCTAATGTACAGCATATAATGATTTATTTATTTTAAATATAATTTGTTTAATGTTTAATGATACGTAAAGACCATATTTTCAGATTCTTAGCAGAATTAGATCTGAGCGTTGAATGGGAAGTTGGGAAATGTATATTAATATTTTTTTTTTTTTAATGCACTATCGCATACATTTAAATTTGTTTTGAAAACAGTACATTGGTTTCTGAAACAACCTAAATTCCGGAATCCGGATACCCAACATATCAGTTTAAGAAAATTATAAAAATCACGATTTTTCAACATTTTATATTTTAGTTAACATGATTGTAATATAAAGTCGGTTGGCTGAAATGTACGATATTAATAATTCAATAATTGACATGCCAGCTGTATTCTGTAATGTTTTCGACCATTATAATAATCTGATTTGCTAAACTAACCATATTATCAGTCGCAATTATGTAATTATGACTTGGTAACGGGAGTGGAACTATAAACGTGTTAAGATATTCTAATATTATTGCATTTATTGACGGTTGCATTAATATAATTATAATATTATATATAGGTAGACACTACTACAGTCGCTGTATCATTTATACAGATTGTTAGTACGACGGAAAATCGGCAAAATTGCTAAATACCACGCAACAAAAGGTTAACCAAATGATAATTGTATACAATTTATAACATAAAATTTTGCTCTTATGAATGAATCACGATTAAGTACCTATATTAAAATACCTATTTATCCTTCTGGATAAGCCATAAAAGTAAAAAGTATATATTATACACATTTTAAAATTTAGTAATTTAAACCAACCTTAACCGGAAACAGTCGTAAATCTATTTGAAAAGTAAAATAGTGCTTTTTAGTTTTATATTAATTAATTTGTTTTTAATTTTATTGATCTACCTATATAGTTTATACAGTAATTATTAACAGTCATCTGATTTATAGATTTCTTAATAATAAACAGTAGAAATATTTAAACCAACTTCAACATAACTAAAATATTCCAATTAACATTGGATCAATTAAAATATATAATTGGACAAACTATAAAATTATAAAAAATTTCTAGTTCATTCGATGACTTGACGGCGGTATAATGTGCGACCGTTTGCTAAATACGTCAGCATTTATTACATTGTCATAGCGGAGATCACTAAATTAACATTTCAAAATAAACTGATCAGTCGTTTTTACTTTGAATGTAGTAGTAGTATTCAGCTTTATACTGGGTACACACGTCGCAACTTTTTTTTTGTAGTTTTTATTTTACTCATATTTTGTCTTACCATTAACATTATTTTATCACAGAAAAAGCCAAAAATCAATCACTATTGAAAGTTAATTGCCAAGATAATTAAATGATATGTGATTTGAAGATATGAACGTTTTTAAAAATTATGACCAGCTTTCTCTGACGAGTATGCGACAAACCACTACGCATATGAGATACTTTGTGTATGTGATGTATACGTAAAACAGTAAACAATATTAATTATACTTAATACATATCTATTAATATTTTTATAGTCATAGTAAAAAATTATACTAATTTACCTCATTAATACTTGCCACATTATCTTTAATATATTATTTTAAGTAAAATTATACATACGACTAACTTAAACATGTTTAATCTATGATTTATTTTTTTAAATTTGATATGTTTCTTTAATACAAATCGATTTTTAATAAGTATTAAACATTATAGGTTTCCAACATTTATAACATTTTTTTATCTTTATCAATACGATCTATGCGATTAATAAGAAAAAACCAAATATTGGATAATTGCAAACTTCTGAGTATTTAAAAGCACCCGAGCTTCAAAGTTATTTTAATAAAGTATTTTTTAACTTTTCTTCATCTTTTGATTTTAAGTTTACTTTTATAAAGTTTTCCCCTTCATACAAATCAATTAAAGATAAAAAAAAATGCAACTGAATGGCATCCATCGTTTTAAAATAAAAGTTGATACTTACACTAGTATTTTTTGAATAGAAACTTTCCGGTATTTCACGAAAAAATGGTAAAAAATCGAAACTTTTATATTTAATAAAAATAAACTTTAAATAAATATTTTAAGTTAAATAAAGAATGACCGTATGGTGTTTGGTGATCATAATATTAAAAACAGTTATTCAAATTTATTTTTTTATAATTATTATTATTGCTATAAGGTTCAAGTGTCAATCATTTACAAACCTAACAAATAAGTTTAAAATTATGACACAGAACTTTAAAAAATGATATCAAATATATAAATGCATACCTAATGATTTTACGTATTAAATTCAAATTATAAATTCAAACTTATAAGAAATTGATTTTTTAATAAAAAGTAATAAACATTGTAATTGATAACTTTTGTATTAATATTTCTTATAAGTTTTAATTTTATGCCGTAAAATACACTGTGTATATGTAAATAAAGTCACACATAGGTACATGTCTTAAATTTAATTTAAAAAGATTAATAGGTAAATATTTAAAAAGTTTAAAATGCGAAGCAAAATGTGGTACTTAGATTGTTCTAAAATTAGGTTTGATTTCTTAACTAAAAAAAAAGTAACGAATTTTTAAGTACTTAAATTGTTTTCATAATAATTAATAATATTATTAAACGATTGAATGGTTTGGATTAAATTGATTATCGAAAACAGACACTATTAAAATGTTTCATGTTATACATCATACCCACGCAACATTATATAATCATATTATATTATTATTTAAATGCTTCTTTAAAAGAATTAATTAACAACTTTTCAATATCATTAAAGAGTACAATAATTATTATAACAATAATTAATAAATGTATGTCATACATGCCTATGTTATGTTATATATGCTATGATTATAATAACTATTAGAACACACCTATAACTAATCAAAACGATTTCAAGTGCTAGTAAAAAAAGTATGTGGCACCAAGAAAATATATTGAAACATTATCATTGTCTACTGTAATCAATGTACATATGAAGTTGAGTAAAAATTGTCACGGTGATAGTTGATTTCCCATTAAGTTAAATTTATAATAAACTTATGGCTTATACACAATAATCTAGTTAAAAACAGACATTTAGTCAGTGTATACGACAACTAAACTTCAGGTAATGAACGTCACAAATTGTTAAACTAAATGATAACTATGTACACATTTTATAACAGTAACATAGCAATACCGTCGTCTATAGAATTCATCAGGTCAAATCTACCCGTAAAGTATATAGTGGGTCGACTAGCGGTTTTTGATTATTTTACATTTTTTTAATTTTATTTGATTTGAGTGTAATATATATAAAACGTCAGTCAGCATATAGGATATGGTGTGCCGAACAACTGTAAGACATGTTTGAAAAAATCTTCAACAATTATCAATCAAGTATCTAATCTTAGAGATGACTATTTTGACCGACACCGTTTTATAATATTTTATTAATTTGGGGTATTTAAGGGTCAAAAAACAATAACTTATCCGTCTCAGTTTTGTCGGAAACGGCCCAACGAGATCGCATTTACAAACAACCTATTTTACAAACAAAAGCTCAAGGTAAACATGCTAGTTTATTATATATATAATATAATACGAGCAATGTAAACTGTGAATAAAGTAATAATTAATAATTAAGTTCTTTTTTTAATATTTAATTAAACATATAACAAACATATCATTATATTTAATAGATACAATTATACTAATTACTAGGTAATATTGATTTATAAATATTTAGCAAATATTCATTTGCTGTTTTACTAAGTTTTCAATACGAATGTTTAAAAATAATTAAACACAAAATATACATTTTTTATCATTATAATCATTTAATAAGTTATTTATTATTATTATGATTATTACTAGTATTTCATAATTTTAACGATCTAACATATATTATTTATTTGCACGTGTGAATGACATATATAATGGTATATATGTATTGTATATTTTGGCGGTATTGGCAATGAGGGTATGATGTATGGTAAAAAGACAGCATTATTGTGTGTTATCATTTTAAATTTTAAAATAATGACAAAATATATAAATCATAAAATGAACTCCCTCTGTCATATACGCATTAAATCCCCCAAAACGATCAAAACAGGCTACACAAACCATTGAACCTACTGGAACGACTAACTAGGAAACTGTTTTCTGAACAAAAAGATACATCATTGTAAAACTGATAATAGTTTTTATTCGTAAACTCCAAGTTTAGAGTCTAAAAATAAAAATAAAATATTTATATCACACTCTACTGGATTTTAGCTCTTTTAGCGCTTTGCTGACAGTGTTTGGTCCGTAAACCACTTTGTATCTGGAGAGCTTTATTTGTCGTCAACTCAATCAATATAGATATTACTATACTATGAGGGAACAAATTCCGTTAAAATTATAAATTCCAACAGCTTTGAATAAGTGCCGTACATAGGTATGAAGATGTTGAAAAAAATGGGCCATAACAATGGAATGATATGTGTCTTCATGATATGGATTTTTCTTTCCCTCGCTGAACACGCAGCACTTGATATTTCCCGGCAGCCATACCATACGCGAAACGCAATAAAAAGCGACCGGATTTAATTTTAATCTGCGAATTTCCCCTCCCACCATTGGATCCGCTGCGTTTTCAAAGGCACTGAAAATATCTTTTTTTTTACGCGTACAATTCTTATGAGTTCTTGTGAGAAGTTTTTTATTTTCCCGCGGAACCGTATGATGTCACTGCACAAGCCGATAACACTATATAATTCTAATGACATTGCGGTGAGCCCATATTTTCTATATATATCTACAATAAATTGTCTCTTGTATGTTAATCATATATTATTTACGTTTAATATATATTACATGCACACATGGTATACAGGATTATAATATACGTTATAAGCGTTATTGAATTAATGGATTATATAACACAAATGTACATAATAAAATACGTGTGTGAATTTTTTTTATTTTATCATATATCAAGTATAAAATATGCGAAAAGTAGCTAAAACCGCTCTGCTGTACATTGGAAGTCAAATGTACTTAACCATTGAGAGAGTCATTGTAATTAATGTGTTGAATTTGAACTCAATATCGTGAACCTGAGTACTAACTAGTTAAAAAGTTACTTTTAAATTAATTTTCTTACATGACTAATTCGTTTGAATTCATAATAATTTATAATTTAACTGACTGTGTAGAAAAATCTAATCTAACATGTTTAAAAACCAAAAAAAAAAAAAAATTAATGCAAGCAACTAATTATTTTTACGGTTTTTACAAAAATATAAATATTTTGTTAAGCGTAAAATATCGAGTACCGATATAATAATTTAAAATTAATATTAAGTGTTTTATGATAATAGATTTCTTATAATATTATTTATCGTTTATCTTATATCATTTATCAATTAAATCATTATGTAATAATGAAAACCGTGTTTATGTAGAAGTATATTATTTTTCATTTTTTTGATGATTGTATGAACTACTTATGAAAATCTTTGTATTAAACTTTCAATCCCTTACATAAATTAATTCAACATTTTTTTTAATTTTTAACTAGACAATGATGTTATAAAATTTTAACTTCAAATGCTTATACAAAAAATGATACTTATTTTCAATATTTTTAAATGGTTATCATAATACAATCCTGTATGGAATCTTATATTAAATCGTTTTCGACCGAATGAAAAATATTTTATCGAGAATTTTAGAAAAAAAAACTATAATAATAAATAAAAAATATTAAATATATAGATGGAAACGAAGAAAAAAAATTTAACATATTATAATATTTAGAAAACGGTTTTTGTTTTTGATTTACACCAAAAATAAAATAGGTTTTATCGGAAACTTGTTTTGTGTAAAACCTCTGGGCTTATATATTTTTTTCCCCAATTACTTTAAAAAATACTGAGAAATTTACTTTTTAATCACCAAATTAGCAACTAAAGATAGTCTAAACTATATCCAATTTTTTTTAATAGAAACCACCCCATCGTTGAAAATTTAAAAATTTTTATACTAGAAAAAAACACCATATTATTATTGTAAAAGCAATCAATTTTTCGCTTAGCTCAGAATCTAAAAATAAGCCAGGGTACATAATCAGCTTTAAGTTTGGACATTGAATTTTGTAATATTGTGACGCTAAGTTTATGTAGTTAATGGAAAATATTGTCATTAAAATAAATTATTTATTGCAGTCCGTCGTCTCATGATCTAATAAGGCTTAGGTTTTACGTATGCAAAACTTTTTATTTTTTGTTTTGTAAGTAAAGCCCAGACATATAGATTTGTTGGAATATCCTTTAAACGCAAGACTAAAACCGTACAGAACAATCGTCCTAAGTTTTAAAAGTTTATTGTTTATACTATTTTGCATAATGCTAAAGTAAACTAAAATGCTAAGCGTTGAGAATAAAAGTGATAATCTAATCACATGGCCACAAACCGGTAGCATATAATACTTATTTTATCGATTTTCATACGGAAGTAAGTTATTATGTTATTATTATCAAACACACTCACAGAAAATATACAATCAATTATGTTTACACTAAATGTTAAGTAAATATTAACTTTTACCAAACTGTTTGTATATTTTATGAATGGATAAAATCACGTTCATTTAAGACATTACCATTATTTAGTGTTATTCATAACTGTATCCTGTATACAGTAGAATGTATTAATATTTATGTGTAGATACTAAGTATCAAACTAACAGGTAGTTTGTTTTTATTTTATTAACAATAACTAATAACATTTTTTAGTTTATTTGATTAAAGTTGTGCTTGATATATCTTCTCGTATCAAATTTATTCTCTATAGATCTATATAATATATATATAGTCGATAAAATTCAATGACTGAAGAGAAAATAATGCGAAATGATCCGGATCCAAATCGCTATCTTGATTATTGAAATTATTTTGGTAAGTATTTAAGTATTTAGAGTTGATGTTCTATTAATATCTCATCTTCCATGTTCTATCGTAATATTTTTTATATTATATTATTGTATCAATATACTGTGAATAATGTGTTTAGTCTCAAGTTCAATTGAAATTCAATACAAGCTCAGGAAAATCTAATTGTCACCGGGTCGGTGAAGTTATTCTGTGGTAGATGACGGGAGTGAAGAGAAAGAAAAAGGTAGTGAGCGAAAGAAAGCGAGGTATACAGAAAGAGAACCGTAGTAAAACTGATTGTCAACAGTGTTTGGGGAAAAAAAAAATATAAAATCCGGAAATGCAATTTATCACGTGTTAAACTTACATATGTATACGTGGATATAATAATATAGTGGTGGTGCACAAACCATTGGAACGTCCGTGAGGTGCGACTAAAAACGTTATCGTTTCTCACATATACCTATACATAAATAGAGGCGATAAGATTAGGGAGATGCAATAGAATTTGCTCTATCTGTTAGATGCGCGAATCTGATGAATGGAGGGTGTACCTATGTATGTATGTGATACGGAAAGGAGGTGTTGACTACAACTACAGCGTACGCCATATAATGTTATTATTATAACATGTGTACAGCCACGTCCTTCTTTTGTTACGGGGTGGGTGTGCAGAGGGTTTTGATTTTTTCTTACCGCTCTCACCGAATCCTTCAGGACAACTCTCGGTCTAATTTATGTACATTCGATTTTGACACCGATGCGACCCCAGCCAGCGAACGCACGTAAGACGCAATAACACGAGCTCAGTGTTCCCCAGAGCATCTATATATTATTATAACATAATATGACTATGATACGCGTACACGTCAATATTATAATATTAGTTGAAAATTAAATTTATATTTTATAGCCACACATAATAATGTTCGTAGTGTATATGAGTGCGTTTGTTAAAATACATTTCTTAGTTGGTAGTTGTTCTGCTCGGATTTGTATCCATAAATATTACGTAGGAAATATCGTCGTACTCGACTAATGTAATTCCAATGTGATTGGAGAACGAGACACATATAATGTTATACTACATATATATAGTGGAATCATCGAACTTTTTTTTCCTGCGCAAGGAGTACGATATATTAACATAACAATCGTTGAAGGGCTGCGGTGCATTATTTGCAGGACGAGTTGCCTTGCGCACCGTTATTATAGAGGAATAATAATAATAATAATAATATAAACCTCCAACATTAGCCAGCCAGTGCGCACATTCGCGCTCACGACGGTTTTCTCTGGAAGAACGTGCGATATCGTAAAAACAGTTTATCGTAGAACACCCGGTGTTTAACTTTGACACACACACGCGCACACCGACACACACGCACAATCGGAATATACAGCTCTGTTTAAAACGTTTCTCTCTCCCACTCTCTCTATATCCATCCGTCCATCTCTGTTTATCGTGAGCGAACGCAATCCAGCCTCGCCTTAGAATAACTTCTCTCTCCTCCAAACTTGCAGCCGGGAAGCATACGCGCGCCTCGCGTCTGGCTATAATATCACTATGCACACAACGACTTCGGTACACCGATCAGCTCTTTCCACGTCCTCTCCGAGCTTTCTCTATATAATAATATGCTTATATACGTACCACTCTCGTACCCACCCCGTCGCTTCGTGTATACGATATTATAAAGTATCGGCAGGCCGTGTATATAATTATGTATATATTATATATACATATATATATACGTACAATAATGAACTTCCTCCGGTTTGGACCGGGTCTGAGTTATTGGGTCGACTATTATAATTAAAAGTCGTAAATCGGGCACGGGTTATACTCGGGTGGCGGCGCGGGGTGTGCGTGTACTACCGATCCGAACGATTAGCTTTCTCCCTCAGCCGCCGCCAATCGCGCAAATATCCCTCTCGCTGCGTTCTCTCTATACATATACGCGTGTATAATATATTAATATCTTTTGCCTGCCGTAATAGTCGACGTTCACGATATTTTAACGCCGCACACATTATTATAAGCGCGCCAAAGTATAACCAAGTCCGCCGAACGGCGACCGAGGCGTGCATACGATCGTAATAATGCGATCAGTTGTTAGAATCGTAACAGTTAAAACGATATTTGCAGTTCTGGAGACGTGAATTACGAATGTCATTTCATGACGTGGACGTTATCGAGGACGGACAAAAAAAATTGGCAAGTTTCTTTGTGGTTCCTGGTAAACTTCAGACAATGCTAATTTTATTTTGAATCATATTGTTCATTACGATTTTTCGAGTCATTTGAGTAAAATATAAATTGTATTGATTGATTAATAAATTATTATTAGAGGCGACAAGACGGGAATATAATATCTACGCGTGCTCCCAATGCATATTACACAAAATACACAAATAATTGGTTAAAATTCATAGCGATAACATTACGAACTCTCTTATTTATGGTTTTCCACGATTGGAAGCTTTATTTGATAGAAATGTAGATTAGTTATGGTTTTCATCTCGAGAACATTAATTAATGTTAATTCTATAATATATTTGTAATCATATATAAGATATATTTCCAAGGGTCAGTTGGAATTCGTTTGATTTAGTTTCTACAAATGCAGCAAGTGAAATGATACAATCATGATATTATATCCTTTCAGTTTTCAGCGACTAATTTTGTTATGAATAATTATTTCGATGATAAATATGTATTTATATCATAGTAATAAAACATATAATATTATTCTTTATATGTTGTTTGAATTAAACTCTCGTGTATTTCATCTCAATTAACTAAAGCCAAACTTTTTTTACTAGAAATAATATTATTCCTAAATTTTACTAATAATAATATTGTTTTTAAAAAGGGAATAAGAAAAAGAAGAAAAAAATGCTATTTTCGTTTATTTTTTTTAAAAGAATCGTGGAAATTTCATTTTAGAGGGGAGGTAGTTATGTAAAAAGTCAAAAACCAGTTATTATATTATTATATCACTCTATAACTTTATTATAAAAATTAAATTGTACATTCAAGTCTAAAATTAAGCAGTACAATGGTTAAACATATTTGTTCCACTGATGGGTATATATTATTATCGATCAGTGGAACTTTAATTACTCTTGATATTTGATTAATAATAGACAAAATTTATTATCCATATCTCATCATCATACGTCATTGTTTAGACTTGTTTAAATACGAGTTAAGTATTCGGTGTTATTCAGAAAATTGTCATAGTTCTAGACTGACCATTATTCCAATGTAATACACTAATGTTCGTTGTAGACTAAGTAACAGAAGCATATGGGCGCAAGTTCTTAGTCATTCTCAGTTCTAGGAATTATTTGTATATAGAATATAGCTATTTTATAATTTATAAAGTAACCAATGTTGTGTTTATTACCTTTCGTTCTGGAAAACGTCTAAAGGACGCAATACACGTGCTTCCACAGACTGTACAGTCTTTGATGTTACATCGTTTAAATAATTATATAAAACATGATATGTAAATGAGCGTCGTATCCTAAGCAACAATCACTATTCTGAGGCAAGAATTTAAAATGGTTTTATAAAGTCAAAAGAATTTAAGATAAAAGCATGATTAACATATTTTTTTTTTTAATTGATTTCTAATTTTTATGTTAATGTAAAATATTAATACATACATGAATAAGTGCTAAAATATAGAATACTGGCCAGGTTATAAGTTATGGTTGACTAGATTTGATCAAAAATTAACACAGTTTTAGTATAAACGAATTCGTGGTAATTAATAAATAACTAAATATAATTGTCAATAAAACAATTATGTTTGTAATGCTGATACGATTTATAAATTTATCATTACATCGTGGAACGACACCTTTCCAATAAATTTGCTTTCAGTTTTATCACATTGCTGCTTTAGATATTATATTATTTACTCTTTCATTAGTTCATAACACAAACACAGTTATTGACTTTTATTTACAAAGTTTTTTAAGCAAGATTTTAATTCTTTTGTTAATATATCCCGTGGATTAATAGCATTAAATTATATTTAGTGATTTTATATTTATTTTCGTAAAAATTATTTTGTTTAGTTCTGACGACACAGAAATAAGTATGGCATAATGTCAAAACAGCACAGTTTCCCAAATATTTATAAATCATAGAACAGTCATTGAGAAGGAACATAATATTATGTTTTAATAAAACGCGTACAGTACTTATACTTAAACAAATAATATTGCAGCTTTAATTTAATAAAACGTCACATAAATTATTTTAATAAATCATTTAGCAGAAATCAGCCAATATATTTTTTAATTTAAATTTTTAATTATGTGCAATTATATTTTTACTGATTTAATCAATTAATTTAGAATTTTTCGGGTTTTTTACAATGTATAGTTTATAATTAATATAATATGAATATAAATAATTATAATGCTGTAAAATTGGTAATAAGCTATAAAAAGGGTCAACCAAAAATTCTGAGTTATTCTTATGTGTTTGAATTTATAAAATGAAATATGTAATTTAATTTCATTTTAAAAATGTATTATTGATAGTTATATATATTATAATAATAAACGAATCAGTTGAAAAATAAGGAAACCACAATACTTTTTTTATATGACTATATCACTGCAGGAAATAGAATACGCGGAAATGAGGCCAAAAAAGTATTGTTAATGGATATAATGAGGATAAGGAAAATGGATTCGCTGTGAAACAAAATTTATCATATTCTTGTCAAATGTACTATTAATATTATTATTGGGTGTAATGGGTGTATAGGAAACTTTGAAAAACTGATATATTAAATAAGTAGTACTTAGAGGGGCCGTCAAATACGTTGTATTAAGGATAATTAACTCAGATTCGTGGAATTTTACTAACAGCTAATGCGTTAATGTAAATTTTTGTTTATTCACACTTCATAGAAACGAGTGTATAATATCAAGTCAGAGACATTGTAATAAGAATCATTGTTCACGAGAACGCTAGATAATATATAAAAAAAGGTTAAATTAATAATCTGGATTTGTAGACAATGAGCTTTGCTTTTTATTGTCCAATTACATTTATGCACAAATATTGAAATATGTATGAATACAATTATTTTACAGTACCTACATAAATTGCACGTCAAGCAAATCTCAGAAAAACCTAATATATTATGTACGGAAATATAACAAATGCCTGAGATAATAATGACATGATAAATTTAAACTAATACCGTGAACTGTGTTATTCAAATATTTTATTTTTATTGTTTTCATTTTTAATATACAAATGTATTTATGGTTTATATCATTGTAATAAGTACATTTACGCAGAAGGTTTTAATTTTAAATCGTACTACAAATAATAATAATACAATATATTATTTTGTTTAAACTTGTATTCATTGCCATTTGAAACTCATTATTATATTAGCATATTATAATATGATATACGTGAAATTAATTTATTATTTCTCAGATATACTGATTTAAGCAGGTTATTCAATAAATTCTATTATATTTTAACATGTAAGTTTATTAATATATTGTGTATTAACACTCGTAACTTTAGCTTTTTATGTAATTTAAGTATGAAAGAAAAATATTGCACAAGTAGAACTTGTAACGTATTATAGTTTTCACGTAACACACGTGAATTGAAACCTTAAGAAGAAAAAGTTAAGTAGAACACTTATAAAGTTTATAGCGTTCAGTCTTTAATCCTTTTAGCGTTATTATTTATTGTTTACTAATTTTGAAATTCTTGGGTTAGCGTTCGCGAACAGGGATGAAAGTCAAAAAACCCCCATGGTTTTTTTTTAAGAAAAAAAAAATACAGGTAAGCTGGAACACTACGCATTCAAATATCGTGTAACCTGTAGTACGTAAAGTGGAGCGGTTCGCGTTGCAATGCGTCAAGTCATCCAAAACATTAGAGATTATTCGTATACAGCGATTCTTTCTCAGTCGTATAATGTACATTGGAGAAGTTGCTGCCGGTCCTTAAACACGGATGAACGAGCGCGCAGAGTTAAAGCCTTTGTAAGAATTAAATCTGTTTTTGGTTACTAACCGAATTACGCGACCGCGGTCGATGACTGTGGTGGCAAGATCGGAGGAGAATAGTACGTTTTTATTGCCAGACGCCCGCCTAATTAATACTTTTCCCCTGCTATTCCAAATAATGTCCGCTTACGATTTATATATATATATTTATATATAAATAGCGATGAGAAGTGAGACTGACGGAGAGACCGTAGACAGAAAAAACGTGTAGTTTTTAATATAACTACGTACAGAATTGACAATGAGAAATTGAAAAGAAAAAACCAACTCCATTTTTCTCACTTCTTAGTAAGACTAAATTGTTACAGATCGTAAATCTGAACACAGATTTAATATTTATTAAGATTTCGAGTGACAACCATAATCATAAAGCATTCAACCACGACGGAAAAACTATGACAGAGTCTTATACAGTGGGCGAGAGAGAGAAAGAAGGAAACGAAGACGACACAAAAAAAAGCTCCTCACCCAATAAATTAAACCAAAACCTAATAAGAAAGTTTCTTTTTGAATCTTTCAATTCGGTTGCTTTATGAAAATCTCTGAAGAGAAAATATACATATTATATGTTTTTATTTTATTTTATTGAATACATGTGAAACTGAACAAATGTAACGAAAGTACATTATGTTATATTTATTTATATTATAAACTATAATAACATTGAATGGATTTTGTAAAAAAATGTAATGTTTTAAAAATATTATGTACTTATTTTTAAAACATACCATTTTATTTTTTTCATCAATTCCGTGAATATTTATTTGTTACAATCCAAGCGTTAAATATATGATGGGTTAAGAATAGTTAATATAAAAAAAAAATAAATGACTGATTATAGGTTTACCTGTTTAAAACACATGGACTACGCCTTTTTATTAAATGACGCGAATAGTTCATAGAAATCATATTACTAAGCGTATGTGTGTGTTCGAACATTATTATTAACTACATTGCGTGAGTAACCTACAGAAAAAGAGTTGGATAATTAAGGTCAACGTTTTCTGTTTTTTTTTTTGCGATTCGGTAATATAATTAATTATAATAATATACAGTGAAATATTGTAAAACGAACAACGTCTATGGAATTAATTAAAACAAGTATAACAAATTAAACATATAGGTTTAATTATAAACGTATATAATTTAAATTAAAGTGCGCGGTGTATATCATAGGAATAAATATGATCGTAATATTATAAATTCAAATTTAGTAAGTACGACCCGAAATAATTGTACATAATCGCGCACTTATATAAAAATAAATGTTATCAAAATATCAAAGTAATTGAACTCACGTGATATTTGTGACGATAATTTCAACAAATCTGACTGCTAGTTATATAATATTACATGACTATTGACTATAGTGTGTTTTTTTTTTTTTTAGTGATGGCTGCAGCTATCATTGGCCAAAGTTACACCTATATTTGACGTTTAATGATATGTCTTACCTCAACTAATACTATAGTCTATAGTTAACAAATTAAATATAGAGTAACGAATAATAACCGTTTTTATATTAAAACAATACAAATAACCTAACCTAACCTAACCTTGGGGGCTTATTTGATTTTTATCTCACTTGGCAGTAATCATTTCATTATTATTTTAAAATACTCCAAAGCAATATGTTTATTGAAACAAATAAAAAAGGAAATTATGAGTCATATTATTAAGTCGGAAATAATACGATAATTTAAAAACAATTACAATAATATTATGTTCATCAATAAAGTGGTGTAGCATTTTTATCTATACATCGCGCCGTGATACAAATGATAATATTAAAAAAATAGTTATATGGTACACGAATTGTATTTTGTTTAATTGTCTTTCATCGCTCAGTTAAGTACCGTGTTAACTATTATTTCATATTTAAATGCGATTATTAATTATTTAATAAAAAAAAATTGGTTTTAAACAAACATTGGTTATCATATTATTTTGAACTGTTAGTATAAAAGTAATGTTAATATTTCGACAATAATTGACACAAAAAAAAAAAAAGACAAAACGAACACAGTGATGTCAAGAAAACCGTCAAGCCTAAAATTACATTTTATTCGAACTCGGTAATTTTTTTTCGAATATAAACATTTTTCTTGACGTAATAAACATTTAAGATTTTAAATATCCACGAGTTGGTTAAACGTAGAATGACTAAAATAATTATTGATACTCATAATCAGTTATTGACCAACTGATGTTGCAACGCTGTGCAATTAAAATTTGACGGATAATTTCATAAATATCAATATTAATAATAAACTGAACGAAACCGACCACAAGAGATAAACGATTATTTGGTTAACCAATCATGGGCGTAGGTAAGAAATATTTTCGGAGGGGATTTCGATCTAAATATACATTAAGTTTAATTTACAATATGTATTTATTTTTAAAATTGTTTTATCTTTAATGTTGGGGGATGTTTGAACATTCAAAGGTTAACTACAATAACGCAGAGGAGTACAAAGACGGTTACACGACGACCGACGACGTGTTCATAAAAAATGATAAGACGAAAATCCGGGCAATTTCTTTCCCGTCTCGGCCGACCTGTAATAAAGTCATATTAGAGCGAAATGAACGCCGGGTGGTTCAACGGCTGGAGAACTTGCAATTTAACACCACGTTCAAATTTTCAGAATGCTGCCGTTTTCACGGGAGTACTTTATACGTATAAAAATACAGCAGGACGACGGATTCGAGTAACTCGTTCAAAACGCGTCTGCAGTAATATTTTATATTTCTATTACTACTGGTGGTAATACACACACATACACACACACACGTACTCAACACTAATTGCGATACGGATTCGTTTATTGTGTTCTGAAAACTTGTGCGGCTGAGCCACCTTATCCGGTAGTCTAATAACTTTCCAACTTATCCACTTTACTTGTAAAACGGTATTTCCGAATAATGCACTAATGGCATAGTTGGCGGAGAGTAAAAAGAATGGGGGGGGGGGGGTGGTCGAGGAAAAAAACGTAAGAGATAAAAAGAAATATTAGTGCAGATGAGTTCATATTGCTTTGTAATATATTAAGCGAAATTATTCAGCTATTAAACAAAACGGTGGAATACTTTGTTTTGTATTCCGAAGTAGTCCGTTCGTTTACCTCCCTTCCGTCCCTACACCCACCGAGTTGACATTAAAAAATTCAGTTTTCTTGAACACGCGTTATACAGAAAAAAAAATCTTCATTGAAATGGAAATAAATAAATACAAAAAAAAAAAAGACAAGGGGGAAGATAACTGAAAACGTACTTCGGTGGACATTTTTTTATGACAAAACTTTGTCCTTCCAAGATTTCTATTACTAGTGGTTTTGTTTATTCAGTTGGAGTATTTGCTTGTGACATTATCATATACAACAGGAGAGGTTAAAATATTAATACCGTTTCTGTTTCCCTCGCATAAGTTCACAAATTACACTTGTTGGTCCCTCGGGTATTATTCAACATTTTTCACAATACAATTTCAGCTTACCTGCAACGGAATTTTAATATTCATAAGCAAAAACCATTATACAAACCAATCAATTGATATTAACGTTATATCGTGAGTTGTTATGAAACATACAAGAGCATCGTCGCTATCCAAACGAACAGTTAACCGATACAATTAAATAATATTATTATACACATTTTTTAACTGAAAACAGTGCAATCTGTTATACGAAATTATTTAAATAAATAAAATTTAAATGGTTTAAACAGTATCAAGTGTCTTAATTCTTAATATCTTAATTCTCGTGTATTATATTGGTATTTAATTTTTGTTTGCTTTTTTTTTGTATTGTATATATATATATATATATATATATATATATTTATCATTCTTCTTCTTTCCGTGTAGGTCTCCAGCTTTATATTTTATCTCTTCCCAATAAATAATGATTCGTATCACGTTATCTGTGATCTCATTTGTTATGATTGTATGGTGTGTTGTATTCCCGTTTAATTTTTTTTATTTCAAGAAAATAGTTTTTACTTTTTCAAAAAATATGATAACAAACATAAATACATATTATATTTTCTAACTTTTTAGACGTCCCACACATGATTGTAAATTACAAGTGATTTATCTTCAAATAATTTATTAAATAAATCAATTTAAGATAGGCACAATTTCATTAAATAATATGAAGATTGAAAACATAATGACTTTTTTTTATTGGCAGCAGCCATATAATGGATAAGTGTGCATCACTTTAATTTGCCCTTTGTTGATACATATTACCAGCAAATAACTTTTGTTACAACAATAGCGCCTACCGATGAATAAAGTATCGTCAAAAACCCAATTAAGTTAAAATATAATATAATATTCATAAATATATTATATGCAGACAATTTGACGATTAAACTAAAAAAAAAATAATGAATTTTACCTGTGACATGTAATCATTAATTTCGATCAAAATGATAAAATGCAAACTTGATTAGAAAAAACAATAATTCTTTTCGTTGTTCTGTTGAGCTTAGATGTCCGATAGTTTATTTTCAAAACATAATATTGACCGATCAAAAACATATTATTCAAAATGGTTTTTACCTTTAAAAACGGATTGAGCCGATCAACAATGCGGTGTACTGTGCGTTTATCGTGAGCATAAAATGTATTAAGTAGCTTTGAATAGCACGTAAGAGGAAAACTGCCCTTGGTGAGAGTAACGCGCGTTTTCATCGGAAACAGTTGCCGGCACATCTACCTATACACTATGTCTGTTATTATTATTATTATGACTGTTCATTGTAATATTTTTCCTTATAAAAGGGAGGGATAAAATAATAATAATAATATCGGCTTTTGGCTGATTGGGTCTTGATTGTGGGCGCTTGGAGATTTTTCCTGCTTTACAACGAGTGAACACCACTCATCGGTGGCGGACGAGAGGAATATACCTGCTGCAGTCGGACGGTAGTGAGGGCTGAATGAACAGGATGAGATTTTCGACAGCCATGCTCAACCATTAGGACTACTATCGGTACTACCGAAGCCGTTACAACAACAACGTGGGTTTCTTATCTCGTATTATCCAGAAGTTTTTAAATGCATCAATCATTTTTTTGATTTCTTTCGTCAGAATTCTCGTTTCCGCCTTGAAAATTGGATCGTGCAGACGTGTACGAGAGGATTAATAATAATAATAATTTAACGATAGGAATAATAATTATTATTTTTTAATCATATTTACTCGGAGCTAGAGTACATACATATATTAATTCGGACTTGCAATAACGATATTATACATTATAACATATAATCTAACATAAAAATAGTAATAGGTGTTAATCCCACCGCATGATTTAGTTTGTCTGTCGAAACTTCCTCATTTATTTTTTATCAAAATTTTCTATGTGCAACAAAAATTTTCGTGGTAAATATTATCGTAATGGTATAATAGCTGGAAAATTACGTTAAAAAACTTTCTCATTTTTACTGTTAAATTTATTTTTCAGACTTTTAGTGTAATACCAAACATTAGATCATAACCAATAAAATACTTCTGAAATCAATAATCAAAACTAAAATGCTAAATAATAAAATAATAAATAGTAATCAAACATTTATTGTAAAAAAGAAACTTCTCATAGTGGAGTATTTTATTTATTCTATTTTTGCATCACAACTGGACGATATATTTTAAATTATATTTTTTTATGAATTTAGGTTTATTTAAATGACCTAGTATAATGATACACATTCTTTATATTATGTGTATTTCTGTGTGTTTGTGAAATTCTTTTCAGAATTAAATGAATAAATAAAACATATTTGACATTCCACGTATGGTTTCAACTCTGGATAAGTAGATAATGCACATACTATACACTCGAGTATCACAACGCAACAATTGATAAATTCTTTTATAAGTCATAATATACCTCTATACTTTTTCAAGCCTAAAAGTAAACTTTTTTTCGTCAATATATTCTTTGATAAATTTAACATATTGTGTAAGTTCTTACAATACACACGAAATTGTCAGAATTGAATCAGGCTAATGGCTTCTTTTGTGGCTTTCTAAGTTGAAGAATCCATTACAACGTCTAAATCCGTATTGCCGGCACATATGCACACACACATACAATCACACACGCGCGAGCGTATGCGCAAGCGCTTCAAATATACATTTCGGTATTGAAAATCTCATTCTCACGGTACTTTTTTTTTCTCGCCCTCAAGAACTACAGCTTTACAACAACACTTTTCCGGATTTAAATAACATGCGTCGGTTGGTATCCATACATAAATCTCAGAGTTAAAAAAAATATATATATATATGATAATACTATAAAACGCAAAACGAATTGAAACGAGAAACGAACGAATTCAACACGATGTTTTGCGAAGAAACAAATCAGAATTTGGTCAAATGGACTATCGGAGTGTTAAGTTTATTGAATAATTCGCACACGCAATTAATCCGAGATGCTTATAAAGACATAAAGTATATTTCAATAAATAAATATAAGTCGAATAATATTAATACAATAATAGTATAACATAATATTATGTACAATAGTCGGGATATTACACAAAATGTGTGATGATGGAGAGGGACGGAGTTATAAGTCATAACCATAACAAATTCTATGTTATAATGTATAAATAAAAAGATGCAATTATGTTATTGTATAAAATTTCAGGAGCGGTTGAAGTTAATCTCCTTATTATTGCCTGCAATGTGATCGAAAACAGTGTTTATGAATTTGAAAAAATTAACTTGATTAGTATTAATTTGTGGTTAATTCACTTTTAGTATTATTGAATTTAGATCAATTGCAAAAACTTTCGTAGCTGTTTCTTTGTATTCCGGCATTAATCTTTTTTTAAACGATAAAACGAGTTATTTTAAGCCCAAACCCCGTTGTTATGTTTCCTAACTTATTAATTAAAAAAAATATGTACCTATTCATAAATAATAATGTAAAGGTTTGATTTAGATTAAGTATTGTAAAATATAATTATCAATAAATTATACATTATTTTCAATATTTAAATCTAATTTATATAAATTGTGGATAATTTTGGTGATAATATCACATTATACTAATTGTTACTTAATTTAATGCTATAGTAACATTATTGGATTATTAAAATAGTTCAACACGCCATTATAACTCAGGTTTAATAAATGATCAAACAAATACTGATTAAATATTAGTATATTTTTCATAAATAAAAATAGTAATAATAACATTTGTTTGTAAAAAAAATAAATAATAATAATAAATTAGACGCGTTGAACATAAAATTACAATAAAACATTACCATTGAATAAAACGTTTCTAAAGATTACAATCATAGAAATATTAGTATTTAAAACACAGTATAGTTACTTATGTACCTACGAACAACTTGTGTAATATGCTTCTCGAATCTTGTTTTGTCAGAATTAATCTGACAATCGATTAGTTGATTTCAATTGTGTTTATTTATTCAACTCATTTATTGGAGTCGACTAAAAGTCATTCTGATAAAATATTATCTATTTTATCGATTTAGTTTTAAAGTGTTTGGCTAATTGAATTTGGTCTATTGTCTGTCATCCTATATGTAATTAAAGAAACCATAAATTTACGCTAGTCGTCGACATAAAAACAGAGAAATAAAATAATGTCAAAAAATATTTTCATTATTTTTATCAGACAGATAATTGTTTTATTATAAATATGAAAAAAAAACTAATCATTATTATGTTAAAAAAATAATTATTGATCTTAATATATACAAATATCACATAGTTTTCATTTACGTGTAATATATATTAAATTTTACTGTATATTATACTTGTTCAGGTTATATATTTTCCAACATATTTATCCACTCAAACGATAAGTTAGATACATTTTGTTACAGTCATTTACCTATTATGACGTGTGTTTGATTTAATAATGAAAAAAAAAATGAATAGCAATAATTACATAATGGAGTTACAACGGTTGAAATGAAACTATGGACTTCTATTTTGCATTGTTTCGATTAAAATCTAAAAGCACCATAATCCACTAAGCTTACGAGTTAATACTACAGTTATTATAATCGTTTTTAAACAAGACTTTTTGCCTTATTGTTATTGTTATCTCTCGTAAAAACGATTGGCGGCCATTGAAGCATATTTATCATTGCAGCAAAAACCTTCAGCTCCGCTGCGTAGAAACAAAAAAATATAGTAAAACAAAAAACATATCCTTTAAAAAAAAGAAAACATCCAAAATCACAGGCCACGTGCAAGGTGTGGAGCACATGTCGATTTGGTAATATTATTATTCAGTTTGGTGCACAAATGCAATTTCAATCGCGATGTTCGTTGCGCGCGCAGATTCATTATTGTAGGCCGAGCCCCCGCCATTCAATTTACCCGATGGATTAAAAAGCAATAGCAACCGACCAGCTTTCTCGACGGCAACGACTGCGGCGGCACCCATTCCCTTGCACACGGTCTCTCATACCCTCTCTCTACTGTTCGCTGCTCGCTGTTCTCTCCACCACTCGTCGTCCCGTTCTTGATAACCTTCGGCAAAGACTTTTATCCTCTTTTATATATACGAAACGGACCTTTCCGACAAAGGCGATATCCAAAGCCACCCCGGCAAGTACTCTGATGTAAAAAGCGCGTGCGATATATAAGCAACAAAGCAATTACCCGCCGCCACCGGATATAATATGTTTTAGCCTTTGCGCGGGTTAATGTACCGTGGTGTAATCACTATATATATATATATATATATATATGTATATACACGGGGTGGGCGGATATGAGTGCGTAGGAGAAAAAAGTGGACAAAAAATGCGTGGGCGGGGGTAGAAAATACTTGTCCTCCACGCATCGCAAAAAATACTTGTACCTGTGCCCACCTACTGTGATGGATGGTTACCTTCGATACTCGTATATATTACAATATAATATGTATACGAAGATAAAATCGTAAACGTCTTATAATCTCTACAAATGTATCAATCAAAGCTCTATTTAATATTCTAAGTCATACGATTATAATTTATAATACAATCCCAAAGTGAGTAGAAACCACTAGTTGCTGTGGACGATTGAAAGCAATTCGCGAATATAAAACGTGTTTGAATTCAAGCCAAACCCACAAAGAACATAACCATATGCATCTATAACTGTAGGTAGGTTAGGTTAACCTAACACTGTTATCTTATTATTAATACTATCAAAATTTTATGGTAAGATGGAACGAAAAACGATTACTATTCAATTTCGTATTGTATATTATTCATTTTTTTTTTCACCGAAATAATAAAAGTACCTAAATATTCTGACGTAATATATCAAATAGAACATTAATTTGATTTTAAAATAAACAAAAATTATTCAAATCAAGTGAACAACTAAAACTTTATTAATTTTTACAAAAAAAAATAAATAATATACAAATACATTTTTTTTTATAAAAAAAATAAATAAATATGTTTGTAAATAAATAAATAAATAAATATTGAATCATATTGAAGAATCACTCCTCGTCTACAAGTAAACATTTTTTTACTCAAATCTATTTTCTTGATTTTATATATTGTTTATGTTTTTGTTTTCTTATACTGTTTAATATATTTATATTGTATTTTGAATAACTTTTTAGACATGTAAAATAGAACATAAGTTTACATTTTAAATATTTACACCAGATAAATTTAAATATTTAAAATTATTTTTAATAATTATTTTACACGCGAATGATTTTTATTATTAAAAATTAGCCAATTATTTCTTTTGTATGTAAAAAAATAAAATATTTATATTATACTAATATTATCATAAAAAATTTTAAGAATTAAAAATGTTTTATTACATTTTAATAAAATCTACAGTTTGTTACATTGTTATTGTAGACAAGGCATCAACGTTTTATGCCAATGTCGAAAAACTCATGTTCCTCCTTAAAACATTCAACCGTCTCTTTTACCCTTTCAACATTTTTCCATTTAAAAAACTTCTTAAACTCCGTGATAAGCTGACAACCACTATCAAATATCTGATGTGTAAGGAAGAGGGAGTATATATCCCAACCAAAGAAAACTTGGAGTTCCCGGGAATATTGAAAACAATGGTACTGATTGTTATTTTAAAAACAAAAATAAACAGAATCGTCAGTGAAAAAACCAATGAGTTAAAAATAATAATAATACATTTAAAAATTATATTATGTACTATTAAGATTTGAAGGTGCTATTATAACTATATTATTAATATATTATATTTAAAAAAAAAAAATAGGATTAAATGCACACATTATTTCTGGTGAATAATAAAATTGTAATTTTGTGTTATAAATGGTATAATATAATATTGTAGGCGCGTATACTCGTGAGAGGTGTTTATTCGGTTAAAAACTTAAAGGTCGAATTAGATATTCCATTACCTACGATAATACGTGCCCACGACAAAACGTTGCAGGAAAGATCGATATCAAAACAGAGTCCAATATTATATAATACACGTGGTGTAACGAAATGCATTCGATGGGTAAGGCACGTCTGGTGCATTTATAAGTCCCAACCTTATAATATAGCCGTGCGCCATCTACGACAATATAACCAATCCGATTAGCCTCTCTCCCCGTATTCAAAACACGACTGCATTATCTGTCTGCTTTGCATTCGTTCATTATTCAATGAAACTTCTGTGAGCCCCATACATTCCACACAAACACACACACACACACACCGATTCACAAAGTGCACATGAATTTGCGTTAGCGGACAGCCATTTGTTAGGATATGTAGTTGTAGTACAGCATAATACATCCTAGAGACGACTTCCGCCGGACGCCTGCTGATAAGGCAGTCCCGTGACGTTTCGACCGCCAGCGTAATGACGAATGTCTTATCTGGTTTTACCGGAGACTGTAATAATATAATAATAATAATAATAATAATATTGTCCTCGGGGTACAGAATACCTATAATAACGGTTGTAAGCGTTATCTGTTAACCAAAATATTTCGCAATAAACGGAAATACCCGATGATGGCCGGTAGAAGCTACATAATATGGGTTTTTTTGTTCTTTTATTTTATGATTATTATTGTGAGATTTGTAAAAAATGTTTTCTCATCCACGAAACATATTTGACTATGATTTCTCGCCAGATTTAAAATAAACTAGGGTGAACACGTTTAAAAAAATTAAAAACAAGACAAAAATAATTTTCAATTTCGTAAAAACGAAAATTCAACTTTTCAAGTTGATAATAAAACGCACCTTCTCTAGGGCGTTTTAATTTTAATTTAATGTTGTTTTATTACTTTATAATTATTTTAAGTATAATATTAAAACACTATATGAATTACGTTAACGATTTTTGTAACAAGACTAATGAAACTGAAACATTAAAACAAACAATTCCAAAATTACAATTATTTATATTAATCGGAAATTCTATTGGATCACATTTGCTGCTTGACATGGAGTTATTTATAACCTAGGTATGTATTTTCACTGATATAAATTCTTGTGATTATTATTAATACAGAAAGTAACATAATTTTTATGTAAATAAATATCTTTATTCAATAATAAAAATGAAATTTATACATACGTAATAATGTATGTTATATAGTTATATAATACACTTATCACATATCAATAATAATTAATACAAATTAATTGGAATTAATAAAAAGCGTAATAAAAGAAGTTCGTTATGATAATATCGTTATTATTTTGTTATGAAGCTTAAATAATGGACAATCGTGTATAAAAATTGGCATATGGCCATCTTAATATAAACTAAAAATACAAAATTGTATATGATTATTTGATATTTTTTCAATTAAAAAAAAAAAAAAACTAATTAAAACTGACAAGATGGGATAAAAATAATTATTGAATATATTTTTTTTTTATATAAGTATAAATTCAAAATTCAAGTTACATTTGAGTGAATACTATGTTTATCTCATATTTAGTTGAATATAAAATTCAGAAAATAGAAATAAAACTATCCAATAAATTAAGGATGTTTGTCAATTATATTTTACTTAAAATTATTATTTCGTCAATTTTATATTTTAGTTATTTCCGTGTTATAAATACTGCCTAAATATATTATAATTAATAGTTTTATAAAACATTTTCAAAAGTTTAGAAATAAATTGTTAGTATTATAATTATGTGGTGGCTGATTATAAGCCTCACTAATTAAACTTAAACGATTCAATTAAACTCTAATTGAGACTACCTATTGAAAACTTTTGATGAAGTCAGTTTGCAGGTTAATCCCATTGTACACATTGTTACATCTATCTTAATAACTTAACTCTGATTTTGTTCTAAAAGTAAGCTCTGTGTTCGTTGTATGTACTTGATTTAGTTGATTATACATCAACTTCTGAATATATTTTATCTTTGTGTTTAAATATTAAAATTAATAAAAATCCACTGGGGAAGAAATTAAATAATACATTTATTTAACATATCAATACAGCTATTTATTATTTATTTACCACGACTGTGATAATTTATCATATAGTTGATGCGCTGTGTACGGAAATTAAATCGGATTAAATATATCCTCTTAGTGTTATATTATAGAAGCAGCGATTGCGTTGTAATAAAACAACAAATAAAGGATAATAAAAATATTATATTTTCAAAAGTATCTAAGCCCTGCCCGACTCTGTGAGACTCTTAAAAGGTTTTAGGTACTTTATTCCTATAGGTATCTTACCTACAACTATCGTACTATACTTACAACAATAATAATATGTAGATTATATGAATAATATAATAATTATATTTACTTTTTATATGATTTTGAATGGATGAACCACGAGCAAATTGTAGTTATTACTAAATCGAAAGGTTATATTAATTGGTAAAATATAATAATGATTCATTACGTCTGTATAATAATACAGGGAATTTCATTTGAATAAACACGATCCTGATAAACCCTTTAAAAATACAAAATATAAATACTCATATTATAGTCTGTTAATGGTCTAATTAAACTTTAATATACGTTAGCCCATTAAAGGCAACTAAAATCAAAAACCATTTTGAATTAATGATGATTTTAACTGTTATATTTTTAAAAATAACAATAATAATAATAAAAATTCTCAACGCCCAAATATAAAATAGTAGCCGTGCAAATAATTAAAGTGGCAACAGCACGTTTAACGTCTTATAACTTATTCTCATAACTTACACTGACTTTTTAACCCAGCTATTTAAAAAAAAGTTTGAATATATTTTATACCATTTAAACCTAGATTCTAAACAACCTAAATGATCTAACAGTAAATCTGGACAAACCCTAATACCTAGGATATCATTTTTGTGGAAAAAGTAAATTAATTTCAAAGCCATTTATAACTATTTCATTATGTACCAATTCAATCGTCTCGCTGTTAAACAACTTAAGCAATATATGTACTGGCGAGAATTTAGAAATCACTCAAGCCTATTCTAATGTCTGTTATCAAGCTCTACTTTTTAAATTAAAATTAAAACCGATCTTTCCCACCTACAACTTTCTATTTATTTTTAATCTTCAACAATCATTCGTCATACCTACGCAAATCTATATTTATATTTTATATAATCACAAACTTCAAAATTTAGATAAATATAACTTTTGATATTGTAGATAAAATATGAAGCGATAAACCTTTACAAAATCACTCAAATAGACGTGTGGGCCGAAGCATCCACAGATAATTAATATTATGTAAATATTAAATTTATAATTTTGTTCCATTACTTCCCTTCAAGTCACAATGGTGGGAATAGTTAATGAAAGATTATACTTATCGCAAGGATTATGTAAATCGCTTGAGAGAAATCTTCGTCATAAACATACTGTTAAACTCAAAACCAAATTTTTTTCATTCCTTCAATTATTATTATGTAAAACAAGAAAATGACCAAAAAACGAGGGGAAAAAAGTACGCGACAAAATTATAAAGTAAATAATAATGAATAATCATCTTCTTGATCAGCTTTAAATATTTTAACCGTTGTTCTGAGCATGTCTTTTGATTTGATTAACGTTTTAAGCTTCGTTGGCATTTCAATTAGTGAAATTATTAATAATGACAATTCCAATGAAATTTCCGCAAATACTCTACTGTTTTACTTATAAATAAGTTGGATCGAAGATGTACAAACGGCACAATAGTTTATAGGAAACGAAAAAAATATTAAAATTGTATAGAAATAGGTTAAGAGATGTAAAATAATTGTACGCGCGTTGAATTTTTATTAATAATTGAACCATAATGCTTTTTAAGTTTAAAATTTCAGCTGGTAGGTATTAATATTAAAACATTCCAAACGTTAAAAAGCAAAAAAAAAATCGTTTTAATATTTGAGAATTAAAAAAAAATAAACAATAGTAATAATCATCATTACTAAGACGATGACGATGTCTAAATTATTAACAGTTGAAATGTAAAAAGCAATAGATAGTACTTTTATACTCTTTTTAGTATGCCTCGTTAAAAAATAAATTACTTAAAAAATACGTGGATAGTATTCAAATGTGAGTAGGCCGAGTTGCACTATTTTTCAGTAATAAATGTATTGTACGACTTATTAATGTAACATTTAAATTCGGGTATAAGTTGTACAGTTGAGCTATACTTAACAAATCAGTGGTATACATCAACGCGGCGTGTTATCACATTTAAGAAAACCTCGTTCGAGGGTATTCGACGATAATTTTACTTGAAAGAATAACATTGAGTTGGGTAAAGGCTATTTCAGGCATTTGAATCGAGTTCATTGACCTTACACGATGTGCGATACGCAACGATTTGAGGTAAACACATCAATGGCTCGCGGTGGTGTATTTGTTTGAAATATTATAACATTCGTGCAAAATATTTTATGAAACACACAATTTATTTCGAGTGTGGCATTATATAAAGTGTATTCAACACTCATTGTAAAAACTCGTAATATATCTAAGCATTTTTTTTTTAATTAATCTTTAATAATGTAATATTAAAAATTTCCAATGAACATATTTATGGGAATTATGAGAAAAAATGACTTACTAGATAAAAGTTAGTAATTGCGTTAAAAGTAAAACTGTGATTTTTACGATCAATTATAAGTAATGTAAACAAACACACTTTTTTTGAGAGAGCGAACGATTATTCAGACAAGCTCCGAGCGGCTAAAATTGCTCGACACAAATAACCAAAACAATATTTGTCAACTCGATTCTGACAACTGTAAAGTATTCGAGGGACTCGGTTCAATATTAGTTATTACCGACTCGGAAACACAATAGGTAACGTTGGAGAATAGTCGCTTCTGTACGGTAGGTATGCTTAAGTGTGTGAAATTTTCGAAGATGTTTGATGCGAATACTCGTGACGTTCAGCGCCCACAACGCTTAGCATTTTCGCCCGACTCGTTCGCGTCACCGCCGTCGCGATAAAATTACCATCGTCGTCGCCTGAGGCTAAATCCCGTTAGTGTGCGGCCTATAACAGGCCTCGCGGCAGAGACATTGGAAAACGTAGCCGACCGTATGTAATAATACTAAATAATATACACATATTATATCATATACACGGTGGCCGCAAATGTTTAAACGAAACAATCGCCACGCTCCGCCAAAAAGATAGTAGTATAACAATAATAATATATTACAATGCGAGTACAAAATATATATTATTATATACATGTGCGTATCGTTGATAAACCGTGCGCAGAACACAATGCGTTTTCGGTTGTTTGCCGCCGATAAAACGTTTTGCACATCCGAACGAATTCGGATCCTGTTAATAAAAGCGCATCTCGTCGTAGGCACAGTCGTTGTATAGAGGTGTGCGCTCGTCGCGACGTAGTTGTGTACCATTTTCCGGTGGTTGCTCTCGGAACGTGCACCTATATAACGTAATAACAGAATGCTTTGATACTTTGATAAATTTATTTACGTAACGTCGGCGGTGTGTACCGCGCACACTTTGGGTTTGAAATGGTATAACATTACACGCGACGGTGTACCGTGCAAGACGTAGTGGGGTTGCACGTCATTTTTTTTCCTCGACGATCTGTCCAAAGTCGACAAACACACTGTGTCGAATTAATTTTTTATGACCCTGATAAAATAACTTTTTCTTCTCCTCGTACTACGATTTTTGACGTTTTGTTTTGATTCAAAATCGAATAACCGTTAATACACTTAAAATGTTCACCGAACGTTTATATTATCATTTTTTATACGTCATGATAATATTTTGAAAATATATCGACTCTTTTTAGAGCTATCTATAAGTATCAAAAAAATTCGATTTTCATTTAAGATTATTTTTGCTAAGTCAAAAAACTTTAATTTGTATTACGAAATCCCTTATGAGTTTTTGTCAAAGCCATTTAAAAACAATAAATATACATAACATGTTAAATTCATTTTGTAGATATTTTAATTTGTAAGTAAAGAATTAATAGGTATATTTTTTATGAACGAAAATATTTAGTCAATATTTAATAATTCATTGCACTAATATATTATTAATGCGTTCTGTATAACTTTCTATAATCGATTAAACAAAAGTAAACTCTTAACCACGTATGATTAAAAAACGTATATTAATAAAAATGTTTTAAATGTTCCTTGAAACTAAATAATTATGAATTTACTTACGTATATTTTTTTTCGCTCTCAGTTTAAAAACTTAGTGTGGTTTTTATGATTTGGAAACATTCACTATTTCTCTACATGTGTAATACATTCTCCGTATACATATAAAATGTATAAAATAAGTTCCTTTGAATTCCTTACCACATGTGGCAACCTCGAATTTCCCCCAACACTCAATTGTTATTATGATGACGACACGATGAATAGGTAAGCACAATAAAAAACATAATAAGAAAAAGACGCAATTGGATTTGAATATAATACTGTTCAAAAGTGATATGGGTTAGGAAAGAGGACACATTCTCAAAATGAAATTAACTTGGTAAAGAAGTTGGCTGGATGTATACGCGAGGACTCTTGACTTTAATAATCAACCCAACTTCACCAGGACCGTCTTACCGTATTTACGCTCAATATTTTCAACAGTATAATATGTTGGTAATAAAATCCAAAGTTTAATAATGTACAATTTCAATGAAGTGAATAAAAATAGAAATTAAATTAAATAATTCATTACTTTAAATTATGTAAACGTTTCATTCGACGAAGCTAAAAAATACATATGAGTAATAATAATCTGTAAATTCATATAAGTTTATTTAATAATCCAGATTGACTACGTATAATTGGAAAAAAGTATCATTAAATTAATTAAATTATCTTTAAATTCAAGAATATTTCTATAAAAATAAATATATAGTACTTACATTTATAATATTATTAACAACTTACTTATTATAGTTACTTCTGAATTAAACTATTTTTGAGAGTTACATAAATTTGATGTTTTTTGAAGTATTATTATCATTTAATACCATGAATACTATTTCAAAGATTAGAAATCTAAACCACTATATAGTTTTTTGTATAGAGATTTTTAGAATTAAGAATAACGTATTATATTTTAAACTATGAAAAATACGAAATACAAAAAAAAATCTATTTAAAATTATCAATTACTAAAATTAAAAACAACATTATTTTGGACTTACTACAGAATATACATAATGCATAAAAACAAAATATATTGCAATCATATTTTGTACAATCTTGTAACGCAATGATGAACAAAAAATTGTCAGTTTATTAGATGTTGAACAATTTTATTATTACAGAATAATTTTAAATATGTACTATCACGAAATAGTTATATTATTAACTTTACCCGAGTATTTTGGATATATATATATATATATATATATATATATATGTTAAACATAACTTATTTAATTCTGAATATTAAAGTATGTATAACTGGGAAGTATTTATTCTTCGAATGATAAATACGTTTTGAAGTGCTATATAATTTATTTATATTTTAGTGTGTATAGGTACTTATTTCTTAGAAAATAAATAACATGAAAATATATCTAATATTAAATAATGAATAGTTGTTTGTTTTTTTTTTTTTTTTAATAAGACAATTGTTAACGACAAATAAATTAACCATTCATTATATTATAACAGACGTATTACGTAACAAATATTAGCTGAGCAATGAAAATTAAAGTCGATTTTTTAATTTAGAACACAAAAAACGTAATTTATTTATATTTTGGTATTATAAACGTAATGAATAGATCATTGAAATTAAAATCAAAATAAATAAATAACTATAAGCAAATGTAACATTGATATAATATTATATACAAGTATACCTATATAACCATACGAATAACTCAATTTGTTAAGTTCTGTTGGTCAACTAACGTTTGTAAAACATTTTATTTCTGGTTTCCAGAGCTATCTATATCTACACAATTATAAAATACTATAAACCATGTAATATTTTGGAAGTTATCATATTATTATTTTTTTTCAAGATATTATTTTTTTTTAATTATTTTAATTTTAAATGTGCTGAATAAGGCAATACAAAATACCAGTACTATTATAATTAATGTGATTGTTATTTTGGAAAATTATAATAAACAAACACTGCATTAATGCCATGTAATATTTACGTATGTTCATAATATTTATTAATATAGTTAATAAGTATTTTAAATCATATATTTTTTTTTTTATTGAGGATTTTGTCACGCCTTTTATAAAACGTTTAAATAGCGTGACAAAAAAATCCGTGAAAAATAAAATATTTATAAAATGTTCGGATCTTTTGACTAATTAAAAAGTTTTAACATGGCATTTTAATCGAAACTCTCTTTGACCACAAAACTTAAAACCAGATATAATAAAGACGACAAACGTCTATAAAAGTTTAAATTGTACAAAAGTTCAAGAAAATATCAATTGCTGATTTGATAAATCAGTCATCCATGCTTTTGCAAACCATTTAATATTTATTTTCGTACACTTTTATACACATAACTTTCTATCAATGAAAACACTTAAAAAGTGAATCATTTTATGGCGGAACTTGGTTTAATAAAAATTTACACGACAAAATATAGTATGTTACCTCTTTTTGATTAGAATAATAGACATTATAATAGTTGTAAAATTTTAGGAAATTAATAACTATAAAATAACAATTACACCTATACTTGAATTCTATAAAGTTGCTAAGCAAATACACTTTTCAACGTAGTATTTATTTTTGCATTTTCGAAGGAATAAATATTTTCATGGGAGTTACAAAGATACATTATTGTATTTATTATCGTCTTGTTACGCATTCCTCAACAATTTTCTGGTCTATAGTGGATATTTTTCACAGAACTAATACTTTCTTCACATCAAAAACATTAAAACTAAATATTTTTTATTTGTTATTTTGTTTTTTTTTTTTTTTTTTTTTTAAACAAGGTTGATATTGTTGTTTTCAAATATGTTTAACAATAAATATAAAAAATGTTATTTCATACAATATTTAAAAATAAAAATTGAAACTATTGTAAAATTACGATAGAAAATATCGTAAACAAATGTAATTTAATAGCAATACATACAATTACTATTATTAGTAATAACTTTTCTTTCACAAAATATGTGCAGATTTTTATTTTTGACGGGGAAGACTAAATATATTTTTGTCAATATCAAAAAATAACTTAACAATTATTTCAAAACTATGATTCAGGAAATTAATATTATTGTTTACAAAAAATAACTAGATATAATCAAAAAGTATATTGTAATTATGTTCTAGGAAACTCAAAATTCAATTGAACTTTAGTTTTAAATATCTATAAAAAAAGCAGTTTTCTTTACTTACAATTTACTTCTAGATTGCCGTACAGAAAAATCAACGCAACAACAATCAAATTTCTGTTAAACATTTTTGATTGAAATTCTCGACGACAATTTATTTCAACGTTTGTTTTCACTGCAACCCTCGCCTGTTTCCTTTGTTTCAAACGCCATCCCTGTGTGACAAGTTAGTTCCCCTAAAAGGCAAAAAACAAAAATACTAAAAATAAATATCGTTTAAATATTTTAGCTATAAAATATAGCTAAATACGCTTTTCTTTAAAGTAGGTATAGTTATTTTAATCATTAAAATATATACATAATATTATAGGTATCGACGGTGCCGTAGTTTATGCAAATGGAATGTCTAAAAATGTTATTGGCACTATACAAATATATTTAACTTATTATTATACATAAAATATATTATAGTAATGTATGTAAATATTTGTATACAATATACATTATCTACTATCACGTAAAAAGTTGAGAAAAAAAAATGTAAATAACATGAGAATATTGAATTGGATTTTTCTACCACTTACTCAATGCATACATCATTAAAGTATATTTTATGACGTACTATAAACCATTGCTTAAATAATTAAATGGTTATATTATTGCGCTATATTATAACTTATGACGTGTATCTCATAGAACAAAGCTAATAGAGTTAACACGGCAAAGTGTAAAGGTTAATTGTTCGGAAAAACTGAATGTAGTGAGCTATACCGTGGGTGATATACCAGAAACAGACGGGTATTATGTTATCATTTTTTTATGAGTGATTCAATAGTTATGCCATAATATATTATCTTTTAATCATGAATGTATTCAAATTACGCGTTTTTTGCAATTTAAGTATTATTCTGTGGTGATACAAAATTCTTTTTTTTAATTACATTTACTTTTTTTCATTATAAATTGTTAACCGGATGACATTTTTTTATATTGAACCATCTTAATCGAAATTCAAACGATTTGTTTCTGAGTTATTAAACTTTATAATATAATAATCTTAGTTCTAAATAACGGTAGTCTATTATTTACGTATTATACGTGTAATGATTAAAAATTATATTAATATTATAATAATTTTCAAATAATCATAGCCCCCATATTTTTATATTTTTAATATATTATTATGGACTATTATCCTTTGTAGTACTAAAATACAACTACTTGAAAGATAATTTAAATCTAATTTCTGTCGATATTATAAACATTTAAAAAAAAGGAAAATTCATATTTTAAAAATGAAGTTTATATTAGGACACTTTTTAAATTAATAACTTTTTAATACAAAATTAGTATCAAGGTATATAAAGTACATCAGTATAAAAGCCCCTTAATATAGTCAGTAATCTTACTTAGAAAGTTTGAAAAACTAAAATTCAAATAAATGTATTATAAAAAAATGGTGGTAAACATCTTTAACCTTTCAGTGTATTGTACATACTGATCAATTTATAGACGTTATACGTTATATATTTCTAAGCTTGATTTCGTTCAATAAATGTTTTCTACTGTCTTCTACATACACGTCATAATAAAAACACTATTAGATAGGTACTCTATAATATGACTATATGGTTATTAATCAATTAAAAAAGCTAAGGAATTTTCATTCGATTAATCTATGTTAATAAATTACATAAACTCTTATAAACGGTCCTTAAATTAATTAATTGTAGTGTCTATAATATGAAAACAATTAAAAATAATATGTTCGACAAATGTAACACGACTTGATTATTTTATTATTTTCACCATAGATTAGTGTGACGCTACGTAATAATTTGTGGCGCAATTAACGTATTCAAATAAAACGACTGAAAGTAATCGTGAAAAAATACTTCATATTACGGACAATTAATTCATTAGAACAACAAGTAGATTTTATAGATATTTGTATTCATTAACTATAGTCATATGCCCACCAATATCGGTTTGTTCGTGGTAAAATTCCGTACATCATTATTCATTATATTATGATAGTTGTAGCTGACAATGGATAAAACATAACATTATAACACCGCCCGTAACAATATAGTATATTAACCGACCGCTCCTCCTACATCATTGTCGGGGCACAGATATATAAATAAGCTACGCATGATCGTTGGACGGTCATCGATGCGTTATGTATTAAAAGGTTTATTATTGAGCCAGTTGCTCCGTACGACTATTTATATATCTACACACAACACTTATATATTATCTAATCATAGATTAGTACTCTACGTTATTGATAAAAATAAAAAATGCCGTTATTGTCCGTGGTTATATTATAATGTATTAGTTTACGCCTGAGCCATAGCTGCTATACTATAAACTAATGAATTATAATATTACGATCGTATATTCTGGAACTACTTTTTTGATACAAATCTAATAATTTGTCTGTGAAAATTATTTAATCGTGTCTATTTTTAACAGTTTATTTATTTTATTTTAAATATAATTTTGAATTCAAATGTTTAAACTCAAATACAAGATTCACTCCTAGTTCATTTAGTTTTAAATTTACTATAATATGTTATATCGCTTACACAAAACGTGTATACATGTTTTACACAGTAAAAATGTAAATATATAGCTATATAGCTATAATATCATATTACCAGTAATTTAGTATTATATTTATATTGTAGTATAATTTTCTAACTGATTTATTAATAAAAATTATCTCTTTAATAATTATACTGGTATTTAGTAACAATTGAACGATGAATAAGGAAACGATGAGGAAATCATTCGAATTAATCCGGCAAGCAACAGGTTGTTCCTAAGGTAAATCCATTGCGCGCTGTCAATAATCCGATCCTTGATCCTTCGCCCCTTCACACACGTAAACACTAAGTTCTCAATTTGTAATACTGGCAGAAATTTAAACATAACTATAAGCATTTTTGACATAAGTTTTATTTATAAAAAGAAAATAATAATCTAATTAATAGTTATTACTACAACAAGTACTCGTATAATAGCATGAATAAAAAAAAAATGTACTTACAATGGGGAAAAAACTTTATGTAGTGTTTTCGCTAAAAAAAACGCGTTGTAAAACACATGCAATGGTAAAAATAATATACAAAATAACAGCGTAGCAGCCCAATATAATTATTATAATAAGTTCCTACAACCGAAGCTTATAAAAATAACTACGTTAAATTTTCTTATGATATGATAATTTCGTAATATTTCAAAATAGCAGTAAGGCTAATCTATTCTTCACTACGTGATATTATATGACTTGATATTTTGTGCAGAGTTGATTTTGATAACACTTCTCTGCTGTATTATCTTTAGTATATCGTACTGGTATTCATCAAAATTTTCAAAAGAACTGTCCACTAAATAAAAGGGTTCTCATTTAAAAGTACAAGTTTTTTACATCTTTAGATAATTCTTAAATAGTTCAGAAAAATTCTAAATTCCTAACCTTTGAGCTTAACAGTTCATAAAATAATAATATGAATAAATTCATTATTAAAAGGAAAATAGGTCGTTCATGCTTAGTGAATCATTCTGTATATAGTTTTAGAGAACGCCATTTTATAATTAGCTTATTTACCATTAGAAGTAGCACATAAACAACTTTATTACCTGTTTTCAAAAAAATATTACTTTTATTTTTCAGTTTTGTTTTGTTAACGTGAAAAAATATAATAATAATAATAACATATTCAGCTAATCTAAGATTGGTAAATGGAACTAAAAATGGGAAGGAAAAAGTATTTTATTATTTTAATAACAATATAGCTTTCGATTAAACGAAATATTATACGTATAATCTCACCTAAACGATGCATTAAACATATTTATAAGTGTCTTTAGACACCGGCTATGTCTTCACTGGTTAAAAGAGGACATAAACATTACATATTTTGCTCAAATTATATACATACATTTGTCCATATGACATGTTATTTTGGGTTATTAATACGAATTTTATTACCGTTCACACTTCGTAGCGATACTTCTCCACAGTCCACGCGAATTGTGATAATCTTGTTAAATTGTTTGTACGTTAAATCATCTGATATTCAGTACGTATAACGAGTATTAATTGAATTGGAGATAAACAATTCAAGCTTGCCACAACACTTACATGGAATACAACTGTTTGGGTAGATAACACGAACCTTTTTTTTTATTAGTTCACTTTGAGTGTCCAATAAATGCCATTGAAATGTAATAGTGGTCAATCCACAGAATATATATAAGTATTGTGTTTTATTTCTTAAAACTGCGAAATAGCCCTATAAATCTCCGAACCTGTTGTGGATGACCATGAAAATAATTAAAAATAAAAACACCTGAGTTCTCTCGACAGTTTATATTTTATAGAACATAAATTCATTATAATACTATCACTTAACAGTCAAAAGTCATTAGTCAGTTATTTTGATAATTGTATAGTGTTTTTTAAATTAATTGTTATTAAAATTCGTAAAATAAAACTTTATTGAAAAAAATTGTATCATATTTTTATGGTATAATTAAAAAAAAAATCGAACAATTATAAAATAATAACAATAAAAAAATATATACATTTTATTAATATTATATTGTGTAACAACAATAGTGAACTCAAAATATTTAAAATTTATTTTCAAAACACACAATTACTGATATATTAATATATTTTGAATATGAATTAGAAGTGATTAAAATTCGAAATTAATAATTGCTATACCTAAATTATAACAATCGTCGAAGAAGTGAAATTTCCAATTGTGTAAAGTCACGTTTTGTTTTTGACGATGTTTACACCTGTTGCGTCGGCTTGTTTGTCTATTTATAACCACTAATTTAACAATGTGTTTATTTTGATTGAAACGGTTGAAACCTATTAAGCTACACTTTTGAAAATTACTTGTCTCAATATTAACTAAAAAGTTATTTTGAATTGTTATCAATACTATTTTAGTGATAAGCCATCAAAATAAAAACAAACAATTTCACAGTAATTATGTAATTATTATAATTATATAATCAAAAAAAATATTATACCATCAAAATTACTTTAACAATAATATTATTCTTAACAATTTAATAATATAGAATATAGACATTATAGAGAAATATATATATATTTTTTTTTATTATGGAATATATTTAACAAACCCTATAACTATTTATATTTTATTTTAAAATCGTATAAATATAAAAATATATATCATCAAAATATTATTTCAAAAACATTATTAAGAAAAAATTGGAAATTTCTTGCGATTTCAATGTAGGTATATTTAATTATAATATTATATATATGACTAAAATTGTATTTTATTCATCAATTAAAAATAAGTATAATAACGATAATAAATATTAAAAACATAATTTGAAAAATAAGTTTTGATTGGTATTTTTAAATATATTATTTTTATTGTTACGCTACCTTATAGAAAAAAGTATTCCACATAGTATTTACTTTATAAATATTTGAGTTTTGTTTTTGTTTTATACTTATATAATCCATAAAAAAAATAAAAACGCTAATACAGCCAATCAAAAATTTGTGATTTTGTTTTTGTTTCCTGCATATTAGTTAGTGATTTTGACTTATTCCATTTAACCTATATTAATTTAATATCTTATCCTTTAAAAATTCTACAAAATATTGAATTTGTGAAGATTTAGATTTTTAATAAACAGTCTTACATAATACATGAACAAATTTAAGGAGTTAACTGCCGAGTCAATGCCGTCGTAGTTAATGCTCGGAGTACTACTCGAAGTTTATTTTGATTTGGATTACTGTAATTGGATGTTTAAAAAAACACTATAGAGAATTTTTCACTGTGTTTTTATTGAGCTTCGTGACATAAACATGAACAAGAGAAAAATAAGTCTATCAGGATTAGGTCCACGTCGAAATAAATCAGGTGCAGCTTTTGTAAAACTAAACGAAGCGGATGACAGACGTACTACACAGCTACAGAGAATGGTGGAGGGAAAATGCAGGAAAAAATCAATTTTAAGCTTCAACTGTAGTGTCTCGTTTTTTTCTTTCCACCCGTCCTGTGATTTGTGTGTCGACTTTCGAATAGCCCAATAATAATTACGGCACGTAAAAAGCAATTACCAACCGAAGGGTATGAACAAAATTGTTAATACCGACCCGTGACATATTCTTTCATATTTTTGTGTCGAAAATTATTACTACCGTTGTAAGTGGGAAAAACATTTATCAATTCTAAGACGACTGTACATACGAATTAAACTTCCGGTCGGGGAGATGTTATTTATGCTCTCTTCAAGATTAATGGAATGTCTGCACTATATTATTACATAACATACACAAACAGACGTTCATAATATACATATATTATATCCATACACACACAAAGATTGTAGAGAAAACTTGAATCGGTTGCTAGGTCGGCGGGTGTAGAACACGCCGCCACTATTATATTATTAAAGGTGTATCGCCTCACCTTTCTACCCTTTAAAAAAATATTCAATTTCCACTATGTATAAATCACAGAAAAATAAAAATGTATAATATATTTAATTTTAGTAGATAACTATATGGTAGCATATATTTTTCGGTACCGATTTTTATAAGAAACTAAAAAATAAAAAAAACGTAAGGAAGTGAAGTCTTTGTGTATTATGTTTTTTTTAACCAAATACGGTCGCCCATTAATATCTTTAACTTTGCTATGTATACTGTACGTGGTAACATCAATCGTGTGCTTGTAGGAGGAATGGTTTTAAAATCCCATTTGACTCGGGTACAATATCGAAGGCAATCAATTGCTCTACGATTTTGAATCATTTCTGGAGAATAGTCTTGAAGTTTCACTGACATCCGTAAATAAGATCGCAAAAAAAGCTATCAGCGACTTCTTTTTGTCTCCTCTAGAACTCCTACCCTCAACAGTCAAATCCTACTCGAAACCCCGTCCGAACTCCGGTGTGTAAAGCGAAAATCGTGTCTGCTATATAGAGTGTGTGCGAGAAGTTGTGATGGAAGGGTAGCACATTTACTATAATATAGTTCATTTATTTTACAGTAGACATTTGTTGTTGGGTAACGTATATGAATCAACTCATTTTTAAGCATCATGAAAACTTTTTTTTTCTAGAGGACAAATCAAATTTCCGTTAATTTTAAAAGGAAATCATAAAATTATTATTTCCATCGTCTAGAAATAACCCACAATTATATTATTATATAATACCGTAATACTACAAATTTTGTGATATTTGCGTAGACAGCAAAAACTATAATAGAATATAAAATTTCAGATATATATTATTTTATCAGTAAATAATTTTCAATAGTAAAGAAATAAACACAGTTTACGTAGTTTAATCTATATCTTTATGGTTTATAAATTGAAAAGAAAAATTCACTTGAAAATAATTAAAATTAGATAACTTTTCACATTTCTCTGTAATTGTCAAACAAATTGAATACATTGAAATAGGTATATAAAAAAAAAATACTAAAGAACAGAGAACATATATTTTTAAAAATAAACCCTTACCATTACTTAGTAAAATGCTCTTTTAGATTTTTTACTTCCTAATATAATGTTGACATTTTTCGTCAATAAAATGTATAAAAGTATTTAATAGTAAAGGTAACCTTATATCAACACGTATTATGTGATTTCAATAATATAATCATACATTTATTTGAAACTTATAACAATTTAATTACAAATAAACTCTACAAACTTTTAAGCGCATAATATATTTACAATGTCAATATAAATTAGTTATTTTTAAATGACTATACATTTGAGCTAACTGAGAATTTACTTAAAATCGGGAGAATCGACACAGTTTATCGAGAAAAAAAACAGAATAAGCTTTTTTTATATATTTGAATTTTAGTGTATGTTTATGTGTGAGTGTGTATTTTTGAAGGTCTCTCACATATTTCTAATTAAATACAATATAGGTACCTTGTTTAATGGTCTAAAGACTAAAATTAAAACTAAACACCCATGTGAATTGTGTTTGTTGTGCTTAGAACTTTCTCGGGTTGTTAGAAATATGATACTATTGAATTTTATGTGAAAATATAAATCGATAAAATATTGGTTTCGCCGTTGAAATTTAGAAGGTACTGGTACAAAGGAAAAACGTTAAGATCTTAAATTCTTGGTGTTCTGGTAAATCATAGACAGGGTTGAATTCAATGATGCGTTTACTCGAAGTATTGTTACGGGGGTAAGTAATAGTTTTTTTTTACGAGGTCGTTAAACGAAAAATCATTGGCAAGTAAATTGGGTGTATGAAACTCGATACCAAAAGTAATTTAGCCGTAACTACTACTATAAGGTAGGTGAGTTTTAACTTTTTTAACAATATAGAAGGTACCTAATGTGCAAAATACGAGCATAACAATATTAATACACTCATACGAATAGTAAATATTTTATTGTAAGTAATATAATGTTTAGTATACTGATACATTATTTGTATAAACTTGTAATAACTGTTAATTATTGTGTTTGTATATATTAAACGCGTGTACCGTAAAATATGTATTATTTTTATATGACACTGTGAATCTAATAGTTATTATAGTCTAGTAAACAATCACAAAATAATTTAAGTTAAATGCTCGTGATATCACAAAACGAGAAAATATAAATACGAAAACATTTTATGGCTTTGTATTTATTTCCGTTGAAACTTTTCATTCGTCTCTTTCTAGTTTCTTTTCTGTCTATTTAGAATCTATGACTGTCTGCGCAGAAAGTGATATCAGTCATTAAGGAGTTTATTTCTTTTCTTGGTGGGTCCCATTCGTCCACAATCCAAAACACAAGTCTGCACCGAACGGTAAACACGCAAATGCAGACGTTTTGATTAAACGCACACACAATAGAAAATACACACTTCGCTAGCGCACTATACCGACGCCATCAAAGCCGCCGAGGGGGGGAAATAAATAAACAGGAAACATACACTTGAGAATTATATTCTTGAATGCGGGTTAGGGTTTCGCCGAGTCTTTTGGATTTTAATAAACTATGAATTATAATAACTATTATATTTTTGTAATCATTGTTATTCGGCGACCGGGTAAAGCACAATAAAAATATGATTCTATTTATTTATTTTCTACCGATTTCGATCGGTAGATCGATGCGATAATGCGAAAACATATTGTGTTTTTCACACAAAACAAATCGCCCGACTATTATACAAATTCTTTTCAAAGTGATATTTTATGGGAAGCAATTGAATGACCTTAAGTGTATGTACCTACGCATAATAAAGAGGACTTTTAAATTGTTTATTCCTATAACACACTCACTGGTTGAATTTTAGTAGTCGCTTTAATGTACGGTTTAAGGCTATAGAGTAGACACGTGTTGCAGCTGCATTATTGCGTGAGCCGAGAAACTGTTGTTGATTGATGCAATGGATTAATAAATTATAATACAATCAAATATGACGTATGAATTTCAATTTAAGAAATTTTTTCCTTGCATTCTTTTTTTTCGTACTTGTATGATATAATTTTACAATGCCATTAATTTATGAAACTAAAAAACCTAAATACCAATACACGAAGGGATTCATACAAAAACTCCTTTAACTACGATACAACTAATATTTTGCAAATAACTTATTTAATATTTTAAATAGTTTATCGTGAGCTTATAATATCGATTGTCACTTTATGTTAATGACAACAATTTATCGAGAAAAATTTAAAACTTTGATATATTATTTATTTTTATTGTATGCATGCTATCCAAACAATTTACTGCGATTAAGTTTTGTATGAAACACACTTACATACTGCAGCCGATCACTTTAGGAATTTACTCATCGTAATTGATGTGATGTGTCGTATATATATATGTATAAATAATGGTAGTGTTGTTGGTCAACAGGTCATTAAAGGTGGACGGATAGGGTCAACGGAAAAAACACGCGTAGTATGCAATGTCCTTTCTTCCTTTCTCCAAGGAATTCGTTGTAGATGGATAAATTATATGGATATCGGTTATATTATGCATTACGTATATATATAATAATTGTACCATATTATACAATGTATAATATATTACGTATATAATATGTATATATATATATGTACAATAGCGGGACTGAAACCCTTCTTGTCGCGCGCTCACTCACTTCCGGTACAGCAATTAATAACGACATTACTGGTCCAAGTAATAATAATAATTAATAACGCGAAAGGACGTTTAACGAGGTTTCCCCTAAAATCGCGTGTCGTAAACAGTTGAGGCATGTGCACACACAAAACGGTGGGCGGCGGGATGACCGTCTACGTCAGTGCGGTTTCCCACCCCAATATGTATATGTGCATGTGCACCGTCACCGGTCATGGCACCGATATATCACACAAACGCACACACACACCTACAATTTGCTGGGAGACTTAGCACCGTCGCTAAGGATAGGTACCGCTGCTCGTTATCTAAAACAATAATATTATACCGAGTATATAGGTGATAGGTATGAAACGTGTGCGTGGTATACGCTGTTAGGTATAAAGCAGGTTAGGTCAGGTAACCTGCGCCTCGCCTTGCCAAATGTTCAGGTCGTATGTTCGATGATATAAATTACGCGTATCGGACGTTACGTGACCACCTCCGCCATAAGCGCGCCGGGAGAATATTATTATTATATTATTATATTATTATTATTTGCATCGGGATTGCCAAGCCGCAGCGTGCCGCGCGCGTTTTATTGCCAACGAGGCGTAAACGTTTTATTTTATGTGTACACGCCAAATCTAGACTGACGCAGAAAATATTTATACGAACTGATTTGGAATGATACATTTACGCTAGAGTTGTACCTACAGTAATAACCGAGTTCAATAACTATAAGTCTATAAATCATAAAATGGCTCGATCAAAGTAATGGATTTCTAGCTTATTTTCGACCACGAGTGTTTTCACGCTAACAAGCAATGTCTACAGCCTTACGTAATACGACTCAAATCGTTTTAACGAAAAATACACAATAAACTGATGTATATCGTTAGAATATAATGTGTATATTATGATTAAACGATAAAGGATTAAGCGTTAAATATTACACTCGTAGGCCATAACTAATTGATACTCATCAAGTATCCTCAAACTTTACATGAGTAAACTATACCTATAATGTATTAAACTAACAACAGTAAGTGATATTATACTACATAATAACCTAAACATTTTATAATATTTATTAATACAATCATTAAACACGAAATAATATCATTTATAATAATAATAAAATATAGAAACAATACGGAATATAACTGAATTCGATAAAGTAGTTATAACTAGTAACTAAACACAATACATAACTCGTATTGACGCAATTTACATTTTTAAACAGTCTGATATACTAAATTTTATTTTCCGTAAATTTTCTTGGAACAACATTTTAAAGCAACCCATTAAATAATTGTGATATAGAAATTAATTTTAACAGATTTTAATTAAATAAGTGTTTAAAAGCAAAATGTCATTATCTTTTTTTGATTTTGAAAAGGTAATACGCTTTTGGTGTTTGACATGCGATGTTATCAATGAAAATAGTTTCCAACTCAGTAAGCAATAATCGTTAATCTTTAACAATTTTAAGAAAATATATATATACCAACGACAGATTCCTAATTATTTTTGATAAAGATACTGTCACATGTTTTTTCTTTTTAATTCACTTGACGACTGCACGTTATTCTTACATAAATTCATTTTCAAGTAAATTTGAAAATTTTACTGGTACAATTTAATTTCCTATCGCAATAGTTTTATTATTTTTTAATTATTTAGTAAATAATGTCTACGAATCTTGTATTTTCATTTAAATTATTTGGTTGTGTAACTTTTTTTATCATTAATTAATTACTTTTTAAGGGCCAATATATACATATAACTAAATTTGTTACTCAACTTCTACTTTTTCAAATTGTTACTCAAGTGATAGCTTATTATTATAATAGGATTTAAAACTTATCCTGGCGTTATCACCATAATCACTTAGTACATACAAAACGAATACATATTATCGTATAATAGTGCATACATTAAAGAAACGTGTTTTTTTTTTTTTGAATGGGCATCAAATAAAAAATAATTAACATTTATTTATCCATTGTAAATATCAAATGTATTTATTATATTTTCAGACTTACAGTATATATGCGATAACGTAATATTAATTGGAAACTTATCTTAATAAAATAAAAGTAAAAATAAAAATACCTTTGAGAACAATCAATTCCCGGTTTGTGAAATTGTCAATCTGATGTTCTTCTGTCGACGAATAGACGTATCGAAACGGTAAACAGGAACTCTGTCAAATTATACATTTTTTAATTAAAAAAAGGTTTATCAGAAAATCCGCCTAAAAAAACATGTTAAACCAATATTCTAATTAAAAAACAACACAAGATTTATATCCAGATAAAAAATTACCAATTTTAATTTTTAATGCACACACCTATTCTACATACATAGATATTATGGAGTATATGAAGTATCAACCAATTATTGATTGTTAAACATTGACATTTTCGAAAATAATTTTTATTATTCATCAATGTATAATGTATATAAAATGTATTTAATAATTTATTTTACTACTACGTATTTTATTGGTTATACCATACCAAATATATATATATAAACCAAATGTGATAAATAACAATTGAAGATTTGAAGTATAAATTCATATTGAATACAACTCAAAAACTGTATACATCCGCAGTATATTGTACATATATAATATACTATATACCATGTGTATTATATATATATATATTTGTAATAGACACATATATGGCCGTTCGTCAATTGAATACTAACGAAACTTTATGAACGTGAAATCTAAAACTTATAAACAGAATAATAAAAGTTATCAGTATTTTCTTCAGAAAAGAGAAAAATCATTTCTTTTACTGTTTTGCAGACAAATTGTGTGAGTTTTGTTTTTGAAATTACGTGATTTCGTGATTTCTATGAGAGTGTGAAAATTACAAACAAATAAAAGATATTCGGATACCGAGGGTTTCGTACTCGTTGTTCTATCGCTTTGAGCTACCATTCCTTTCAATCTTCGCAATTCGTCTTAAAATGATTTTGTTTTTTATGTTTTTAATACCTACTCATTTTAATACCTTTCGTAGCAATTTCAAAACTCGTCAGAAAGATAAGAAGTTTACGTTCGAGGGGTTAACGGAGAAAGTAGCTGTTCTCATCTCAACTGTCACTCAACCCCCACACTCACAACAATTACTGCTGATTATTATACTGGCCAACGACGGCTGACAGCGCGAGAAGCATCCGGCCGAAAAATTACGTCGTCGAGTTCTCGGTAGTTTTTCGTTTTTCGAATGACGGATGTCGTCGCGAAAACATAACGGGATTTTTCGATTTTCTGTATTTCTTAGTTTTTGCTTAGGGCTCCGTAGAAGATAATAATATTAAACTGACTGATTTATTATTACTCTTTTTTTCGTAACGTATAAATATTTAAAATTGCGTAATACCTTAAATTCCAAACGCCCAGATACCATTTAAGTGGCATAATGTTATTTAATGCTAATTCAAGTATAAATTATCAAAATAAATTGAGTAAAATACACGATAAAATGAAAAAAAACCCTGTGTTCAGTTTCGAATAGCTGTGTATAACGTATACGGAAATATAACTACATCATTAAAAATATATTTACGACCCCAGTTTTATAATAATAGTATAGTTGATTAAATAATAGTCTTTAAACTATTGTCAAACTTATATATAATTATTAAACTTGATAAAAAAAAAACTACTAGATGTATAAGAAAATGTACCTTCAAACTATATGATGCGCTGAGAGTTTGGGAAGCAAAGCAGATGAATCATCAGAATCCTGATTATCAAAGTATCAAATCAAAATATTTTTTTTTACCGCGGAGGAGCTAAAATTTCCCATGGGGTTAAAAATAAAGAATTATCTAACGAGAATTTGTAGTTCAATCTTTTATATAGCTAAGCAGTTTTTGAATATTTCAAATAATATATTGACATGGCAGTAGAACATTTTATCCATATTAAATAGTTTTAATACTTTTGAACTATACTCAAACTTCAAATTCTATAGTGTATAATTTAAAATATAAAAAAAATGAAGAAGTAAATAGCTGCATTTTTACAGATTTTATTAACATTTGAATCACCATTTTAAGCACTTAGAAAAATATTTAACTATGCTTAAATGTAAAATAACAATCGATTTTATAAAAAAACGAGTGTGGTAGAATACTCCTAATTTCCCTAATTTTACTTTTTTGTATAATATATAATTTAAAATGTGATTTAATTAAGATAAATAATAAATTTATTCATTACAAAAGACACAATTATACAAAAAAAACCATCAAAGAACATAAAATGATTAAAAGTTGATATACACTATTTTCGTAATTACTTTTAAGAATATCTGACTTCACTATGTAGTGAATTATATAGATATCAAACATTAGAAACTAATCACTTTCATTGAAATTTTACTTTCATATGTTAACAGTCAATCAATATTCAATACAGTTGAATCCCGTTTAAGTCTCTCATATAAACAACCACAATCAGTATTGTTTTTTTAGAGATCCAATAATGTAATTTATCTTAATATATAATTTTTTTAAAACTTATTTTTTTTTCATATACTTATTTTTAGGTCGTATTTTTTGTTAAATTACATTTTTCAATTTTTAGATATCTTGTAAAATTAGAAATAACAAATAATATCAACCTAACTCTTTTTTTTCGGTTTAAATTATAGCTTTTCAACTATAATTAGTGAACGTGTAAAAAAAATATACATCTCATAAAATTCAAATATATTCATTATTTTATACTGATATTATAGTATATGATTAGTTTATTTACAATACATTTTCATTTTCATTAATTATACATTATACATTTATACATCATGTGAATTCGTTTGATCTACGTATTAATATTATGTTAATATATCGAATATTTCAACTGAGTTTCAAATAAAATGAATATTGTATAAAAATAATGAAATTCCATTGTCAACGTTTTCTTGGTATAGTTTCAACAGTTATTTCATTTATTAATTTATTTACTTTGTATGAATGTGGTTTATAATATGTAAACATTATTTAAAAAATATAAAGAAGTACACATAAAAAGTTATTTTTTTTAACTAAACATATTCTCTTTGTAACACTGTGAGTATAGTAGATTCAATCAAAATTGTATTCTTAGCATGGTTGGTTGACACTCGTTATTTTATACCCCCAAGCCATTTGTATTATTATACTTTCAGTGGTTTCAAGCCTCGTATTGAGGCGAAATTCCGCTCGGTCTTTTAATCCTATTATTAAAGGAGTAACTAATTGGTCTAATAACAGCATAATGGAGCACTGCCATGATTCTCCTACTTCGGTCAGTTTGCTCAATGGAATCGGCAAACAAAATAAAATGTATAATATATTATTTCCTCTTCCTTATTATTCAAACATTAACATTCGACAATATTTAAAGTACTAAAAAAATTCTAATATTCTAGAAACCTTTTAATATAATTTCAAACTTTAAGTATAAATATTAAATATTTTATGAATTTCACACTATTAAACAATTTATAAAAATTGTTAATTTTCATTTATTGTTTTTAAATTTTTCTAAAGATTTGAACATTTGGATAAAAAAAATTGTACATACGTATTTTTGCTATTTATAGTTAGCATAATATGATTAGTTTTTGATTAACCTTGTATAAAATTATCAAGCTATTTTAACCATAAAAAAAAATTGTATCATGAATATATATGAAAACCAACATAAGAAAAATACCCATAAAAACACAAAAAGAACCAAATATATTTTTAAAATCATTTTATAACAATGAAATGATATTATTAATATTTGATACGACTGCAAGTCTCTACTGACATTCATTTTTGAATTACAACAATAACAGAACAAAATTTATTTGATGAAAATTGCACGTTTTGCGTAAAAATTATTTTTTCTTGGTTATTTGTAAAAATATTAGGGAATTTTTATTTACCCCCTCCCCCCACAACTAGATTTAATTTTTTATCAGAATTCACTCTCAAAGTTTAAATCATAATATATAATAAAAGGTAAGAACATTGTATTACTTAACATGTTAATTTAAATACCGTAACAAAAAATTATTAAAAATACTTAATCGAAATATTGAAGAGAATAATTCATACACATATTAAGTATACGAGTATATTGTATACACTATATACTGTAATGTACAAATTAATGATAATTATCTACTAAATGAAAACAATTATAATTTTAAAAATGTAGATATAACTTATTAAGTAAGATTGAGATGACATATAATTAGTAATTGCAAGTGTGTGCTGATTAGTATAAATATATTATATAAGTAAATTATCCATTTGAATAAAATTATAAAAGTTTTTAAAATATTCAATACATTTTTTAATTTAACGAATTAAAATTAAAATCAAAGATACTTACAATATATATTTATGTACATAATATATATATATATATATATATATATAGGTATAATAGCAACAAAAAATATTGTAAAATTCTAATTCTAATCTATTTGTGTTTGAGGAAGCCAATTTTTTAAAAACAAAATAATGTATGAATTAGATACTGGACGAAAATCTGTGAAACCCTATTATTACGAGTAAAATATCACATTTGATCAATATAAATAACCATGTATATCAATATCATACAGCAAAATGTATATTACTCAATAAAACGCATCTGACATCATGTAAAGTGGTAATAACTCTGAACGAAATCTGATATGATTGGGGAATCAGTGGTGGTTAACAAATGGATAACACTGGACTCGTTGGTGTTTTTCATTGCATTTATCTATGTATCGTTCATGTTGTGCTATATCGAAAAGCGAATTATCTGTGGTGAAAATATGTGTATACCGCAGAAATAGAAACCACGCGGGTCGGCGGAGGGTGAAAATGCGCGCGTTTCGCTCCTGCGTCATTTGGCCCAGGACTCCCTTAATTTGATTCCATTCCCCCTAGTACATTTATCACGAAACAAGACCTTTATTGAGGACGTATGTTAGTGCGACGGCACTTGACGCCAAGTCGTCTGTCGCACAAACGCATCATTGATAGAACTCCGATCGGGGTCTACGACGGCGACCACCATCCAACTCTGATCGATTACAACCGATTATACGCACGTCGCAGTACACGATATATTATTATACAACGTGGTATAAAATATTATTATTATTATTATTATTGTTATTATTATGATTTATGCTATAGTTGTAGTAGAGTTTATCAGATATAACACGAGCAAACTATATCATGTAACACATTGTTTTGTTTACCACATCGTACAGAGCGGACGACGCGTGGTCCAAGAATATAATATACACAAGGCTGAAGGCGTAGAAATTTTCAGTGGCGCAACGAGACCGCGGTAAATTGTTTTTATCGTAAAGTCAGCCGTATATAACATATAAGTACACACACACACACATAACACGTTGAATGCGTGATATATTATTGTCAGACCCCCCTCGTACACGGAAAAGAGCCCGAAAACACGACCGAGAGACTATATATTATATTATATATACATTGAGCGTGCTATCCGTTTAGAGAATAGTCGACCGGGTGATATATTATCGCCTATCGGTCAAGCGGCCCAGCGCGTTCTACATTACACGCGACGGCGAAAAATGAAGACGTCGCCCGCCGCCGCCGACGACGACGACGACAACGACGACTACGACGAAGTAGACACGACGACTATACGAAACCTCTGCAGTGCGAGTATGTACGGACTTATGAGTCGAAGAGGTATATGATTTTGGCGGGGCGATATATCTGCGGGGTGGTGGTGGAGAGGAATCCGTCGGTCCAGTTTGACGAAGATACATCGAGGTGTAGACGCGCGCACGGTTTTCGGATCCGAACCAATTAAATGACCATCGGCGGAGGGGCGGGTCAGGAGCAGGGTGGTAGGATGGTTTGTGGAAGTCGAATTCATATACTGGACAGGACCAAATTCGTGTGCGTCGAGCGGACGTCGCCGGGGATGAGGAACGCGCGTGAGAAATGGCGCCGCGGGATAGGGCCGGGGTGGCGGCTTCCGATTGTTTACACGCCGTCGAACCCGACAAGCGGCTCTTGTGTGCGCGCAGACGGGACACATAAAAGGTTATTTATATATAATGTGTTATCGGGCTCTGGCGGTGGCAAAGGCGGTTTCATTTATCACGCGCGCGCCAGCGTTTTTAAAAAGCGTTTCGGACGCGCGAATCCGCGACGACGCGCGTCCGTCTGTCCGTCCGTCAGCGATGAACCCGACACTATTTGCGGTGTTTTTCGCCCAGTGTATGGGACCGGAAGACCGAGAGGAAATCGGAAATTGATGGAATCGGCTCCTCGGCGGGCGCGGCACACCGTGTCCGAGAAAATAACGACGTGGACGGCAGCCGAGGTGTTTATTATATACCTATACAGCCGGTTACGCGAATGTGTGTCTATGATATAACACGTAGGTATATGTGCGGATGAATGACGTGTGCGGATTTGAGGGGGAAGCGTGATGAAAAATACTACTCGTTTACCGGCCTCATACGTTCTTAAGAAAGTAAAAACCAAACCAAACGTCCGATCGAAACATGTAATTATATATATTTTATATACATAGAATTATCGGAATCACGACCTTAAAAGATAACAAAATATTAGGACGTTTCCCGACCTGTCTTTTCAATTATAGCATCTCTTTCCCACGTGGTAGTGTTTTCTACATATTTTTAGTGAGTGCGATAAGTCATAGAAGTATGACCGTGTTCTAATGAATTAGGTAATAAAATTACGCACATACGGCACTTAATAACTAGTTAAATTTTTAAACAATAATAATTACGCATTTTTAATTTAATTACTTTTTAATAAGCAAAATGTTTTATTAAAATGTTAAAACCTTCTGGCGATCACAATAATAATATTTAATTTATTAGTATACTAACTTAAAGTACTTAAAATATAACAAGTAGAGCCCATCGAATTGTAGATAAATATAATATGTATATAATAAAAAATCTTCAGATGCAGTTATATAAACAGTGAGCCGATTTTATCCTCTATAATACTTATGTGAGTTACACAGATCTTTGTGGACGGTCGTCCATCAGTGCATTAACGCTGTCGAAGTACATTATGACTAAATGAATTTGAGCAAATACCTGTAATAGTTTAGTGCTAAAGTAAAAATCACTAGTTTCAAACGTTGAATGTCTCAAATATATATTTTTATACCTTATTGAAATTTAAAGAAAATATAAACATCTTTATGACTGTCTAAGAACGCGCATATATGTGTGTAGAAGATAGGTTGTGGAATTGTGGTCAATTTTGAAAAGAGATCCTTATTGTATAATTTCGTTCCTATAAATCCTGTCGGTAAATATTTGCTATTTTCTTTTTTAGTTATGTTATCCAAATCCCGTGACATAACTAATAATGTTATTCGTTAACTTAACGTTTACATACGTCAAACGTGTGCTCTATATGTTTAAAAACTAAATGACTATAATAGAACTGTAAAAAGTTCTACACGCGACATCGTAATTTCCTAAACTTGCTATGAAAACGCGTAGTGACGTTGTATATGTTATATAATTAATTTTACCGATTAAATAATACTTCAGTAATTAAACTTACAATTTAATGTATTTTAAATTCCAAAATATTATATACATTATCAATAAAAAGAGGTGGGAAAGTGGATACCGCTCCGATATTCGATAAGTTTCAAGTGGGTCACTTGTAATAGATATGTTAAATTTATACGTGAAAAACGATTTCCGAGAAGAACCTACTGTCACCTATAATATTATTAAGAATATTTCATGATATTTTTTTCTATATACTGCTATTAAAATAATTTATTTTACTGTTAGTATATTATGATGTTATTTAAATTTTTTTGCAAAAAAAAAATGCATTTATTATAATATTATTATACTATATTAAATTTTAAATCAATACTACTTAACAGTAAAACGGTTTGAATAAGTTCGTGGGATTAAATAGGTATAATATATTAATATAATAATATCTATCAATATTTATCAACATATTTTAGAAATCGCATTTGTGTTCATAATATACTTAGAAAAAAGATTTAAGTCTTGCGAATAATACTTTTGAATTATAAAAAAACAATAGTGAATATCGTTATTAATTGTGTTTATACACTCATATTTTTAAAAACTGTTAATACTGCTCTATGCATTAAGATTAAACTCGTCTACATTTTGTATTTTTACTATAGTTTAAATGTAATCGATATCGTTGATTTGTTTTCTTTGAACTCAATGATTAAAACAAAACTAAAACTATATTGCAAAATATTTTACTCTAGGATATGATTATTCACATAATTAAATATATGTATATGTTTATTTTAAATAAAATAATTGATTGACTCTTAAATGAAAATAATCAAGTTTATTGCAATTAATTTAAAACATACCTACTTACCTAGTTTCCTTTACGGTAAGTTAATTGAAGTCAAAAGTGTTAACTTGTTTATGATACAATTTTGTTTACCAAGGTTTATCATAAAAAGCAAAATGACATATTATGAGCAAATTCAATTAATTAATATTTTGTTGACATCTTGAATATACTTAAACATACATATTAAGGTTAAAATAAATATGACTACTAACTTATTTAATTACTAAACATTAATAATACAAAAACAGTTTAATATATTATTATACCTATCATTTACATTAGAATGGTTCTTATGTATTGAAGTATACATTTTTTTACAATTTTTTTAAGTCAGGGCCCTCCAATATATTTGATATAACAAAAAAATAATTTACGTTAAATTTGCTGATTGTAACTCACTCCGTTCACGTGCCTCAAGAGGATTAAAAAAGGGTTTTATGGTTTTTAAAAGTGTTTTTGTATTTTACTTTAAAACATTAGCAAATACAATAAAAACACAAATAAGCTTTATTCAAGAACATACAATTTTCTGTAAATAACTTTTTTATTATAATAACTTTCTTCTAAATCCATTGCTTTTTTTGGAAATAATAAAAAAAACTAAATATTTTTAATTAGTCTTGAACATTAATAAACAATATTATGTAGAACTGTTAAAATAAATAATTATCATTGATTTCTACTGTGTTACAGGCACATCCGTTGGGATAGAGTTTCAGGAATATTAGGCGTTATAGTAAGATCACTTGAGTGAATGTATTCACTCTGTGTTCTTTTTTTTTTAGTAAATATATTTTAAATGTTGATAAAACCCCTAATTCTACAATGCACGTTTTAAAATGCATCTTCCAATTAAAAAATTAATCTTTTGTCATTTCATAATAGTTACATTTTAAAAACTACATTTAAATATTTAATTGTGTTCATATTGATTGCTACTTTTTCTAGTACTATAATTAATAACTAATGTCATTAATGATTGTCCTAAAATAAGATGATGTCGTAAGAATAGATAGTATAGCAAAAATACTTAAGGATACTATTATTAGATTTCCCTCTTGGTTCATTAACAAACTAACAGAAACTAATCTAATGAAACTCACAATTTATCATACTGTTATTATTATACATATAGTCGTGATCAAAGCATTTACACTTTAAGAATATTGGAATACTTTAAATAAATAATTAACGAAAAAAATTAAAATATTAATTTTAATGAATAACTAAATAATAAAAGAAGAACACGAATAATAATCGGTTGAAAAAATAATTCTTTTGTCAAATAGTAACTTAAATTTGTCATTTTTATGTGCAATCCTTTTTTAGATTTAAAGAAGCCACTGCCGCAAATATATTTAAAGAATAATATTTGTATAGCAAAGTATAAATAATATGTATAATATAAGAAACACAAAGAGACAGGTGTAAAAAAACATAAGTGGACTTAGGAATTGTATTTTTTTGCATCTCCACTTACCTAACACTGTGTATAAATAATTTTAAAAAAATACTTATTTTGTGGGCACAGAATTTTATTTTAATAATAAAAAACAACCATGGAAATCACTAGTATGGAATCAAGTGACTATTGGAAAGTAGTTTATAATGGCTTATTGATTTTCGTGGTAACCCGTGATAATCATAAGCTCGTTTTCTGCCAGGACTACAGCACCAATGATCAGAAAAAAATATACACTTATACCCATATGCAATAATAAAAAAAAAATAATAATAATAATAATAATAAAAAATTGCAATATAATAGTGTTATAGAAACCAAAAACTGTTGTAACACATGTTCGGACAAACGATTCGGCGCGTTTTCCGATCACCATGTTTGCTGAAAAACAATATATTATACTACGATATTATACGTATTATATGAGAGTTCCGTGATTTTTTTCGACGTCGACCAAACCAGTGGCCCTTCAAAATTGGGTTACACAACTTACACGGCAGGCAGATGAAAATCAGCATTTTCGCCACCATGTGCGCGTTGTCTGTGTAGCACGAAATTGACGATCGGTCAATGTTACAAAACATGTTAATGTAAATTTCTCAAATTCTCACCATAGAGTAATCTGATTTTAATAACTGGACACACGCGGTTTTCAAAAATTAATCGATTGTGGGTTGGGTACAGAGTAAATATTACTACATTATATTGTTATCGACGCCGTTATTATATTACGAATAGTTTTTTCACATATAATTAAACGACATTACGACATTATTCGAAATTCATTGGATTCATTTTTATATGAGGTTTATTCCAAGACCAAGCTTAGCAAATTAATTATTGAATATATTAGGTACTCTCCACGAAACTTATCGGCAAATTTTTTTTTCAATCGTTCCTTTATTTTTTAAAAACAGTAAATATTTTACGTGTTATGGTGTAACATTAAAGTGTGATAATTGCAAGAATTATTATAAAATATATATTATCAAACATTATATAAAATAATAAATTATTCAATATTATCCATTTGTATATTAACAGAATATTGAACGAAAGGTCAAATATATTTAAACGTTAAATTTAGATTACAATTTTAATTTTAATCAATGCAATTTTAAATGTTAAATGATTATTTTAAATACGCTACTTTGTTAAATATTCAATATCAAAATCAAAATGTTATTCAAAATATACAAAGCGATTCACCAAAAATGCTCAACCTTATTTTTCGTTAAAAGATGATTTTATTCAAATTCTGATTTTGGGAATGTTTAATATACTTAAATACCATACTTTTAAATTGTTGAGACTTTTTGTATTACTTAAAGAGTATACTGTGTGATACAAACATCTGTATTTCAAACAAGAATTTCCTTTTTACTCTAAACTATTATTTATTTTAATTTTGATGTACTTAATTCAAAAATCAAACGAGTAGTTTTTCAGTTATAAACATATTTTTTATATTTAAGATAAAAGTTCTTAAAAATGGTTAAAAAATTTTAAAATAAAAATGTTGTATTACAAAGTGTTTATTATATATTATAATTATAATACAGACCGTTTACAAAAATTTTACATTTTAAATTTTTAAATTTATTAAGATTAATATAAATTACAAATAAATGTGTAAATATTTGTTAATTTTATTCAATAAAAATTATTTTTGAACAACTAACCTCAATATTATTCAGGTAAAATTTTTAGTACGTTGCACTTCTTTTTATCGATTATACAAATTATTGTTCATTATAATTTAAGTATAAAATCTGTACGACATTTTTTGTGTAAAAAATATTATTGATTATATAATCGTAAAATAAGTTTTTCTATAATTATTACTTACTCTAACAATTTAAAAAAAAAATACCATTATATTTTATGTGTACATAGATATAGTACAATTTATTAGTATAATTATAATTTAAACCTATAAAATCGTAAAAATCAAGTTACCCAATACTATTTAATGTACTCGTGAATGAGTGCTAGAAAAAACCAATCTACTGTTTCGCAGATTAATTAAGAGAAAATCCGTTGACTGCTGGACAAAGGAGAAAATTAGATCATCTAAAGCGGCTGATTAGTTTTTCCAAACAGTAAGTTTTTATAAATTTTCTAAGAGTCGACGTACCATGACTGGACATATAGAAATAATAGGTTTCCCCACTGAGCTTAACTTTATTAAATATATACCTGCAACATTGCGTTTGCCATCATTATTTTTAACTTGTGGGAATAGAATAAATAAATTTGTACTTGCGTAGAGATTTCTTTACTCGGAATATCTATCATTCTGAAAAAAATGAACTGTACAATGTTAAATATAATACATTATTAAATAAGTGTTTATCTACATTTAAATATCTTTTATATTAATCGTTAGTAAATAATATATCTACAAATTTAATAATTGACATTGTTATAAATATTAAATGCTGATAATTAATTTCAAAAACTTCTATTTTCGTGCTATTTATGACTTACGAATCTCATCGCTTTAAATTTTTTTTTTTTTTTTAAGAAATATATATTTGTATAATTAATGGATAACTAATTTCCTTATTTAATTTCAAGAATTTATTTTTTTATTTTAAAGTACAGAATTGTTTTTTCCTTAACCAATTTAAAATGTAAGATAATTTCTAACAAAAACACGAATACTATTGATTAGCCCTAATACAATCGTATGCAACGTCTTATTGTTGTATAGTTATTTCACTTTCATCGTCTTAAAGCCACTACCAGTCGGCAGTCAGTGAATATCAACAGTCGCTGATTACCATCACGTGGTTTACCGTACACGGTTTTTATCGAGAGTAAAAATAACAGAACAATTTAAGTATAAGGTGAAACGTATACGAGACAATTGAGGGTGGTTTGTGACATGGAAAATAAAACCACGTATTTACGAGTGAGCGGGTATGAGGGTGGTAACTGTGCTCCCCATTGCTTTACCCCGGTCGCTACACACACACGAACATAGACACACACACACACACGCATACAAACCTACCAGGAAGAGCCGAAAAATCGGCAGTGAAAACTCAGTTCGGGACGCAGGAAATGGCGTGTTTGTTCTGGTGTTGACAAGAGATTTATTTTAGGCTATCGGCGATAGATTAAAACAAACTGCTGCGGACTGGTTGCGAACCGGGGAAACGTCCCGAGGTTTTACTTATTTGGCTGGTTTTTTCCTTCCAATATTCTACTCCACCATTTTCTCTGAGCCACGCACCCCTCAACCACCCTTAAATCACTCCGAGCGTTCCATTTCGAATTCTACTGATCATTGTTTTTATATACGATGACGTCACATAAAATGCACCTATTCCATACAGTTTGTGTATATCCGAGTTATGTTTTGAACATGAAAAAAACAATAATAATAATAATAACGATCTTTTTCACATCTATGATATAGATGGGTATAGACTACAGACCTGTATAATATGTCAAATCAACATTATTACCATTATTAACATATTAGGTAAACTGCAATTTATCACACTATTATATTATTGTTGGACATGTTTAATACGATTTACATTTTTCATTAAAATTATTAAAATAAAGGAAATATTTAATTTCCATGTGCCAAGACTTAAAAACAAATTTATAAACGCAGTTCGAATATTTGAATTTAAGTTACATTAGATGGAAAAAACTTCAAGTTCAATTATATAATAATCATAGGTTTAATGATTTACGTTGAATAATATAATAATGTTTATGTTTTAAAGACAATACAATAGTATAATTAAATTAGCATAATATAACATTTTGTATTATGTCAATTCACATAAAATAAAAATTAGTCTTACTTAGTAATATTTGTATATTGAACTAAACATTCATTTTTATACTAATAAAACAACAATAATTAAACATCAAAGTGTGTGTTCAAACTTAATCCAAAATAATACAATAATGTCGGACGTAATAGGATCATGTGTAATAAATAATAGTGTGTTCTTTGCAAAAAATATATCGGTCGTTTTTTCGACATTGCACAATTAAGCATTCTTTACCACGCCATTATTCACCGTGACTATATTACTATAACCTGCAGGTATCCATAGCAGGACGATAATGGTTACCGGAAGGACATTATCAATTTATGGGCAATGCCATTTAACATTTTATATGTTTACTGTTTAAAACTGCGTCAATGAATTTTACCATTGAATTAACTATATATATATTTGTATAATTTATATATTTCACGCCATGGGACGAAAACCATAAATTATATAATATGACTTAAAATATTGTATTACTCGTCTACAAACGGATTGTATACTTAATCTTGCGTTAATATTATATTTAATTCATTCGATCAACATAATTTTAATATACATGGTTAATCATTAATCATGCTCACTCTTATTTTTCATTTAACAATAAATTTATTCAATTTTTTATTTTTAGAATGTGTAAATAGTTTTATTTAATTATAGCTAAGATAACTCGTCCAAACCCATCATCGTTATTTTTTAACTAGTACAAATGTCAAGAATTTTTTTAGGTAATAATTTTTTATAGTTTGTTAATTCAATTAATAATATTTGAATGATTGATGTGTATCTAATCAAAACAAGTAGTTTTCATCGGACTTATTATTGAGATTTACAAGTCCATACACAAGATCTATGATAAAATAAAAGATAAATTATTTTTTATTCACGATTATATGAAACATTTCACTTTTTTTGCTGTTGAGTTATACTTTTGTGTTTCTTGAACAAGTGTAATATTATTAACCGAGTATATGGTTGAAAACAATAACGGTCGAGTATAATTTATGGTCGACTCATATTTTGCATGCATAACAGTACCGCTCGTTAGGAAAATGACGAATGAGTATGTCGTGCATTCCTTAGTATTAATATACGGACGTTTAGTTTAATTAAAACGTTCAGCTATCAATGTTTCCGTGAGACGATTAATGTTGTCGTTTTATAGTTTATTTCATAATATGGATACCACATACAAGTTGTATACCTTAGGTTCAAAATATATACAAAAATAATATCGTCATATTCCAAAAATGATATAGCTTATAAAACATTAGTTATTTCCAGAAATTGTTTATTTTAAAATTTTTATTTTTTAATAGATTATATTATATTTATTGTATACCTATTACTCACCATCACCACATTTATCTCAGAATAATATATATTAGAGTTTTATTATATTATATATATAATATAGAGAAACCAGCTGACTCATTTGTATAATAATATCTAACATTTGCAGGTTATACACAATATTATACATCATACATATATATATATATTAATATTATATAATACCTTATTTATGCAAGTATTTAACCGTTTAAATAATATGATAAAATAAACATAATAATATTGAATTGAGTATTAAATAAATATGTATTTATATCAATAATAAAATTAATATTCAAAATAATTCGCAAAATTGAATTTTATAAATAAATGTAACAGCACTATTTATTTGTATACACATCAAAACAAAATGTACCTAAGTATATGCATTTTAAAACAACTAAAAAATAGTACACTTGGTGGTTACTTTAATTTTGTTTACCATACATTTTATAGTGTATAACATATTACGTTTTAGCGTGATATGGAAATACAACGTTTTGTAATAATATTTAGATTTAGTTCGTTTTTCTATATTTCGTTTATACCAAGCTAAAAATTTCCATGAAAAATACAACAGATTTTTAATATAATTTTCAAGTTTTGGATTAATATTACGTACGAAAATAGTAGTATAATAGTATGTTATATAACAATTACCTAACAACATTTAACATAATAATTGAATACGGTTTAATTTGATTTGACCACGTCAGTCGATTTCTTGTTATTTTTTAAATAATCGATTTATTACTAAGTTTACAATATTTTGGAAATAGTACGTTTTGAAATATCTAATCGTTGAATACATTCACGTATTATACAATATATAGGCCTCATATTAAACTTTACACAAAGCGAATATAGGATCTATTATTATAATAATTAGTTGACTGACTAGGTTCAAGTAATCAAAATATGTATTATCCAAAAATCAATTAAGCAGAAACGTCATAAAGATATGTGTATATAATTCAGTGTATATAATATTGTTATACTTTAACTTGAGATTCAATAAAAAAAACAGCAAACACCGACAATCGATTTTATATTTTTATTCAATCGGCAAATCGATAAATTCATAAGCACAGCAAATTTGTGTGTCTGCAGTGTTTACGTTGATGCATTGAGAAAAGAAAGTTAGGAGAAAACTTTCAAAGTCACTTTATAGACGACCGCTTTAAATTAAATATATAGGACGCGAATCCCGAGATATTGTCTCGGACGAGATGAACGCACTATCCGTGCAGAGTCAATTAACTGCCCCCACCATACCTTATTAACAATTATTACACTCGATATTTTAATAGTGATGAAGCGGATCCATAGTACACCATTAACGAATATACTTTACACATTGTGTTAAACTACATTAATCTCTTATGTATTTTTATTTATGTATAGAACGTCAAATTGAAAATTAATTTTTCCCGATAAAATATTGAAATCATTAATGAATAACTTCATCTATCACACTGAAATCAAAAATAGTAAAATCCTAGAAACGTTATATCCGATGACACGCAGTTACTAATTGAACAATTTACTACTTTGTTAAATTATTTTACATCATTCTATTATAAAAGAAGATAATATTATGAGAGTAAAAAATTAAATTGAATTTTACGTGTACATATTTTCTAGAAAAAAACACTTAAGCCGTAAGTACTAAAAATTGCATTAACATTGTTTCTATTATTTAGAAAAAAATGTCTTCAGTGATGGAGAATGGAGATAAGAGAATTTATTCCGGCTGTTACTCAAACTCGATTCAATCATCTAAAGAATTATTCATATTTTAATTTTAATTTTTTAAAAATAAAATGCAGAAAAATTAATATAAACATTAATGTTATTCATAATTGAATGAAAATATATATATATTTTTAACTTTGTTAACATATAATTTAATTTAGTATTTCTCAGATCATTATTGTTATTATTATTATTGGTGTATTATAATGTATTTAGGTATGAATGGTAGTTAGTAGTAGTAGTATTCAATTAAAACGTCAATGATTGTCATTTTAGATAATAAAAAAACCCACTTGATGTTTTTCGTTTTTTTTTTATTTACAAGAAAAAAATATAAAAGCTTATCATTTACACTTTACGTAAAATAAAAAAAAATATATATAGAAAAAAGTAATTTTAACTATAAACGTTGTATTGTATCGTATTATATATAAAACTATTAATAGCATTTTATCTGTATAAACAAAAAATGGAAAAATAGATTACGTTAATTTATTTGTACTTTTTGGTAATCACAAATCACGGCACAGAATGTGATAAACATTGTGGATATCCACGTAACGGAAATCCAACTTTAGAAAATATATACAAAGTTATTCATAAACCATGATTACTTTTTTTTCTTCAATGTTTTAATTATTCAAAATCTAATTATCTAAATATTCTTAAATACCGCATATTTTTTAATTACTGAAATGTTCAAACTATTTACGGTCAAATATGGAGAGATCCAAAGTTCTATTTTTTAAATGAGAATCTCTTTTTCTGCTATAAATTATTTAATGAATAATATTTTTGTAAATTTTTATGTATCAGAATTAAAATTCGAATAGTTTTTGAGTTGCTAAACTTTGTGTACATAATAATAAATTTATAGTAATGGATTTTAAAACAAGCTGGATTTGAAAGTTTTAGTTATTTATGTTAATCTATTAACATTTAAATTTGTAAGAATAATCTAAATATAATAAATTCTAGAAACAATATTACATCTATTTGATATTTTTGTAAAATAAATTTAAAGACTATTATCCATATTATAAACATTTTAATAATAAGGACATTAAAATTTTCAATTAAATTATCCGTTAAATAATTTATTGTAAAAAAAGGGTTTTCATTTTAAAAACTGAAATTTGTATTATCACCGAACACTAAGTAGTACAAAAAAGTATCGAGAATTTGAAAATATATTGTTTAAGTATATTTAAACATCACGAACAATAAAATTTAAATAAATTCATAGTTAAATGAAAAAATCAAGCATGCTTTGAATCACTCTGTGTACAAATATAGATAGGTAGGTATAATATTATACAATCATTAATCCGTATTAACGATCGTACACCGATAATATTCTCATTGTGCTGAATAATGTACATAACATATCGGAATTTGTGGAGGGTGTCAATATCATAATAATAATTAATATAGCCATAAATACATACAAGCACCTCGTAACATTGATGTACGTAATATTTTTCACTTGACTGCTGTGTGGGCTAACCGCGAAGACAACGAATGCTAGTTTTTTCAGTGACGGAAATTTCACATTTTAAATTATTATCTCTCATAACATAACAATAGTGTACGGACGATTGTCGGTCGGTAAAAGTGAAGTTATGATAAAAAATAAGGTATCTTGTCATCTGCTCGTCCCCCTCCGCGTACCTTAATGACCACCGATAACGATAATATACGGATTACGCTGCACTGTCAGTATGGCCAAAGCACGTTATTTTAAGCATTGGCATAGCCAAAATGTTATATTTTGGAGTAGTGGAACAGGATCGAACTATACTTAAGTTACAATAACCCGATGTGCCTTTCTCTCTATTCCTTTGAAAAAAATAAATGTTTGCAAATTAAATATAAATTAAACAGACTTCACAAACTCACGCACGCATTCTTTAACACATTTTTTATAATAATTGTCTTTTTCTTGTATTTATATATACATATAAATATAAATACAAAATAACTTATAAGCATCAACTTTTATGTTTTTAATGGCAATTCCATTTTTGCAGAACACAACTCAAAGATAAGAAATATGTATAATATTTTTTTGAGCCGCTGTTTTATGTTTGTTTAATATTTCGGGTGAAATACGATTAACTTTGTAATACATTTTTAGGAAAAATAAGAAATGTAAAGTTATAAAATGTAAAATAAAACAAAAACCAGTAAAAGATTTCGTTTTTTATACTATTTACATAACCCAACTATAAATTGTTTTGATTATTTAACATCAACTACACTCGCACTGTTCGTTAAGTTTCCAACGAAGTATGTCTGATAAAATAATTAGTCAGTTAAAGTTTCTAAATATCTAGATTTCCTATTTCCTTAGTAATATAACCACTTTAAAGTAAGTAATGAATAATAATCCCTATATTATAAGCCGATGGATTTACTTGAAAAAATATTGCCCCCCGGATTCCGTATAGTATTTGTATAGTATTTATCTCCATATTTTTTTTTATCATTATATTATTTATTTATTATTATAGAAACAAATAACGTCATACGTTTTGATTAAAAAAATCAAAACTCTAAAGTCATGATGAGCACAACAAATATGTACTTCCTGATATAATGTAAACAATATATTATACATATAACGTTGTAAGTACCTCCCGACTACATTCTATTTAGGTACCTACTCGGCTATTTAGTCACGTTTATGATTCGGTCTGGTGGCGCGGCATGACTGTTAAAACAGTACAAAATATCATGTGTTTAATTCGTTATTAGTTTTTCGGATTGACTTAAATACGGTTTGAGGCAGGGCTTAGCCCTTCGATCCCTTTCCTCCCGCCGCCGCCACGGCCAATGTAGTGTTGCAGATAGGAAATATAGCGGATGGCGACGAGGCGGCGGCGGACGAGTGAGGTGACGATGCGTGGTGTCGGATCAGGCGTTGTAGGGGAGGTACGGGTAGGAGTATAGAATCGCGAGCCCGATAGTAGCGTTCGTCGTGCGGCGGCAATAATAAATGTGCGACAGGTTAATACTTGCGCACACGCTCATTAAGTCCGTCCGGCGCGTTAAACGGCGAGCGGAGGGGGCTGGCGGTGCGCCGTCGGATGGCGTACTGTTTGCGGGGGACAAACGCGCGACCGACCCGATAATATTTTGTCCGATTTGCTTAATCAACCGCGTCATCTCTCCCGGATTTATACCTGTCAGTCGGCGTGACGTCCGGGATAAACACGATGCACGGCTGTTGGCTTCGCGCGAGCCCGTCTGGCGGGCTGTGCGAATAAACAATAATATACGGTATTATGCGATACACTCGTACGCGTACATAATAATATTATAACATAAGCCAGTCGTGTGTTCGCCGCGGTGCATGTATATTTATCCGGACGAGTCGTCACTATATTATACTTACGAATAAATCGGGCTGCAGCGATGACTTCGGCAGCGAGATCATTAATTGAACGTATAATACGTAATAATAAAATAACGTGTTATAATAATATGTTCTACGAAAAAAACTTTATCGACGGCGATTGGCGACGCCTACAATTCCAAAGCAATTTTTTCCCGTGGTCTACGCGGTTTTCTCGACGTATGGGGTTTCTCGACCTATACGCATGGTTTTCACTTTTTATACAGTTCAAATATTAGTATTTTATATTTCCCCTAAATATTTGATTGAAATTCAGGTTTACAGCTAAACAATTATACGAAATATGTTTAAGGCTTAAAAATTTGAAATACTTTAGATCGGACACGTCTTGCTATAGTATCCTGTCTAAGAAACTAAAACAATAATATCGAATTCGAGATTAATTTGTTATTCGTTCGTCCAGATTAGGTACCGCGAATCAAAAGAACGATCGTTGCGAATGCAGTTTATCCCCTCACTTTCCATCACCAAAACATTCCTACCATATCCGCCGGACAGATCAGTTTTAGAAGTTCCGATATTTCACTATCTTTTGGTTCCCCTAAGATAAAACTCAACCCCAAAGTTATATATATATATATATATTTTACTCTTCAACATTTGGGGTGATTGTATATAAACATTTTCCACGTATTCCCTCAGGCATTGACGACGTCTCGGATGTTTTTCTTTCAATAATATTACAGATTTTCGGTATCAAACTCATATCCCATATAATATACTGATTAGTGATGTCGAAAACTTTTCACTCCTACGAATCGGTAAAAACATATCGGAAGTGCAATTTGGAATAAAAAAAATATATACCTATACTTATCCGCTTTGCGACAATAAACAACCACTATGAAAACCATATACCAACTGTTGTACTTATTCATATGAGCAAAGTATAAACGCATTATTAATACAATATGTTATCGTTAGTTATGATAATTAAAACAATAAATTGACTAGGTGTTATTATATTTATTTTGTCATATACCTACGGTCTTAACATTTTTTTTTAAATTTCCATGAATATTTGGGAAAAATGTATTAGATAAGGTTTATATAATTTTCAGAGTAAGCACATGAAGTACAATATCTATATTTATTATTTTGTAAAGTAGAAAAAGAATGCTTCTTTTATAAATATTTGTATTCACAATATTTTTTTCAATAATATTTTGACACTCACGTAGAGATAATGTTGTTAATAAATATACAATATTTATTTGATCACGCATATATCAAATTATATATTATTTTTAAATATTTAAAAAAAAAAAAAGAGATTTAACATTTAAGATTATTATTTAATGGAAGAGTATCAAATATAAGTTATAAATCAAGAAAATGACTATAAATATTTTTTAAGTCAAAATTAATACTTAGAAATAACAGAACATACTCATTTCAGTGTTTTACTGCTCAATAATAAAATACACATGATATTTACTATACAGCACACCAGTTATCTACTTTCTACCATTTTATACGTATACTTAAGTATATAACCAAGCACCCAATTTATCCTTTCAGTTCAGCTTTTTAGCCTTTCGTCTACATCAGTTCAGTATATTTTACATCGACTAGCAAAATTAACTTAAGACGTATACAAAACTATAAATATGATATTGTCTATAATTTGATACTAACTAATTATATCTATATTGATGAATGACGTTAATTCATATATTTGAAATTAAATTGTACCATATTAATACGCACGTAGCTATAGTTATAGTCTATAGTAAATTATAATCTATAATCCTATGTAATATCTTAACAATTTTTCCACTTTCTCAAAACACAATTTAACAACAACAATAATTGTTTTCTCCTCGTTAGATGAACTTTACATTAATAATAAGTTCAAAAGAATACGTTTTTCTATTTTAAAACTAATACAAATAATATTGTATTGAGATCTGTCCAGTATATTATTTTATGAGCTATGGCTATATAACTTACATATTGACCTCACTTTACTATTAATATTATAATGTAAATATCCCAGTAAACACGTGTGCGTAAGCGTGTAAATTATTTGAAATCCTTTAACGCCGGTCATTTTACATTCCATCTGCCTAGTTGCGTTGTTGTTGTTTAAAGCCCGAAATACATCATTTTCCGAGAGAGTAACGAGCACGAATTCTTCAGATGACGGCTATAATACTATGATGGCTGGCGGACGAACGGCATGCGAGTCTCCGCCGTTGCATTCGACAAAGGTAAAGGACCGTCGTGCGGTGTATGTGCTCCCCACAAAGCGACATGTTGATAAAACATCTACGACGGTAGTAACAAGGTAGTATAGTTAAAGTCTCTTTCTCTCTCTATACATAATATATTTATTATATAATATTATGATATAAATTATAACATATACATTATACACGCTCTTACTCTCCCATAGTTTTCTCATAAGCATGTCTCCTCAATAGTTGCTTGTACAACACTAGAATACTGTTACTGCACGTACAGCAATATGTTTATTATATTACAAGTCAGCGGTATACTTTGGTATACTGTTTACCTGCAGTAACATTCTTTGGTGGACGGTTTTCTCGTTGTATTTGCATATACCTCATCCAAACGCAACGATCGTTTTTACCCAGTCAACCATCCTGAACTGTTGCTATGATAATATAATATATTAAATATAGGTTTTTTTATAGTAATAATAACGATATACCGAATCCGTTAAAGTATTGTAAAATATGATATCGTACCTATGCTTTATGACAACTTTTAGGTCGATAAACGAAAATTGTATGACTGAGACAACGATGTAGTAGTTCTTTCTACGCTAAATTTAAAAATTATTTTACATAATATAATGTATATTTTGATATATTATTAAAAAAGCTTTAATACCCTAGAAATCATTTTATCCGAGAGAAATATACGAGCGTATAGAGGTGGTTTTGGATCATCGTAATCATATTTAACTTCTCCTTTTGATACTTCAAGTTTCTGAACATATTGTAAGGCATAATACATTTCAGTATCAATGGAATTAAGACTATAGGTAGGGAGCGCCAATAATAGACATGTGCTCTTAATAACCAATAATACTAGACTGACCACCCCTAATTATAACATAGTACATTTCGCCAAACTATTTATACGTTACGCACTTATAACAAAGACATAAGGTCTTGATTATAATAATAATAACATGATGTGAAGCGAGTGTTCTATTATACGTTTTTACCACGTTTGGTTGTGAAAATATAGATGGTACCTACTCAGTTATTGAATTTATCAATGGAGGGTCCAGCATATCTTATATAGGTAGCACAATCAAACAAAAGTGTTTAAATATCTAAAAGTCAATTTTTCAAGTATCTAAAATACAATTGAACCATTTATGTAAATAAATTAAATTATATTTTTTTTATATGCCTAACGTTTTATGTGTGTATAATATATAATTTGTGTATATTACCTATATATTTATGTAGAGGTATGTTATCTAATTATATTAATATATTATTATACGGTGGTAACTTCATTACACTTTTATTCGATGATAATTAATATTATTTTTCGAACATTCGTTAATTTCCCACCCAATATACCCTTACTCTACTCCCTTTGGAACTCATCGACCCCGTTGAATTTCAATTTGATTCGTTTTCAATACCTATAATGATCCCATTGAATTCTAAATAATAAATAATACATAAATATCGTTATTGACACAAATTAATTCTTTTCAAAATGGCACAATCGTCTGTGTTTGCGTGTATCTACTGATTACTAATTGTGCTAGTTCATTAACGACACTAGGGACGCTAATATTTCAAATATTTATCCAGTCGATATTTCGCTTTAACGTACGCAAAAAAAAAATTTTTTTTGATAAAAATGTTATACATATTGTATGGTATAAAAGAAATACTGATATAGATGAAAATATACTGTATTGAAATTTAAATCTATCTAAATGCAACATTTCAATAAAATACGTCTGAATATATTTGGTCACGTAAAATAGTTTGTGCATTATGGAAAAAATAAATGAAAAACAAAAAGAGGGAATTCAGTGGAAAATAGGAGAATTAAATGGTATGGTGGGTGGGGAATGTAGGAAGCACATAACAACATAACAGAAAACCAAAATATGTTATTGACGAGCCAAAAGGATGACATCAAATGGGGGAGCCTAACAATATTTATGTAATTCGCGTTCGACGGGCACAAACATTGAACGGCTGGAATTGACCAGGGTTCATGTTGGCTATTATATTGTCGGCGATCAAACGGAAGTTTAACATTTTCGGCTACCAACCACGTATTATAAAATATATAATATTATTATTATATTTCATGCCATTCCGAAAAATCGTTTAACGAATACGAGATAAATATAATAGCGTACGTTCGACTTTTAATTTTATCTCGCAGCGGAAATGTGGGGGAAGAAATGACGGATTAGAGTGATTTAAAAAAAATCTACATAATGCAATATAGCCACTATAATATCATAGTATTATCGTATTGATCAATCGAGGTTACTATAAATAGTATTACCATTATTTAAAATCGGTCATACTGAAATCATTTTGTGTTAAAGTCAAAATAATATCGTTTTCACAGATACAAATTTTTATTTATTCATTAATACTAGTATCGGAGTGAAATTATTTTAGAAGATTTTCGTGTTCATTAATGTGACCAATCGATTTAAAACCAGATTTGAGACGGTAAATTATGGAGAAAATTATTTCAGAGGACCGCTCAAAATATGGAGTTAGTTGCAGGATGGTATTACCGCTTAGGCTATTTAGGCTAAAGCCTAGGGCAGCAAATATTTAAGGGCGGCAAATTTTAACGGTCGAAACGAAATAGAAAATCTTACCTATGTAAATTAGGTGGTAAATTTATTTTAGTGTATGGGCGACAAAAACCTTAATCTGGCCCGGGTTGGTTGTACTTGTTTGGTCTTGGTTTTATTTTTTATGATAATGATAAATTAGTAAAAACATAAATAGAAAATAGAAAATTAATACAGTATCTGTAGCTGTTATCAAAGTTAAAAATTCAGTAGGTTGATACTTCACCTATCTGTGTTATCATTTAGAAACATATTCGATCGCGCTAGTGATTTTATTATTGAATCTCCACTGTTGCTCAAATATGATGACTATAGCTAATACCAATGAATAATTAACGGCTTAATCTATACACAACAATCATATTATTATTATTACTATATGTATATGAGCATCATTAATTATTACAACACATTGACAATATTATTTAAACGCCTACTACCTCCACTGTTAATACAATTACTAAAATGTAAACTTTAACCCTCCGTACTAACGTTTTGTCCGATACGATGTGAACGATAAGATACCTACAGTAACTACAATTCTCGAAACATAATATATACCTAGCGTCCTATCTTGATATTCTATAATATATAATGTATAAAATTAAGGACAAAATAATGAATCAATCGACGTCAATTTTTCTTTGTAGCTCGTTCTTAGAAACTTATGAAACAAAACTTTATAAATATATCCATGAAGATATTTAGATATCATTATTATGACCTAGTAAACATAATTTTTAATCGGAATAAAAAAAAGAAATAATCTACCTAAATTGATATACTTTCACAAAATATGTGTTCAATGAAAAATTCATATTCATAATGAATTAAATGAATACGAATAAATTATTCATAGGTAAAAGAAGCCATAGACATTTTTCAAACAAATAGCATTCCATAGTGATGAAAAAAAAATAGATTAGAAAACCGAATCGAAACAGTCATGTATCCTAATATATACGGTCAAGTTAAAATAATATTCTGGTAATTGTATTAACATATTATATATTATATTTTTATTGAATTATAAGTTTCTATACTATTATAATAATTTTTTATATAAATATGAAACAAATTGGTTAAAAATAATTGATTATACTTTTACGACTTGAAAAACTGCAAGTTTTTTCATCAAAATTCTTATATAAGATGACTCTGGACTTAGATTTTGAATTTATAAATTAACCAACAAATACAGTATTTCAAACTTTATCATCAAAAAGCCCCTTTTTGTGATCCCAAAATTCCCCGTATGAGCCACTCTTAAAAACGTGAAATTTGGACAATTATTCCTTAGTGCACCCCTACTTAGTGGTATATTCGTATCAATACAATTTTTGACTGAACTTTGATTATAAATCAGTCTGTCACTAAACCACATTAATCACATTCGCAAGGATTTTTATTAAATTACATTAAGATAGTACTATAACAAAATACAATATTTATTTATTTTTAGATAAATAATATAATATTATAATAATATTTCGAAATCTTCTCCATATCATCTTTAAATACTTCGAGTTGGTTTCAATTTACTTTTCTAAGTGGATTTTAAATGTTTTAATAATCAGTTTCGACCTATTTCAGCATTAAAATATTACTGTTTTTCAAGTATATAATTTAACAATAACATAATTTTTTGTTTGTTTAAATTTATATTTTTAAATTAAATAAAAAAATCTAATTTACATTGATTTCTTACAGACTATTAATTTTTGTTCTTATAGCTTAAATTGATATTCTACCTGAAATCAACATTCATTTTACAACAGTTTTAATTCGACTCGATAATACTTCAGAAATTATAAGAGTATCTTAACGTGAACACTTTACTTTTTTACAATGAGTTTTATGTATTATAAATGTATCTTATCATTTAATTTTATATTACAAATACTTAAAAATCATTACAATAATTGTGCATTATTTCTGCCCTCGTGATTCATTGGCAGTTTAATACATTAAGAGATCATAATGAACGTTATTATCAAGGAAACTATCAGTTGTAGAAGATTATCATGGACTATAACAGGAGGAATAAAAATAAAGAATCATTCTATAAGTAGTACGGACATTTCAGATTCATAATGACAAGCTTGAGAATCCGATTTCGACAACAATAATAATATTATGGTAAACGGTACGATTATTATTAGGTACATAAATTGATACATACCTACAGACAGCCATTACGTATCGATGTACTGTAAAGACTTATTTTACAGTTTACCAGGTGGTATTCTACAAGCATAATGCAATAATATCATCCGTGCAAACTAGTAAATCGACGGTAAATAACATAACAGGACAATAATAATATCATATAATCGTAATACGATGATAAATATTCCACTGATTTATTTATTTATAGTGTTTTTTTTTTTTTTTTTAATAACCCGCGGATCACTAAAACTTTTCACTGCACTTACATTACTACAGTTTATGACGTATACGGTTATTTACAGTGGTTTACGAACATAATGGTGAGTAAGTGTCAAGAGTCGCGATACTGCGGTGCAGTTAGTAGAAATATAATATTATGTTTATACGCACGTGTTATATAACGATGTATTACCATAACGACCCGAACTCATAAAAATAATACGTATATAAATCGTGTTTGGGGTGGAGTACATATTATATAAATTTAGAAAGAAAGAAAACGTTTGTAGATGCGTATGAGCGCTTATTTCGGGAACGATCGAACGTCGTGGAAATCATATTATTATATCAGTTCATAAAAACCACGAGTTAGTTGTATGTAGCTATATTATAATATAACATGGCGTACATTCAGACGAAAAAATATAAAATCGATGTGATCTATTCCCATTATAAACTATAAAGTACCTATTCTTAAACAGCAATATTTATGATAGTATTTACAAAATGATTTTTTTAGCAGTAGACAAAACTAAACAATAAACATACATTAGGTAACCAATAGATATCTTTATTTATTTACACAATAAATACCTATAAATCATTAAAAACTTGTTTGAGATTAAATTTAAATGTATTAAAATTAATATCTTATGTAACAATACACAACTAAAAATGTATGTTTTCACTTTAAAAAGTAGAAATAAATATTTAAATATTTATAAAAAAAATAGAGAAAAATAGTTTATATTATTTCAAATTATCTAATAGGTATATAATATATATATATATATATTGGTTTTTTATGAACATTGTTATAGGAAGTGGGGAGTGATTTATTATGCATTTATTCAAATTCTGATACTTGTTATTTTATTACTAAACACTGACGATTTTTAAAATTCAAAATTTCCAATAAACATTATTACAGTAATATTATTTACTATAATTCTTAATTCATAACTTGCATATCTTTTAAACTTATCACGTAAAATATTATTATTCTTTGAATAAAGTTATTTATTCAAAAATTGCTCAGTTAATTTTTGATTCATAGAAACATAAACATTATCAAAAAAGTTACCAATTTAACAATAAGACGAGCATTAAAAATAAAATAAAATTTTAAATACTTGAAATATGGGTTCTTAAGTATTAAGAAGTACCTATACTGAAAATTTAATACATCAAAATTACAATTGATAATGTATTATAACAAGGGATAAGAATACTAAGTGTAGAATCTAGTACATTTAGTATTTATTATGTACGTTGAATAATTAAGAAGATAATGTTGTAATATGTATTTATAGGTACCTACCTATAATCTATACTTTTAAATAGGTATATATATAACTCAATAGTAAGTAAATAATAAAAATATTATATTTGGAAAAAATCGTGTAATTGGTGAAGTCTACGCTTGTTATGAAGTACTTGTACCTATATATTATAGAGAAGTGAATAACAAGAGCGATAAAATAAAAAAAGAACCATAAACGACAGTAAATTTTCATTAAATCGAACCTAAATAATATTATTATACACATTATTATGTACATAATAATATATAATACCGAAAGCCGAGTTCGAGATTAGAAGCGAACATACAATTTATTAATAACCGTGATTAAAGCGGTTGCGGATAAAACATTAATGCGGATATGATACATAATACATAATATGTTCTTCACTAGCTATCAATTTTTAACGATAAGTAACAAAGAAATATCGATTATAAAATTATTAAGATTAATTTTCAAAATAATTCTAGAATGGGTGTTATTTTAATATTGGATACTTACAACAAATCTCCTAAACAAACCCTAATATAAAGGATCGAAAAACGATGATTCTAATAAGCCAGGTGTCCTAATAATTGTGACGTATCGTAATTGTTATTCATATCGAAAGATGTGGTGCTAATAATATATAATATAAATCTGTCAGAGAATCTATAATTCTATTGACACACATGCTGCACTGTTCATACATATATTTAATTACCTAATCTAATGTAATAATTATGTTATTTTTTTTTTTAGGAAAACATATACGAATAACTTACTGCTTGTGATCCATATGCCTCTTCAATTCAAATGATCGTAAAGTTTTTATGTTTTTATGATTAAATTATAATGTGGCCAATCATCAAATACCCAAATCAGTTTAAAATTATCAAAATATTATATTATTTAACTTAAGTTTGAATTATAGCGAATATATGAAACAATTTAAATTTGTATAATTTTGTTTAAACAAAAACGAATATTTATTTAAAACAAGAAGATAACAATTTTTAAGCTATTATAAACTAATGATAATTATAACAAGTAATTAATAATCAAATTACATACCTATTTTTATTTGTTGATGAAGAAAAAAGTTTTATATTTGTATTTTTACAATTTGATTTCTTACAATTTAAAACACAACACCGCGTAATAAAGTGTTATATATAAGTATGAAATAAGTTACGAAATCTTTTTTCACGACTTAAGAACAATACAGACTTCTATACCGACGTAGGTACTTCTCTACTCTAAAGTCAATGAAAAAACAATGTTACCGAATTGTCTTCGATCAAGGTCAAGGAGCTTAGAAACAACTTATTATACGAATTACGATTGCAATGAACTTATGTAAATAATTAAAAACGCAGATGGCTGCATTGTTGAGTAGTGCACATGCACTTTATGTAGAAATGAGACATCGTTATCAGTCAAATTGTTGTGGAATCACTACTATTTTGTGCAACAGACTCGTTTAATATAATATAGATAACATACCTATACCTAATTAACAACTCATTTAAAAACAATTATTAGTATACTTGTCTATGTTATACACCTAGAGTATACCTATCAATATTAATAATATAATCTTTTTTTTCTTTTTTTTAAAAAAAATATTGTCTAATAGTAATATATTCATAACATACAAACAAAATATTGGTTATACCTTATACGACGATAATATTTTTTAGCCACTTTTAATTACTGCTTGAGAAAAACTTAAGATTTAAATTCTTGATTGTAATGATAAAATACGAATATATGATCTGTTTACGTTTAGATTCAATCAGATCGTCCATAGTTTAATAAATTATAAATGTATATTTATATAATTAAATATAAAAACCCGAAACAACATAAAATGAATATACCACGAGTATACACTAATTTTATGGTTCAATAGCGTTATATCGTATTAATTTCTGTAAGCATTGGTTAGGTATTTTATCGTAATTTATTACGATTGTTATATTATTATTCTACAGTGTTCTAAACTATAACATTTGTAAAATATTTTATATAAAATGGTCGACAGTAACATTGATCATTTGAGCTTGATTATAAATATTTACGCAGTCAACGATATTAGTCTGCAGACATTTTTAGTGTCAGTGTTGTGAGTTCAATGTTAATGATGGGAAAAAAAAAATGCTAAAACAAAAGTGTAAACAAATCAAAAACTATTTCTGTTAATGTTTTTGCCACCGCCACAGCTCCGTCGACATTTTGGTAAAGTTGGAACAATTACTTTGTCGTGGATGAATGGATTGCCAAAATCAAAAATATACCCAGTACGACGGCGAAACAATTAAGCACTCTTTCGGGTCAAATGTATAGGACAATAAGTGCCATATAAATACCTAATCAAAGGGGTTGACCTTTTTATTATTATTATTATTTTTACATTTTTACTCTGGGGACATTTTTCAAACTTTTGTTCTTTCGGAATAGGGGGCTGTCCCCAACAGGACGCTGGCGACTGGGGAGGTAGGTACTTATCCAAATTATATATTCTGTAAACTGCACACCAAGTGCACTTGTTATACGGCACTTGGAGTGCCTCGTTCAGGTTAACCGGTAAATTAAACGACTATGAAAGTGACAGTACCGACTGTATAAGCACTTGACTGACTTTCGATAATGCTCCTTCTCTTCATACCCCTGGACATTATTATTTGTGGGTGATTTTTTTTTTTTTTTTTAATAACTGTTTTATGTGATGTCTTGAATAGCATATCAGAATCATAAATATACCTGTATAACTGATAAACGGTTGTATTATTATACTGCTGTAATCATAATCGTTATATAAATAATTTTGTAATAATATGTAGGTTCGGATTTTAAAGCTTTAAAATGCATTTTAGTCTACATGCATTTGATATTTAAAAAATATTAAATATCTATTTCAAATTTTCAAGCACAATATTAATAAAACTAATATGAATATATTTAGTACATAAAAATGTATCAATTAATATTTGCTTATAACTATAAATATTGGCAAATTTCATCATATTTTTAAAATATTAATAATAGTTATGTTTATTTTGTTTTAGTGCATAAATAACTTTTATCAGTTAAAATTTTTTTTTATTTTTTTTTAATTATCCTAAGTACCTACAAAACATGTCAAATTATCCATGTTATATTAAAAAACCAACGGTGAAATGTTGACGTGAATTAAAGTTATTGTAATAAAAAATGTTTATTGAAGAATTTAATATAAATGTTTATCTAAGCCAAATATATGTGTTTATACATAAATCCTATCTCAAGTGGAAGTGCAAAATCCAAGTGATGTCACTTTCTGGGTCCTTTCCCTATTTCCCGTTTCTCTCTTGAATCTCATTTTAAGTACATTGTTTATGATCTACCAGGTACCACTTGTCAAATACAAACAATTTTGCTAATGTTATCCATCCAAAATCACAATATTTAAATACATATTTTATTTTTTGTATGACCTATTTTAAATGAATATGACTAAATATTGATTTGATTGTGTAGGTAGAAAAATACCATAGTAGCTTTTGAAAAATAAATAAAATTGTTTAAAACAAATTTTAATAAGTAGTTTCATTGTTCATTTAATTGTGCATAAAAATATGAAATTATTATCAAACAACTACTACTTGTATAAATTCCATTAATTACGATTCATTTTAAACAAAAAAATTGTTGTCGGTAAATTTTTACGTTTAGCCATTATAATAAAAACTAACTTAAAAAAAGATGGTCAAGTGGGTAACGCGCTACTTTTCAGTTACATTGTATTAAATTTTCAAGTTTTTGAGGCATCCAAACTTTTTTATTGACATTTCAAAAAAAAAAAAGTACTTAGAAAAATCGATTATTTCAATTATCTATAAATAGCTCAAAAAAAGCCAGAATAATTTTATTTTGTATTAAATTTAACCATGCATAGGTAACACCAATATAAACATTTTGTGAAAATTTCAAATATTTTCAGTGATTCGTTTTTGAGTTACAACAGTATAAAAAAATCGATTTTTTCAAAAACTGGTTTTGCTACAAGAAATTTCTTACTTTTGACTTCTATAATGCACCAAAAATATTCCATTTCCCACCAGTAAACACCTCTGATTAGTTTGAAATTGAAGCATTATTTCAACAAGTTATGGCATACACAGACACAATAAAAAAAAAAAAAACATTATTGTAGAATCAATACATTCCTCACTACTTTCAGAATCTAAAATATGTACCTACTGTTATAAAGTACACTGTTAATTAATTTGATTCTAAAATTAAAAAGGATAACCATAATGATAATATTAACATTAATATAACTTTGATGTTAATGATATAATTTAAGTGAAAATATTTGAAAATCCGTGAAATAATATATTGACGTTATTCATTTTTTTAAGATCGAATTATTTTGTGAAATATATTTATATAATTATATACCTAATATGATAAAACTATAATATAATAATGCTAAATTATTTTCATAATAACAACATTCCTAAGTTGGTTTATAGTTTATGCAAATTTTACATGAATTATTATACCACGTTTAAAATATAAACTCTAAACGAAGGTAGGAAAAAAATGTTCACACACCCCCATTAAGCCAATAATCTGCTGGCGGTAGACACGAGGGTCAACTATTTTTTCTCGCAGCAGATAAATTTAGCATTTAGAGAAGTGCACTTGAATGCAACAAACAAGCCTTAAAACGATTTTATTGCAAACGACAATATTCGTTTAATCTGTCGTACAAATAAACTCAACACGTTCTCGCTATGAACATTAAATGCGCATATTCCATCGTTTTATGACCAAAATCCAAGAATTATAAAACTCCGTATTAACGATAAAGTGCCTGTAAAAATAAAAATCGAAGAAAATTGAGACAAAATGTTTTTATCCCAACATGTAAAAAATTAAATATTCTCACTTTGAGTAAATTTTAAATAATTTATTATAGAATGTAGATAATAAGAACAAATCTAAGTGCGTATCGAAGAATATCATTTAAATTATTTTATTCTGTTATCAATAACCATACCTCTACAAATTCAAAGTTTGATCTATTTATTTTGTTTTAGATTCTGAGCAAAAAATGAGTGTATTTATTTTACAATAATGTGTGTTTTTTCACGTCTACATATATACAACAAGTAGCTGAAAAATTCTTAGTATTCTTAAAATAACCAAAAATTAAAAGAAACAAATAATAAAGAAAAAATGGAAATTTTTACTCAAAATAAGTCTTTAACAAATCGAAATTTTGATTTTTCTTATAACTTTAAAACGTATTACTGTAAATACTTGAAATTTTCACTAAATGATTATATTAGCATCCTTTACACAAAGTGTAATACACATTATATAATTTTCAAAATATTTTTTTGTTTTGTTAATAATTGAGTCAAATTTAACAAATCTATTACAATAGCTTAATCTGTGATATTTTACACTCAACTCCTAGCTACCATATAGAAGAGTGAATACCTAATTTCGTTCTTTTTGTATGTTTACATTTGTAATTTTCAATATTTATTTATATATAATTTAATACTATTTCTTTTAACAACTATTGAAAATTGTATATTTACTGTGTGATTTTATGATCAAATTCTAATTAATGATCTGTGAAGTATTCTGTTCGTTTATTTTTACAAAATAAATAAAAACATAATATAAACTTATATTAAACTATATTATAAATCAAAGGTTTGGTAATATAATAATGTAGTTGAACGTTCCGCGAATAAAATTTCTTTTGACGATTTTTCGCTTGATCGAGTCGTTGAACTAAGTACACCAAGTACACTTAAATTAAAAAATCTCACAAAGTAGAACATTAAACATATTATATGTCATAAAGTCTTCGTAGTCAATCGATCTTGTTATCTCATTGACGATGATTTTTATGCCTCATATTAACTCATTTCTCAAGGCCAGTATTTATAGTCCATATAATTATAGTCTGGTAACTTTTATCTGTAAAATGAAAGTGTCAAACGTGCTGGCATCCCAAAGAAGCAAATAAATAAATAGTTAGAACTATGCCGGAAAGATTATTTTTTTACTACCTACTCATGAGAATTTTTTCCATTATTATTATCTACATAATATGTTTGTAAATATTTCGAAATTTCCTTTCACGAACCACTCTTATCATAGCGCTATCTTTTTATATTCACGATAATTTGTTTAACCAACTACCCCTCCTCCATATGTGCATATCATGTAACTTAAATCAAACTTCTTTGTCGCACTAACTGAGATTCCTCCAATGGCAGTTTATAGTTTTTTGGTTAAAAATTAACAGATACTATTTAACTTCGACACTCAAGTAAACTACTTTCATGATATTGTGTTTTTGGCTACAGACTGTAGTAAACTATGAAACAGCAAATCAAGAATGATAACTTGGATACACAGTACTTCTTTAAAGATGACTCATAATATTTTGTCAAAATTAATACTGTTTTTTAGACCTGAGAAGAACCGAACGAATACGAAATGTTCAAGTATATTTAAAATGCAAATGATGATTTTCCCCTTAAAATGTGAAAAATCTGACTGGAAAAATGTAATTATATTTATAAGTATCTATTTCGAAAGTGTTTTTTTTTTTTTTTTATGTAATAAGATCACACAAACTTTATTTACGTATATGCTTTATTTTATAAGATAATATGTCAAATAAATTAAAAAATGCCTAAATCTTTTTTTTTAATTCAAATAAAACGAAGTTTATTAATAAAAGTTACCATAAGATTATTGTTTATTAATAAACCATATAATTATAAGTTTATTGAAGATCCATAAGTGAGTAATAAGTGAATTCAATTTAAACTATCTTTGTATTGTTGAGATAGTCACGGGAGACTTCTTTTTCTGTTTACGTTTCAGATAAAACTATCGTTGAACTCAAATGACTAATAAATTACATTGATTATAGGTTTAAACTATTAGTCAAGTTGTTATTGATGCTTATGGAGTTAGAGTCAATATAATAAACTTACTCCAAATATTTTATTATAATATACAAATTTAAAATATAATTATAATTGCGTCTAAAAAAAATACGATTTTATAGTAGTTATATCTTTCATTATATTATATTAATTCAAATTTCTACAAATTTTATAAACGGTTATTGTAAATGTTAAAGTAAATAATAGTTTAATTGCTTAATACATAAAGATAAATATATCTTGACACAGTATTATGATTTTATACTTTTTATTTAAATATTATATATTTTTATTCAAAAATATTTATGTTAAAATTTAATAATAAGCAAGAGTTGTGGAATGTAAAAAATATTATAAAATTAAAAAAACAACTATTCGCTATTGATTTTTATAAAATAATAAAAAGAATATAAAATTACCTTTAGAAAGCATAATGGTATTTAGTTAAAAATGTTCACTCTATATTTTATTTATACTGTTTAACGTTAATTTTTCAACAGATAGCTGCTTTGTATAAATTACTGCTAACTCTATGGACATAATGAAATCATCAAATTTCTGCTATGGGTTCTAATCAGAAACATATTCGAGGATATTTCGATAGAACTACTTGCTTCATCGTATCATATAAAGTTTTAAAAATACTTAACTATGAAATTTAATAAAATCGATGAAATATTGAAATTTAACACATTGAATACGACATTAATTTGAACTTTTTAATTATGAAATTATAATTTTGTTGCAAATTTTAAAATACACGAGTTTGCTACAAAATTAAAATACAAAATACTTACGGAGGACCGTAGTTAATAATTATGCCTTTAAATTTAATATGTTAAATGTTAACAAATAAGACGGTATGTTTAAAAATAAACATATATTTTATTATACAGAAAAATATATAAAACCACATAATATAACATTAACCAATTCAAAAGGTTCTCCCGATTACATGGTAAAGACAATATTATAGTCAAAATTTGGTAAATTATGTAAAGATTCTAATACAACGTGTATGTGAAAATCAGTCTAACAAATCCAATAATTTATTAATTAATAAACATTAAATATAAAAAAAAAATTATTTTTAAAATAGTTAATGACTTTAATGAGAATATGTTTATCAATCAAACTATAAAAAGTAGATTCCTGTAAATAAAAATAATTAAAGAAACTTCGATGTTAATATTGGTGATATAATTTAACCAATTATAATATCTAGAAAATTAAGTGAACTTTAAACTATATACGGAATTTAAAATTGTATTATTATATTTACTATAAGAACTATGTATACACTATACAAGCTTAGACTAGTTGATATACGTATCAGTTCTTATTATTATTGTATTACAATTGAATCATGCTGAAATAAATAAATAAATAATAAAATATTTAAAACTATAATAGTTAAAAAGAGTATAAACTTTTAGTTTTCACCTTCCAAATTTCACCCCAATTCATAAGTTTAGCGATGGCTATGGTTCTAGCTCAAAAATATTTAACATTTTAAATTATATTATATACAATGATACAATGAAAGTACATTGTTAATTTAAATAATCATTTTTTGAGGTATAATTTAATACGAACCGTTTCGATATAATGCATCAAAATATTCAAATATTTTAAATTATAATACTATATAATAGAACAACATTATTACTTCAGTAGAATTTAGAGTTATATTAAAAAACATTTTATAAGTAATTCATTCAAAACAGATACAGAAATACTGAGAGCACAAAATTCAAATTCGATTAATCATATAACCTCATGAAATGGCCTTGAGGAGATACCAAAAGAAAAAAAATCACTGACGTATGACTTGTAAAATACTCTCTAGAGATTTTCGAAAGAGTGCGTTAGCACACGCTTTTTCTTGTTATCTCGAAATATACACATTGCTACAATTTCATAAGAAACATTATTACGGTTTATGAATGATTGTTTTACAACTTGCTAAAAAAAATTTATATGTATACATATAATATGTACGCTTGATACGTGATTTTCTTGACATATTTTCATCCGATTGAAAAATATCGCCAGTTTTTTAAATAAATAATTTATGAAAATAAACCACATAATATTATGAGCAGTACAATGTAGTTCATGTTTTCATACTTAGCATTTTTATTTTCCGAGCCTATTTAATAATAAAACTTCATTAAATGTGACTTTTAAATTAATATTAATAAATTTATTATATATAACTTACAATAAGTGATAACGCGCCGTAGAGAAAAATAATACAGTAATATTAGAAAAACAAATAACAATTTTACAAGTGATCTAAACATAATCATAAGAAAAACAAGACAGAACAATAAATAATAAAAATATTATTTAATTTCACAATAAATTGATAAATAATCACAAGTGTTTTTCAAATAATATAAAAGAAAAGAAAATTAGAACTTAAAATATTTTAACTTGTTTGACAGATTAAAAAAGACATTTTTCACGAAATTATCATTTAATTTAATTATATTTAATGAGCATTATGACTATTTTCATGGTTGTACATAAAACGTATTTGTAGAGCAGAGATTATGATGAGGTATATAAAAGGAACTTTTACTAAGAGCTTAGGACAATCAATTATTATTTAATAATTTATATCATAAGAAAATAATATCATTATTAAGCCGTCTATCTACGAGTAATTAAAGGTTTAATTGTTTAGCTTATATATTACACATAGTAACAATATTTCCTAATTTTTAACTCATATTATTTTTATATATATATAACTAATTTACTTAAATTTAGTAATTATGAAATATGACAATTAATTATTAGATATTATTAGATTATTAGAATTTTTAACGTATTTTAAACTGAAAAAAATAAAAACTTTTATATGAAGTTAGAGTTCAATACAAGCATAATTATAGATTTTCATAAGAAGCGTAACAATTTTATTTTTCACCTAGCTATATTATATATAACTCTATATATTTTCATAAAATATGAAATAATATACATAAATCATAAATATTTCCAAAAATAACTTAGTACGACTATAACAAGAACTATTCAATTTAGAGAAATTTAATACTGGAAAAACTTAAGTTGTAAAACGAATGTTAGACTAAGTTTTAGTACCTATATTATACGAGATAAGATCGTTGCATTGAATATACTTCCGTACACTTCTTTAATTATACATTTATAAAGTTGGATTTTACTCAAATATGAAAACAATTATCTTCAACTAATAAAATTATGTGAGAAAATTAAAACCAGCGTCATTCACGAGTACAATTTTATAATAATAATTATAAATAGTATATTTGATTATTACTATACCTATATTACGCTATTATAATAAATTTAAAATATAAATATTTATTTTATTATTCAAACTACTTTTAGAATATTTTTTAATCCAAAAATATTTAAAATTTTAGCTGGTATAGTTTAAATTAAAACAAATAAACAGATTTTTCAAGCTATTAATACCTAAGCCCGTTATTTAGTACTTTTTTTTTATTTACCACAATTATTTAAAAAAGTACTGGACATTTCTTACTTTTTACCTCCCTAAATACGAACTAGATTTGTTACCAGAAACGAACTTTAAGTTCAAGATTGAAACATTAACTGTTCTAAAAACAGAGCAGATACAAAAAAAATCTTTAAACACACACACTCATACATTATTGTAAAACCAATAGATTCATATCTCTCTGTTCAAAATCTAAAACTAAATCCGTAATTAAAAATAAAAGTAATGATTTTATAAAATTTAATTAAAAACAAATATTAACTATCGTTATAAGTAAACATATAACATATATCATATTATCTACACAATATAATATTATGTACATAATAAAATATGAATATTATTTTTAAATATAATAGTTATAATTAACTGTTGTTTTGGAACTTGTTTAGATAATTTAAGTTTTTTGCCACATTTGATATTTTATTAACAGTATTGGTTGTAACAAATTAATAAAAATATATTATTCAACTGTTTTATAATTTGTGAGAATAGAACATATAGAAACTGTAATTTGCACATTCAAACAAACAAAAATAACACCGAGATCGACATTAAATATTATGTTGACAAAATGGAAACTTCAAACATGAATACTAATAAACGTACGTACACATTAAGAAGTAATAATTTATTAATACTATAGGAACATTAAAATTTAATCCAAAAATACACAGTATTATAAATATTATGGATGTTTATTAAAAATAATAGTAGTACCTCAAACTTTAAAATCTATTGTTGTCGGTTACCTAACGCGTTTAAAACATCATGCTGCATTAGTTATATATTATATTATTGAAAAATATATATATATTTAAATATTTATTAAATGTAATTCCTAAAGCTTAAACAAATATGTACATAAAATTACATTAATAAGGTTAATTTGGTTCAATATAGTGACGATGGATTTTTAGTATCGCAATAAATTATCCTTTGGAAATATAAACGGAATTTAAAATTACAATACTTGTAGTAAGTAGAAGTACCTAATTCTATTATTTTTCTTTTGAAATATTTATCAACCAAATAGTTGCTTAATTTTTTCCACAGACTAATATTCTGTGTTTTTAAGCGTTTCTACTAGACGTAAACCATACGGTTTTTGTTTCGTCGATCGAATGATTCTTCTTGTAGCTTATTGACATAAGTTTTAATTATTTTTATACACTGATTCTAATCTCTTGCCTATATGTTTCATAGTTAATAATTAATAATCCAGGTTGAAATTTCTTTAGTTAGACTATGATATAAGAATAAAATCTAATAATCTTAATACTTATATAAAATAAGATAGACACCTAACTTGTTAAATGATAATATTGTATGAAGCATAAATCTTTCAAAATGTATTGAAGTATCATAAAAATTCAAATAATATATATAATTGGTATTGAATATAGCAAATTTTACTTGGAGTAAAAACATTTATATAGATTATTCATTTTAATGTATAAACTATTACATTAATAAAATAACTTTATATCAGCGGTTTTTAAGTTAGTGAGACCAATACCTGATGTTGTAATTTAAGGTATACACTTGGATAAGGGGGTTGACATTTTAAATCTCACCCTGAAGTTTGGTCAAAATCACCAAGATTTATACATGAGGTATAATACGATATAAATGTGTATTATACAAATTATTTACTTTTTGTAAATACATAATAGAAGTAAAAAAAATTATCTATTTTTATACAGATAAAACTTTGTTTATTTTAGACAAAAAAATGAGTAGTTATATTATAATATTACAATCTTATCTAGATAAATATTTAATGAATTATCTGTTATCTTATCCAGATGATTATTTGTCATATTTTTCTAACACTGCTATAATAAGTAGGTATTACCTAAATTTATTTTTTCTAATTATTTCATATCAAAATATTGTATTAGATATTATAAACAACCATTTTTTCTCATGATACTCAGTTGACATCTTAAGATTTTATATTGTGCAACAATTATTTAAATAATAATATTTATATTTTTTCTAACAATCACAGCTTCCATGATGTTTAAATGATAAGATCAAAAATGGGTATATTTAGTTACTTTAAAGTAGCGAGTTACTAATGATTCTTACTATTTAAAATTTTTAAATAATTTTTAGTTTATAACGTGACACTAAATAATATGAAGGCTAAATAAAGACGTTTAATTATAATTTTATAAAAAAAAAAGTATTTTTTAAAAGAAATTTACTATAATATCAATTAGATATTTCAATTTGTCTAAGTCATTATTTTATTTATACAAAAATCTAAATGGAAAGTGCAATTTGTTATCATAAATAGTTAGTTGACTTTTTATTAGTTATAAAAAATATAATGTACTAAAAAAGATGTTCAGATTTGTAAGTTTAAAAACATTTTGATAGATGACAAACATTTTATAAGTTATTTAGCACTGTATTTTATCAAAAAAGTGTTGGCAATTTGATTACTATCTTAACCACAATTTATAATATCCAAACATTACACTATGTTACGTTATACTTTATTTAAAGTGCAGTAAGTACAGGATTTTCACAACTCATTTAATTTTCATCAATATTTAAGTAGGTATTTGTTTTTATTTATTTATAAAAAAAATTGTACTAGTGTCGTCTAAGTTTTTCTTTTGAAAATATTATTTATCCCCAAACCACATGTTAAAAATACTTTTTAATAACACATTTTTATTTTCAATTATGTACTTATATTGTTAAGTTTTAATTCTTAAATAAATACTTATTCTCATTTTAAACATAAATTTAATAAAAAATATTATTTTTTTTTTTCAGTTTTAAGAAGAGAATTAATTAAATTACTTAAATTAATCTTTACCAAAATATAGAATTCTTCATTTGTTACTCTAAGTTTATTCTGTTTGAGTTCAAAGATAAAAATATATTCATCTTAACTTTATTTTAAAATATTTACAAAAACTAATTAAATCATAATAATTTAGTTTTCAACAGTCAAATATCACCAAAAATGTTATGTAAAATTCCACACATAATAATTGCCAAAATAATGCATTATTTAATATTATAGATGTATTTGAGCATTTAAAACAACACTAAAATAATAAACTATATGTTACTGTCATAAATACATGATGGATATGAGAATTACCTCTAACCGTATATATACAACAAAATTCTAAAGTTAATGAATTAAAATTTCAATTGTATTCATAGAAAAAAAAAATGAATTAAATTATAACAATACGATACAAAACATTTACTAAATCATGATTTCTAATAAATCAACAATGTTAAAACCACGATGACTTGAAATCATATTATATTGTAAGTACTAAAAATTACTTTGAAAACGACTATATTTTTACATAACAATAAAATCGTGTTTTATTACTGTGTGACGATAATTAGTTTTCAATAATTTTTTCTACTTAATTAATAGTTAAAAAAATGAGTAATAATATTATTATACCGGTTCTTAAATGTTTTTTTATTGAGTATCAAAACATTTTTTTTTCTTTCATCGTTATTATCCAAAAAAACTTAGATGCACACAACATATGACGTATACATATTATTCAAACATGAATCATATAAAATAGTACATCGCACTTCTTTATGAATATAATAATATGTCACAATAACACGTCGTGGGGTCGTTACCGTTTATGGAAATTATATCTGGCGCTTCATTGTACAATAACAACATTATTATTTTATTTAAATACGATTGAGACGACTTACCGGAAAACGCGCGCGAGTCTCCGGGCTGGTTGGTCGACGTTGGTGTTTGTTTATTACAATGTAATAATAATACAAAATATTGTCAACTTTATTGTTATTATTATTATTATTACGGCGGCGGATACGCGTGTGACAGTGAACCGGCGACGACGTGACAACGTGTTGTGAGACGGCGGCGGCGGTGTGTTTGGCCCGGAGCCGAATTAAAGAATGCGGAGCGCGTGCATCGGGTCCGCGGCGGCTTGTCGTCGAGCAGCCGCCGTTTCCTGGCCGCCCATTTCCACCCCGCCCGCCCATCGACGATCGCGAATCACGTTCGGTCTCAGCCGACGCCGCCGCGCGGGTTAATAATGTTCTTCTTATTCGGCGGTACCTAAACCGGCGTGGCGGTAGTGGTCCTCCTGTTGCTCCGGTCGCCGCCGCTACAGAAATCGCGGAAAAAATCACTCTTCTGTCTTCGTCCCGAACACACATACACACACACACAAACGCGGTCGCTCGACTATATTGCCGCCAAAAAAAAAATATTTTAAAAATTAATTTACCGTTCGTTAATATCGGGATGTAGTATAG